>NC_141761.1:37269004-37635254 GCF_982258835.1 Parasteatoda tepidariorum
GGGGAGAGGGGTGTTTTATACATTCTTTTTCTTCTATAAATCTATAAAACTGTCATAAAAACTATTGGTTCAATAACGAAAGTTTTGAAGTACATTATTAACTACATTACTGAAAACAATGGTAGAAAAAAACAGAATAGGTGCTTTCTATGGGGTTAATAGTTTAAGGAGAAAAACTTATATTTAGAAAAACATGTGTGTTTTATTACCTCCATTAGGTAAATACCCGTTCTTTGTCAGGGAAATAAACAAATCAAAAAATTAGTATTAATCAGTAGCACAAAGATTAAAATCATATTCCGACACAGTTAAAAAAAAATTTTCTTTTGTTATTAATTATTATTATTTTTATGCTCCCACGTGTTTTTCGCTATTAGAATAAGAAAAACACGTTCTTAAAAATCAATCCAATCAAAATTACGACTAACTACGAGTACATACTGTATCATTTGGCATGATGCTATTGCTCACGGCCAACTCATGATATTCAAAATTTTCCATAATCAAGTAATTTTTTCCGGCTCAATAATATTAGTTTCTTCTTACAAAAAGTTGCACAGTGTTGTATCTCTTAATTTCCATGCATCTAGCTTCTGCGTAAATTAATTGTTTGTTATCACGATTTCTCGAATTTTTTCGTATCTTATGTACAGTTACGTTTCTTATCTTATGCACAGTACGTTGATAAACAATAATTAGTTAAACTTTTACTGTATTTAGGCGCTTTGATGTAAATGATTTGTGCGAAAGCATGTATTTCTGTCTAAGCTTCTTTAAAAACTTTTATGTATAGTTGCGATTTGTTTCGGGGTACAATTTAAATAATTTAAATTTCTCTTCAAAATAAAATCGAAAAAAGCATTCGCCTTCTGGTAATTTGCTCCGTAGAAAAATCTTTCAAAGCATAATTGTGGGACATTCAACGACCTGCCTCGTATTTATGCTCTTTGACTCGTTAAACTGTTATTGTTTAGAATGTTATTTCGAATAAACAATACTATTATGTGGTGACTGCATTTATACTCTGTTGCAAGTTAAGAAAAAACCATTATCTCTATGGAGAAAACCTGTTTGCATAAGCGTACGCCAAATGGATACCAAGCTTTCAGCGCAAACGTATAATCAACATCGCCAACTCTTGAAACGACGTTGCAGTCTTCTTTTTGGTTGCTTTCTGAAATCGAAATAAGGAAAACAAAACTTATTGAATAATCAATTAACAAGTAATAAGAATTAATAAAAATGATATCTAAATATCGTAACAAATAAACATCATTCCAATTGTACGTTTTTCTAATCGCACTTAATGAAAAGAAAGAATAATAAATATAGTTTCTTGTAGATGATTTTATTCCACAGTGAGAAAGAAATAAAAGTTTCTGACCTCGCATTTGATTTGTTAAAGACTTGTCAGCTTAAGACGCGTCATTTTTAGTGGTCCAATAAAATCCAATGCTCTTATAACGTCATATAATTGTTTCTTTTTTAAGAACGAATGTTCTCCTTATTTATCAGTATATGTCGCCAAGACAAGGATTCCAGTAAGACTTCGATATTGTAATCTTTTTTTAATAATTCTGGGATACGTATCGTAAGAGATAGCGCGAATTAAATTTAAGTCTGGTGTGTTTAATTTTTAAAAATCTTTAAATTGTTTTAAAAACATATTTGTATAATTTGATTACAAAACAAAACAGGATTATATGCCTTCGTGAATGATCACTTAAACCCTATACCGCAATGGTCTTTTCTTAACTGGAACGGAATATAGTATCAGCTTGTATGGTCATTTCCTAGTGTTCCAACATACATGTTCTGACGTATAAATTTTAATATTGAAGTTCAACCTTAAATTGTTTCACATATACCAAGACAAATCAATGTTGGCATATGCCTGTTTAGGCAGAGGGGGTGCGATTGTTCTTGTTTTCCAGTGGCGCCATCTATGGCCAAGAATTCAACTAACTGTTTATAGGGCGGATCTATTCATACATCCATTCATTCATCCACAGATCGTAATTTTGACCTGGATCAGAGAACAATCGATCTCCAATCCAGTATCCCCAGAGATATTGATTTGCGACTCGACAGATTTAACGTGCATCAGTCACTTTACTACACGTGGAGTCTTCAGCCGGCGGGGTTCGAGCCCACGAACTCTCGGACATGGGCCTAACGCCCTACTGACCAGGCTATCCCAACCACATGACAAATCAATAATTCGTGTATAAAATATCTAATTGGGTGATTTATGTGTTGGTGGAGTAGCTTAATGTTTATAAAATCACTTTGTAAATTAAGAATTATTAGGGAGTAAAATCTTTCATAAAGACAGTACAAGTTTGCAGCTATTTGAGTGACAAAGTGAGAAAAGAAGCTACAAATTAATAAACCAAGTTACACTATAGACCGATATAACACGAATGAACCAAGGTTGATGCATTCTTTAAAGTTATTAGTTTGCCTAATAAAAAAAGAAAACTAAACTGAAACAAGCCTAAAGATATTCATTTCTAAACTGAAAGATATAAATTTAAATAACAACTGATGAATTGGAATCCTAAACTCCCTCTGAGATCAAAAAATTTTACATTTCCAATTGTATTCCTGTTAACACTTAATAATTTTTCTCAGACCATAGAAACTGTGATGTTAGAATTCAAAACTAATTCATTATATAAAATATTAATTTGGAATTCATAGGTTGTCTGACGTGGTGAGTGTTTAGCAAAGTAAAAAGCAAAAACCTTCAACAAAATTCAGATACTTGGCAGTTGATAAACGCGTAGCACGAAGAATGAACTTAGAATGAATAATGATATTTTAACATATTTTACTGTTTGAAGTCCTACATTGAGCATACGAAACTTTATCATGTCGACTTTACACTCTTAAGTAGTAATATAATTTTTTTAGATTGTTCAATTGTGTCAGGTTTTATAAATTTTGAGTTGATTCGTGACCAAAGGTATCATCCGATTTTAAAAAATTTTGTATGAAATTTCTTTTTACATAAGCTATATTTTTTTCATGCTATCGTTTTGAAGAAATAGAACCTTGGTTTTATCGACCCACCCTCCTATTTATGGCAGCATAGATGTACCGTAGAGCTAACAAGAGAACACCCAATTAAAAATCTAATGTTGCCGCTACGGAAATAAAATTAAAACCTTTTTTAATGGGGGAAAGTCAAAGAAATGACTTGACTTTCTCGATTTACACTGTATGAAAAGCCCTTAAATAAAAAAGTACTACGTATGTGTAAGTACATGAATTAATCATATTTAAAAACTGCATATTCTAACACAATAAGCTTCTTTTCTTACGCTTTCTATATGATGCCGAATTTTGAAAGCAGAGCAACTATACGTCCACACTAACCTATTGGAGTCATTTGCTCGTCTAATCTCATTATCGGATATTTAAATAATAAAAACAGGAGACTTTGACAAAATCAATAAGGCATTTATTAAGCCGCAAAAATGCAGACGATTTGTACTTTATTCTAGTTGAATACTTTAATTTTCAAATACGACCTAAATTGGTCACTTTATGTCCTATAGTTAAAAACGTTGAAGCAAATTGTTTAAAAGGGCAATTTAGAGGCAAACTAAAGTATTTGCTTTTCACCCATTTAATCATAGCTCTATTTAACAATCAAGTAAATCAACATGTAGCTAACATATAAAGGTATAAAACAGTTTTGAGAAACTGAAAGAAATACTTTAAAAATAAACTTTTAGTTATAAATAACAAACATTCCAGCTGTCCGTAATACCACACTAGCCAATCTCTTCCTTACATATATGTAAGTATGCATACTTTTTTCAAACAAAATTATAACAATATGATTTAGTATAGTTTTATAGAGTAAATTTGCTCAACGTCTGCCTTGAATTTATGCTGTGGAATCAGATTTGCTGCACTTCAAATACTATCTGAATATATGTACGAGAATACTTTTCAGTGTTCCAACCAAGGAAAAGCAAACATTGTTAAAAAATAATACTATCTGTTTCCATTCTTAAAGTTTGTTTTCTTTCATATTTTAAATAAAGTTTCGGTTTTCTTTTAGTTTTAAATTTTTTTTCTAAATTACGAAAAATAGAATTTTTTTTTTCTTGAAAAAATAAGAAAAAGCTTAAGTTAATACATCGAAATATTATTCACTAAAACATTGCTATAAAAGTTAATATTAGAAAGCATTAAAAATATACAACGATTTATTTAAATTGTTTTCCTCATTCCCAAATCTCAGTTTTTAAATAATACTTAATATAATATTTGATATTATTTTAAAGAACTCACTTTCCCGTTTTCACACGAAAGTAACGTCTCTCAAATTTACTTCACAATAAAATTGAGACACCGATTTTTTTACAAACAACTTTAATTTTTATTTTAACTGCATAGAAGTATTAAGAAACGTTTTCAACACACCTGTTTTAATAACCTGCATTTAGATACAAATTAAGAACTATTTAGGATTAATTTAAAGAAAGAATTTCGAAAATGGCAATTAGAAAAAAAAAATTAGCATCTGGTAGTCTGAAAAATAGGATCTCAATAATTTAGTTAACAGAACGAGTGGTCGAAAATTCATAAATAATTTCAAGAGAGAACATTTTTTTTTTTTTTTTTTTTTTGCATTTATACAAGTACTTCATTTTACTGAATTCGGGAGAGATGATTTCAAATCTGAAGATTGCCTTATTCGGAAACCTAAAGATTCTTTTTTTAAAATAATATTTTAAGTTTAGTTAATTTTTTGTCAAAATGTGCAAACTTATAAAGTACGTGTATGTTAATATACATGCATATACACTTGTACACTACTTTAAAAATAACACTTAGGACAAAGAAACATATTACCTTAACGTATTGTGTCATAAACTAAACTATATTATCACCTTCTTCCTACCTTTCGATCCCTATGTACTAGAGAAGTGGGGACACTCAGCATTCACTGGGGTCAACTTTTCAATTTTTCCAAGAAAAACTAACACCCTGCAAAATTAAGCTATCCATAGTGTGTAATACAAAGTCTTATATTCCAAATTCTTTTCTTCAGAAACTATTCGATTGATTTCGTTCAAATTTTATATTTTGTCTTACAAAATGACTTTCGTTAAAATGATGTAAAAATTTTTAAACCTTACAATTCTAAATATTTCCAATATTATTAAGTAATATATAATATTAAAAAATTATTAAAAATTACTTTTTGATGAACGAATTTTATAAATGCTTCCGAGGACCATATTATCCAGATCACCTTCCCCACAATACTCGTGCGGTAGGGAATCTAAATCTGTCTAAAAAAAGTATGTTGATATAGAGAAAGTTCGTTTTTTAAGTTCGATTTTATAACTTAAAATATCGTCTGTAATAACTAATAAGCATATTTGTGCGCACCCCCTCGAATCATAAAGATTGAGTCCTACAACGTGAAGATGAGATCATTGGATTAAAAGTTATTCAGGGTGATTAATTTATTTTTATAATTACTGTACATTACTGATATAAGAATTTTTTCAAGTCGAATAATATCTTCTGATAGAAATATTTTCTCTCGAATTTCGAAAACCCCCAAAAATTGCCTCATTGTTTCGTTAGAAAATACGACCATCATACCGTTGGTCACGAAATTGTGGAACTTTAACCTCCGTTACTAACCTTCTTGACTGGCAACTAGTTGTATCAGAAATATTTAGTTAAATCAAAAATCAAAAACATCAGATTTTTTTAGTTTTAAAATTTAAATCTTTTTAAATATCTCACAGTATACTTAAGTGTACACTAATCTTGAATACTTAATAATGGTACAACAGCACAAACTAATTCACAAGAACTTTTTTATTCAGAAAACACTTTCACACATTTGTTCTAGATGATTTCCTAAAAAAAAGTGAGAAATATGCAAAGAAAGAAAATTATAAAATCGATCGTTGTATTTGCTTTAACTAATCAACTTTTCAACTGACATTACTTTAATGAGATTCTTAGTATTTTGCAAAACCAAACTAACATATTTCTGAAACGTATTTTAATTCGCTCTAAACAAATTCGCTCCTAATGCAAAATTTAATTTAGCTAATCCAATTTATATTATAATGAAATTAATAAAATTTTATAAAATAAAATTAAATTGCGAGTGCAGTTTTAACTGAAATTAAATCGCATGAGCTAAAAGTATTTAATACAAAATACGAATTCTCATTTTGCATAGCTATTATCTGAAGCTTAATTAAAAACTGTAAATTAAAACCAAAATTTCTATGGAAGAATCTTAAAATAAAGGTATGAGAAATCTGCAAAAATTAGATTTTCAATATATAATCAGAAGATGCGATATATAACTTCATTTAAAGTTCAACACAATACCAAAAAATACAAGCTGCGATTTTCATACTCGCTAATGAGATGTATCATAAATAATTGAAACAAAAATATAAATCATAGAAATTCAAAGAAGGGAATTGGAATAACTTTTTATACTCAATAATTCGAGGTGAAAACGAAAAAAAATTATAATCTAATCAAATCGCTTATGAACCATTTATTTGTTCGTTTTTTACTTTTATGTTACTAATAATAATAAAAAAACTAAGCCTTAGAAAATAAAAATTTAATTAAATGCTCATAATACTTTGTTTCTAAAACTTTATTGACATCGAAATCGGGAGTTTAATTTAACAAAAGTTTCAATTTAACAAAACATTATTAGATTCAATTGTCCTTTGTAGATTATTATCGCAATCAAGTTATTTAAAACTATTTCCAACGAGAACCTCACGCACGGGTTGAATTTGACATAGCGATGGGAAATTCAGTTTTACTCATTACATTATGTCCATCAAATATGATGTTAATCGACTTCACCAAATAGACTAAATAAATAGAGCGGCAGAATTGTTTTCAAATTCCCTCTATCTGTAAAAGCTGTATCGATTGACCCAAAACTTATAATCTAATGCTTATGATATGTTTCACATTTTATTTCATTTAATCGATATGAAATTTTAATATTTGTGTTCAGAAAATTTACTCATTTTAAAAGGTTTGTAAAAATCTAAAAAACCATTTTAGCATTTTTAAAATGTAGTAGAAATGTAGTTTATTTATGTGATATGTTTAAGTGAAGTGCATCTGTGGTGCATCCAAGCTTATTTTAACTACTATCTTCGTTTAATTTTAACCTCCTTAGAACAGGCGAAATGCTAAGGAATATGTATTAAAGAGTACGTATACGTACTAATACGAGTTGTAATACGAAAGTATCAAATTGAGAACAGATCCGTGTGATCTCAGGCCACTGTAGATTTTAATATTTGTGTTCAGAAAATTTACTCATTTTAAAAGGTTTGTAAAAATCTAGAAAACCATTTTAGCATTTTTAAAATGTAGTAGAAATGTAGTTTATTTATGTGATATGTTTACGTGAAGTGCATCTGTGGTGCATCCAAGCTTATTTTAACTACTATCTTCGTTTAATTTTAACCTCCTTAGAACAGGCGAAATGCTAAGGAATATGTACTAAAGAGTACGCATACGTACTAATACGAGTTGTAATACGAGAGTATCAAATTGAGAACAGGTCCGTGTGATCTTAGGCCACTGGAGTTAGAAAAGCTAGTTTCATATATGATACCATGGACCGTGAAGGGAGAATTGTATGATCACGCATAAGTGATCACGCGATTTACAAGAAAGGTCTGAAAGCAAGTAACTAGGATAACACAATAAACAATCAATTTCGACATCATCTAGAGTTATAGAAACGTTTAAAATGGCGATTGGTTAACCATTTAGCGTGAAGAACTGATTACTGCTGAACTTGAACATCTTATAGAAGTGCTGTTCTCAAAAAAAATTACCACAAAAGTTGCTTAAATGAAATTACCGTCTGTGTAACCAAAGAACGACTCCTTCTATAGAGCTTGAAGGTATCTACGACTATGAAAATAAGAAAAAGGACATTTCAAAGTATTTTATTAATTTCATCCAACCAGTGTCAGTAACATTCTTTTAACAAAAGTTTCCTTAACATTTTTTCCATTCCACTACCTCGTTACCATAGTCACAGAATGTTTTCTGGATAACTAATGAGCGGATTTATTTTGTTAGAAAAACGGATATGAATTGGAAGGCATGAGCAACAGATCTAGATATTTGGAATAATGTGTGAAATACCTTCATCCAACAGTGGATTGTTAATGACTGAAGGAAATTATGATGATCCATGCAATGGGCAGGATACATAAAAAGCGACATTTGTTTTAGGTCAAGTTGATACTTTTCCTTTATTTCCGATAGGTGAACCAAGCAATTAAAATTATAAGCATCTTTTATTAAAACGTTTGATTAATCTAAACATTGATTCATTGATAAATCTGAAATAAAGTTGACTCTACCCTTAATTTTTTTTAATTAATCTATGCAATATATTTTAATATATACAATAATCTATATTAATAAATATAATAAATATACTGTATATAATCTATACAATATATTTTTTATAATGTAGAATTTATTTACAATATATTTTTTTATAAGTCTATATTTTTGTAATACAATCTATATAAGAAAACTCAAAATTACTGAGTTATTTGATTAATCTATTTCTCAGCCATGTGATTCATTTAAAATCTGTTTAAATTCTGAAGAGAATCAGAATTTCCAAGCAAGAAGCTTAACTATATCATTTGACAAGAATAATTGAATCAATTGCCGTAATTTTGTGGCTGTGAAATTCAACCAGTTCTTTACTGGACGATTCACTGGAAGATTCTTATTCCAATTGAAACGTATTTCTATTGGTTGTTACAAGTGGCTGAATGATTAGCAATGAATTTTCAGTAGTCAGGCAAGTGACGTGACGACAGCTTAGACATCTCTATTGTATTCATTTTAAAGGTAAGAAAAACTTCATTCGTATAAAATCTTTTTAAAAAGTCCCATGTTTGCTTACTTTTTCAATTCTATTTATTTATTTATTTTTGTTTTGGCTTTACATTAACTAATATTTCAATAACAATTTGATTCAATTGGAAGTGCGATAGAAATTGCTCCAAATTTATAAAAATTGAAACTGCATTAAATTTCTATAATAAAATACTAAAATGGCAATTAATTTTCCGAAACTAGCTAGTAAAAATTAACTTTTTTGGATAGTAAATTTGGGAAAAAAAATCAAAAAAGTATTTTTTTTTTAAAATAAAGTACTAACTATTTTTTTCGACTTTATAATAACAAGTATTTATATTTTTTTCCTCACTACGCTCTTGCGCTAGCTATCAAAACTATTGATTCTCGTTAAAATGTTATCAAGATTCATAGTAAATAGGAAATTTAATTTAAATTATTCATTTATTTAATGATTAATTCAATAAAGTATGGTTAACAAATAATAAAAGGTCTTTAAAATTACTCAAATTGTTATTTTTTCTATTGTAAAAACTAGTCTTCTTTAAGTATATAGTATCCAAATCAAATTTTTTTAGTCTTAAACATTATATTCAATCCATTCATGTACCAATGACTGGTTTCCTATGTTATATATTTAATGTGAGATTTCCTAGCTTTTTTTAAATTTGATTGATACTTGCTTTGGTAAAAATAAAGAGATATGAATCAAATAAAGCACTTTTCCTTACAAACATAAATTGTTTAACGCGTTTCTGGTTATTTTAATTGTTAAGTTAGATGCTATTTGTTTATTCTCTAAATTGTTGTTATTTGCTTATCATATAGTTTGCAGTTGTTTGTTTTTTTGATGCTCGGATCTTTAGGAATAATAAGAAAGATATAAAGCAATTAAAGTATCTAATTTAATTGCAGGCATAATTTCTCAACTAGTAATTAATTATTTTTACTGTTATTAAGTAATGAGTAACGCATTATGTGTTTAGTTTTTAAGTTTTTATTTGTCTCTTATTCAATCTTGTTTTATGTTTTAACCATCGTTGAATAGCCAACCCAATTTTGAGTTTACGACTACCAATTTTCAATTCGGTAGCCTTAAAATTTTGAATCCAATCCATAAGAGAATGAAACTCCTAGATCTAGCATTGGAAGAAATTTTAAATTCTTGGTTTTTGATACAACTAATCCGCATTTACGTTACACAGAAAGGAAAATAGCGAAAACTTCCCATGTATAACGAAACTGCAAGGAACTCTAACCCATGATCCATCTACCACTGAAGATATTTTACGTCAGCACTGTGGTTGGTGCTATCCGGGTGTTATTATTCAGTTTAAAAATTTGCAGCTGCTGCATTTTTTTTTTTTAAATTTAAGTGAGACGCCATTTTTGGAAATAACAAAAATATATGAACCTAATAAAGCACTTAAATTCTTTGTATCATAATTTTTTTTAAGTAATTAATAATATTAATTGTAATTAAGGCATTTCTTGTAATGTCCAATTTTTTTGACTGAAATTTTGATAAAATATTTTAGCTAAAGCATGCTAACCACTTAAAACACACAAAACAGAGTGTGAAGCCTTTTATTTGCACAAAAATTACATGCTATCCAATACTTTAAGCAATATCAAAGAGTCAGGTGTACGTGTATACAAGTACAAAACTGTACTTTTTATTCATATACGCTTTAATAACTTTCAAACTACAACTCCATTATTTGACCATAACAAAATAAACGTAAAAAGTGCTTGAAGAAACCGTGCCTCATTTATCTAAATAAGAGTTTCAAACAAAAATGGATATAAATCGATAACATAATTATATCTAAAAATATTCATACTTACAAAAAGACAAGAAATAAGTTAGGTCTTTTTGTATTCTTTATTTATTTTTTTTTTGTTTTTTATTTATTTTTTTTGTTTTTATTTATTTATTTTTTTAAATTAGCAAATTTTAGTATTGCACTAAGATAAACGATGATCTCATGGACAAACTTTAATTTACCGATAGTATTATGGGAAGCAGAATTGAAAAGACTAACAAACCAATTTGTTTACTGATTTATATATTTATATGTATATATATATATATATATATATATATATATATATATATATATATATATATATATACATATCAATCAATAAAAACAAATGATTACGTATTGTTAGAATCTCATTTATTTACAGATCTTCAGATCGTTTCTTTTCAAATTAATACATGATTAGACGTTCAAATTATATTTTAAAACATTATACAAAATTTTTATTTGAATGTTTATCTTGATATATAATTAGGCGCTCTGCATAAAAAATTTATTTACAAACCTTTATTAGCAAATAAAAATTTCGAAAATCAAACATAATTTAAATATGAATTTCAATTAAAAGATTACTTCAATGAGTGCATTTAAGTTTTTTAATTCAGCTTCTAAATAAATAAAAAAACATTCTCAATGGTTAAAAAAATAATTGACATGAAATGTATATCCTTTACTTATTATAAAACTTAATGCTTAGAAATAGATAAAATATTTAAAAGCTGATATTTTTTTTCTGGAAAAGTATCATTTTTTCCCCTTACGAAAAAAATTACATGCTCATTCCAATTTTTTATCCACTGTACATCCAATAAAAATAAATAAAAAATGGTTAATTTTTTTCAAAAAATTCTGAAATATTTTTTGGAGCTCTTTTGAGAGAAAAAAAATATTTTTTATTTTAAACAAGTAAATATATAAAATAAGAACTTAATCTTTCTCATTAACCTAAAATTATTTTTATTAAGAAGAGACATATTTGTTTCTGCTATGAATGTTTTAAAAAAGAGATTATAAAAAATTTAAAGAAGAATATAACATTTTCACGAATTCTGCTTTATGACTTAAAAAATAGTTTTTAAAAAAATATTTTTTTTAAACTTTCTTCACATTCCTCGTAGTCCTTTCTTATATTTGTTGCTGTAAAACTTTTAAAATTCCTATTTTTTAATTTAAAAAAGCTCTGTTAAAAATTATTAAAATATATTGCTATTAAAAAAACGATTTACTAATATTGGTGCACAATTTGTTATGAATTTTCATTTATCTTCTAAACTTATCACGAAAAACTAAATAGGGATATTGCTTCAATTGAGAAATATTTAACTACTAGCATAATTAGTTTACAAACTTTTATAAAAATAAGTCAGAACAAATATGAAAATATATAATTAATAAATAGCAAAGAATATAAAAACTAGAAAATCTAATAGCTCCTTAAAAACTGCTAAACAAATTAAAGATTTTTCATTCTCTGATACTATATAGTGAACAAAGAGGAAAATTAAATAGGAATTTTAAAAATTCACCTGGAGTTTAATTTTTTATTGAATAAATGCGAGATAAAGTAGTATTTGAAAAGAATGAATGCTCAAGAGTAAATAGTGCAGATGTGTCGTCATGCGTGCGTTGCTATGGCGACCGCTGCTGTTTGATAATTTCTCGGAATTTTTTTTTTTTTTTTTTTTTTTTTTTTGCTTCCATTGGGTATAATATGAAAAAAACACAACCACTTCCTGTGATGCCACAATTGGCATACACATATTTATTTTCTATCTTTTAAAATATCTTTCATTACTTAAGCTGATTTTTTTTATTAATAGAATTATATTTAAAATAAATCAAAAACTTAATCTTTTTAAACGAGCATAAAATATTTATTTCTTCTCTTCTAGATTAATGTAACGGATACTTTTTTATTTCATTACTAATGCAGACTTATATATTCACTGTCGCCTTTAATCGAAAACAAAAATCTATTTATAACTTTTTATTCTAATTTTCCAACGGCTAAATGTTTCGGTTGCATGGTTGTAATAATTCTCATAAATTTGTTGGCGACTCGTGATCGCCAAGGTATTCTTTTAAACCCATATTGATAGGCTGGTTGGCTTTGTTTTGGCTATGTTATAATTTATTAAATCGCCAATTTTGGATCTCCTACCCATGCTTCTCCTGTGTCCGTTGGGAACAAATTACATGTACTTTTTAATTTGGCTTTTGACTAGGCAGGTTGTGGGGGAATTGTCTCCCATGGCCTGTCCTTATTAATATTATTATACAAAATTGATTCAACTGAAATTCGTATGGATGATGTGTATATTTGATACCTCGAGCTCTGCAAATATACTACTAAATAAAAGCTCTTTTTATTAATTCTAATCCGGCTCAAGTATTCTTTTCACCATCCCTGATTATTCTTTCATCATACTTCCACTTCGAAAATTTTACTAGGAATAACATTTATCATTTAGTTTAATTAATAAGCTGAGTTTTAAATATGTTTACTAAATTCGCGATCGCAACACTCGAGTACGCCGTCTAGCGGGAGCCTGTAAATATCAGACATTAATTTATCACGTTTTCATTTAGTTCCATCGAAATCATTGACAGAATCAGACGCCATTTTTTAGCAGCAAATAAGAAACAAAATTTCCCTAAGGAAAAGGCCGAAGAACTTGAAAAAAATCTTCAGAATATTAGTAAATCTTTCAGGAACAGAACACGCCAAACATTTGAAGAAAAATTCCTCAATAATTTTTAATTTCTATTATCAACAAACTTGCAACTGATGACTTCCGATTTCGGATACTGTTACAGATGTGTGTATTAAGGTAAAATGCATTTCTTCTGTCTTCAATTCATTACGAATTAAAGTGAAGTCAACATTGCTTTCGTCATTCCAGTGAATAAATATGAATTCAGAACATACAGAATTGTAATAGTTATAGCATATTCTTCTTCGTTATTGAATAGTATATATTTCTGTATCCATATAATTCGGAAAACAACAATAAAAAATTATCCAAGTTACTTGAAATAGTGCCATTTGTGCTGATTCTTAATTAATTTTAATCGCTTTCTTGGTAAGTATTTTTTAGTTTTGAAAGAATAAGTTCAACTAGAATTCAGCTATTCTGTTTTTAGCTACATATTCAAGTGAATTTAATACTAGATAGCTGTGATAGTATAATTGTTAATACATTGTGTCACAAAAATTCAGGTTGGAATCCTGATCACATGCTTTCTAGATCATATTAGTTAGTTCAAAGGTTTAAAAAAAAAATGTTAAATAAAAATATAGATTTACATGCTGCATATTTGGATAATTTTGCCTCTGAAATAAAAGAGATGATTTTACCTCTTGAAATATAAGAGATGAAAATTTTGCCTCTTGAAATATAAGAGATGATAATTTTGCCCCTTATGAAAAAGGGATGACTAAACCTAGGTAAATAATGTAGCAGTCTGATCAACTGTTTACTTAGAGCTAAAATAAAAGCTCTTATTTTTTTTTTTTTTTGAATGATATGCTCTGCTCAGTATGTTTTTTTTAATAATAAACAATAAACTAAAGAATTTTTATTGACACTTATAATTATTTGAATATTTCATAGTAATAAATATTTCATTAACTTATAATAAGAAATATAGAATGATAAGATGCACTTATATGTTTAAATATTTTAGATTGTATATGTATATCAATGTGAAAAAGTATAGATAATAAGGAAAGTATATGGTAAAATGAAATGATTTTGCAAATTGTATTGTTTGTAACTGATAAAGTTTTCTCAAATTCGAGAGAAATTAGAATATCCTGTCCGGGTGAGGACAATGCCCAGTTAATTTCACATCAACATAAGATTTAATAACATGAGTATTGAAAAGATATATTTGAAGTATAACTTTATGTCATAATTTTTTTTAATAGTTTTACTTTGATATTTAACTATACATAAGTGTATATTATACGTTTCATGGATATATTATGTTTCAATGCATAAAATTTTTTTGTAACATGGGGGAGATCCATTAATTTAAAAAAAAAAAAATCTGTATATATATACTATATATACATATTTTTTCTGTGTTCAGCGGGGATATATGTGATGCCACAATTGGCATACACATATTTATTTTCTATCTTTTAAAATATCTTTCATTACTTAAGCTGATTTTTTTTTATTAATAGAATTATATTTAAAATAAATCAAAAACTTAATCTTTTTAAACGAGCATAAAATATTTATTTCTTCTCTTCTAGATTAATGTAACGGATACTTTTTTATTTCATTACTAATGCAGACTTATATATTCACTGTCGCCTTTAATCGAAAACAAAAATCTATTTATAACTTTTTATTCTAATTTTCCAACGGCTAAATGTTTCGGTTGCATGGTTGTAATAATTCTCATAAATTTGTTGGCGACTCGTGATCGCCAAGGTATTCTTTTAAACCCATATTGATAGGCTGGTTGGCTTTGTTTTGGCTATGTTATAATTTATTAAATCGCCAATTTTGGATCTCCTACCCATGCTTCTCCTGTGTCCGTTGGGAACAAATTACATGTACTTTTTAATTTGGCTTTTGACTAGGCAGGTTGTGGGGGATTCGTCTCCCATGGCCTGACCTATTTTAATATTACTATGCAAAACTTATTAAACTGAAATTCTTATGAATGATATTTTGTAACTCGAGCTCTCTGCAAATATACTACTAAATAAAAGCCTTTTCATTAATTCTGATCCGGGCTCAACTTTTATTTCCATCACCCTTCTGTTTTCATCGCAATCTTCAATTTGTCAATATCTTCAACTTAGTCCACTATACGAATACACAACCTCCAACCACCTGAGATTTCTATCATCACCACTTAAATTGGCACCCAGAATCCCTTCAACATAATATGGCACCCCTTGGCTTTTCCTTCTTCATAAAAATGGTGCCTAGTTACAAGGAGCGAAATATTGGGTTTACAACGCAAAAATAATATGCTGATCTTCAACCAAGGTTTCATGATTTTTATCTTCACGGCTACTTCAAACCACTACTTCATACTGGAGCTGATGCTTGAGAATTTGCAATGCTGCGAATGGAATTGGAATTATGGAATTGGATGAACCTTGATTGTGGAATGGTTTACGATGCTCTATTTCGTCTGATGTTCGACATTCCCCCTCCTACGCTACTCGAAAGAAATATCTTTTAATTTATGATTCATCATAAAGAAGAAACTAAATTTGTGTTTCCCTCAATACTTTTGATTTCGTTTTCATCAGGATTTCATCGAACAGCCATCCGTTACGTATCCTTTCAATTATTTATATTTTATGTTTACAACATTTAATTGAATTTAAAAATTTTTGTATGACAAATTGATAAATCATTTGACTTAAAAAAATTTTTTAGAAGTTAAAAATATAATAGAAATTTTTTAATTTTATTTAATTACAACCTGAAATTTTGTAATTTATCCAGTTAAGCGGCATATTTGATTTTATTATTAGCCTTTTGGTGATGTTTATACAGTTGAAGAATTTATTGAAAATTGAATTATTGTTGGAATTAACTTAAATTCTGAAACGAATATATTTTCACAGGATTTGAATAATTTAGTTTATATTTTTTATTTCAGTGATAAGGATTTGTAATTAATTAATATACAAAAGAAATGATAAGTAAAATCAATTTTTCCATATTTTATTTTCTATAAAAAAAATCGAATATTACGTATTTTATTAATGAACATTAACGAAGTTTTCAGTGATTTTAAAGAATTTTTGTATATTCTTAGCAATAACATTTAAGAGTTTTTATTATCCACATTTGTCATTCTATAAAATGATATTTGAGTTAAGATTTAAATTGCTAACTCTTGAATTAAACTATTTTAACGTCTGATCAGAATGATTCAAATATACTTTGGTTTTCAAAGGAAATGTTTTTGGTAAATTAGAAAGAGTGTTTTCGGACTTTCTTGCGTTTTGTTTTATGGATGTTGTGGGAGCTTTCGTGTTTTTGCACCTGATTTGGCCAGTAAGCAAACTTTGTTAATTTGAAAAATATCTTCAACTCTTGTATTCATATAACAGACAATTTCTTCAAAGCAAAACAAGAAATGATTATAGTGTTGGTTAGGTGTGATTTGCATGTGAAGTTTCTTTAAATATCTTGTATTTACAGATCGTGAGGTGTTTGACATTCTACTTATGTATAAATTTATTTTCAAAGATTAATTTCTGCAATCACATTTTGATATCTAATTAAGAATAACAGAACTTAAAATATTCATATCATATATTGGTTCATAATAAGAATTTCAATTTTATATGATTTAATTGGTCATTTTAACATTATTTATGTTACCGTTAATATTTTGGGTTGATCATTATCAAGAATTGCAATATTACAATAAAAAGAAATTGATTTTATACTGTTTGCCATAAATTGATATACTATTTATATAAATTTCAAGTGCATATTTAAAATTATTGTTGTTTCTTTACAAATGTTATTAAACTAAACCAGAAATGTATCTTAAATAATAATGATATATTTTATAAACCCTTATGCACACTTAAATTTTGCAATTTAAATTAGCTTCAAGCTAATTAAGTTATTTTGAAGTACTCATAAATATCAATAATTAACTATCTATTTTTTTGAAATGTTGAAATTTTCAAATAAGATAACTGTACTTAAATATGGAATATTGACCTCTACACAAAATCACAATAGGGAGTAACATGTTATAAAAATGTATTATAAGGATTAAGCTATCCCAAAGTGATTCTTAATCAGTACTTATAGTAGTGTAACAAAATTTCACCCAGATTATTTTAAGAAGTAAAATAATAAACACACAATTACACACTTTTGTTATCTTGGTATGAGTGTTTGCGAAATTTGAGAATTAAAGATTTCAGAATCTATATTTTTTCTTTAATTAAAAAATTCATTAACTGTCTCATTGTTGCTGTTGTTTTGTATGGAGGCATCCGTGCGGAATGACTTATGGTGATTTTCTTTGCTAGGGCGCCAGGTAATTAAAACTCATTAAGTGACATAGAGATATTTTTATAATAAGATGAACATAGTAATAAAATAATTCATCTAATATATATTTTTTTTAATTTTACAATAGCTATTATATTTATCACAAATAGTTTTTCTCTTACATAAGTAAGCCATTTTACTCATTGCAAGTGCATATTCAACAGGGTTAATTCAAATAGTTACTCATGAATATTTTGTTTTATCAAAACATAAATAAATTCAGAAATTTTATTATGTGTATATAAAAAAAAAAATATATTCTATTGATTTGAACAATGCAACTACTGAATATCTTGTAAGCATTTTCATTTTTATTGAATAAGTGTCTAACTGAGCTAAAAATAAATTCATGAAATTCAAAATGAGAATAATTGAGCATTTATATATAATATGACAATATTTTCCTTCATTAAAATGAAGTGAATTTTTATAGATGCAGTGAAAAATAAAATAAATAAAAAAATAACTTTTATCTTCTTGAATATAATATACAGCCATGATAGTATAAATGTTAATACAATGCATCAAGTATGCAAAAATTCAGGTTGGAATCCTGATCATAGGCATGCTATAACATTAATTCAGAAGTTGATAGGGTTAAAAAAAAAAACTATAAAATTATTTTACCTTGAATTTAATACTAGATAGCTGTGATAGTATAATTGTTAATACATTGTGTCACAAAAATTCAGGTTGGAATCCTGATCACATGCTTTCTAGATCATATTAGTTAGTTCAAAGGTTTAAAAAAAAAAATGTTAAATAAAAATATAGATTTACATGCTGCATATTTGGATAATTTTGCCTCTGAAATAAAAGAGATGATTTTACCTCTTGAAATATAAGAGATGAAAATTTTGCCTCTTGAAATATAAGAGATGATAATTTTGCCCCTTATGAAAAAGGGATGACTAAACCTAGGTAAATAATGTAGCAGTCTGATCAACTGTTTACTTAGAGCTAAAATAAAAGCACTTATTTTTTTTTTTTTGAATGATATGCTCTGCTCAGTATGTTTTTTTTAATAATAAACAATAAACTAAAGAATTTTTATTGACACTTATAATTATTTGAATATTTCATAGTAATAAATATTTCATTAACTTATAATAAGAAATATAGAATGATAAGATGCACTTATATGTTTAAATATTTTAGATTGTATATGTATATCAATGTGAAAAAGTATAGATAATAAGGAAAGTATATGGTAAAATGAAATGATTTTGCAAATTGTATTGTTTGTAACTGATAAAGTTTTCTCAAATTCGAGAGAAATTAGAATATCCTGTCCGGGTGAGGACAATGCCCAGTTAATTTCACATCAACATAAGATTTAATAACATGAGTATTGAAAAGATATATTTGAAGTATAACTTTATATCATAATTTTTTTTAATAGTTTTACTTTGATATTTAACTATACATAAGTGTATATTATACGTTTCATGGATATATTATGTTTCAATGCATAAAATTTTTTTGTAACATGGGGGAGATCCATTAATTTAAAAAAAAAAATCTGTATATATATACTATATATACATATTTTTCTGTGTTCAGCGGGGATATATGTGATGCCACAATTGGCATACACATATTTATTTTCTATCTTTTAAAATATCTTTCATTACTTAAGCTGATTTTTTTTTATTAATAGAATTATATTTAAAATAAATCAAAAACTTAATCTTTTTAAACGAGCATAAAATATTTATTTCTTCTCTTCTAGATTAATGTAACGGATACTTTTTTATTTCATTACTAATGCAGACTTATATATTCACTGTCGCCTTTAATCGAAAACAAAAATCTATTTATAACTTTTTATTCTAATTTTCCAACGGCTAAATGTTTCGGTTGCATGGTTGTAATAATTCTCATAAATTTGTTGGCGACTCGTGATCGCCAAGGTATTCTTTTAAACCCATATTGATAGGCTGGTTGGCTTTGTTTTGGCTATGTTATAATTTATTAAATCGCCAATTTTGGATCTCCTACCCATGCTTCTCCTGTGTCCGTTGGGAACAAATTACATGTACTTTTTAATTTGGCTTTTGACTAGGCAGGTTGTGGGGGAATTGTCTCCCATGGCCTGTCCTTATTAATATTATTATACAAAATTGATTCAACTGAAATTCGTATGGATGATGTGTATATTTGATACCTCGAGCTCTGCAAATATACTACTAAATAAAAGCTCTTTTTATTAATTCTAATCCGGCTCAAGTATTCTTTTCACCATCCCTGATTATTCTTTCATCATACTTCCACTTCGAAAATTTTACTAGGAATAACATTTATCATTTAGTTTAATTAATAAGCTGAGTTTTAAATATGTTTACTAAATTCGCGATCGCAACACTCGAGTACGCCGTCTAGCGGGAGCCTGTAAATATCAGACATTAATTTATCACGTTTTCATTTAGTTCCATCGAAATCATTGACAGAATCAGACGCCATTTTTTAGCAGCAAATAAGAAACAAAATTTCCCTAAGGAAAAGGCCGAAGAACTTGAAAAAAATCTTCAGAATATTAGTAAATCTTTCAGGAACAGAACACGCCAAACATTTGAAGAAAAATTCCTCAATAATTTTTAATTTCTATTATCAACAAACTTGCAACTGATGACTTCCGATTTCGGATACTGTTACAGATGTGTGTATTAAGGTAAAATGCATTTCTTCTGTCTTCAATTCATTACGAATTAAAGTGAAGTCAACATTGCTTTCGTCATTCCAGTGAATAAATATGAATTCAGAACATACAGAATTGTAATAGTTATAGCATATTCTTCTTCGTTATTGAATAGTATATATTTCTGTATCCATATAATTCGGAAAACAACAATAAAAAATTATCCAAGTTACTTGAAATAGTGCCATTTGTGCTGATTCTTAATTAATTTTAATCGCTTTCTTGGTAAGTATTTTTTAGTTTTGAAAGAATAAGTTCAACTAGAATTCAGCTATTCTGTTTTTAGCTACATATTCAAGTGAATATCAATTATAAAATTTTGCTGTGTAGTATGTTATCTAAAAGTAATGAAGGGATAAACTATGTATCTATTATTTGAGAATAAAGTTTTCAAACAAGGAACTTATCATTTTGGAATTCTCCGGGAATTATAAATCAGGTAAGTGCAATGATTTTTACAATAAAACATTTGCTTGTAAATATTTTTGTTTTCATTTGATGATGGTTCTCTACAGAATGGTTTTTTACGTCTGATTAAGAACTATAAGAATAATAAAAAAAGAAACAATATGAAAGTTTTTATTTCAATGTAAAGAATTCTTAAAATCGTTTTTTTATCCTAAGAATTCTTTATTTTCTGTTTTTTAGTTTATAATTTTTTGATAAAAATTGTTCTCAAAATACTTTTTTTGAAAAATTAAATGGTATAACATTATGTGTTTATGTATACTTCATGTATATTCCAATGTTTGAAGTAATATGATTCAGAAAAGTATGGAATAAAAATTCGGTACTTACGTATTAACGCCACCGCCGCTACAGATTTGGCGGTTTTCAAGTGCCGCTAATCTACACTTAAAATTTTTGCGACAATTCATAAAATAAAACACTTTATTTAAAATCAAAATAGTTAATCGGATTTCGGTGGAAAATGAGCCGATATAGAGTTTAGCATAGATTCAAAACAATCATATCGCCATATGAACTCTGATAAATAAGATTCCAAATGAAATAACATTTCCAAAACGTACGTTTACCAAGATAAAGTTTTATGTTGTGGGAATTGGTAAATTTTCGTTTTTTCGGTAAAATATTTCCCTCCTGAAAAAATAAAATTGCATCTTGTTTTGTTTTCGGCAAATCCCAAAGACGAATTTTTGTAGCACTAAAAATGGCGACAAAAAAGAATTGTTTGTTTTGCTTTTGTTTCGCGTCAGCATTCTTTATTTTACGTTTCTTAGTTTCTAAATAATGATTTTTATTGAAACTTGAAATTTTTTGATAAAAATTGTTGTCAAAAAACTTTGTTTAGAAAATTAAATTTCATTAAATTATGAGGCTTATGTATACTTTTTGTTCTTTTAATTTTTGAAGTAATATGATTCTTAAAACTATAGAATGTAAAGTTTAAATGGGCCTTTCATGTTATATCATTAAATTTAGTAAAACTATTTCTCAGGCATTAGGTTTTAACTCTTATAAGAATATACATATTTTTTTCTGTTAATTTACAAATATTTTTCCGATTTGTTTTGGATATTCCTTCTCTAATAAAAAGAGATACCATTTTGTTTTCGTTTGCATAAGAAAGAATATCAAGCATTTTTCTTTTTTAAATTTAATTAGCCACAATAAGGAAGGAACGTTGCAATGCTACGTGCTACATTAACGACGTCTCGAGAGTAACTGAATGACTGTTCATATAGAAATCGCAGGTATTAGTCTCATACAACAACGCCCCCTATAGTTCGTTGCGATCGCGAATTCATAAACTTAGATAAAACAACAAAATAAATTATTTCAAAAGGAACTAGACTAATACAATTCCAACCTGCCGAGTAGCGACTTATAACAGCACACTTCATTTAATGTTTACTTGTTGCAGAAAATGCTGTTTACTAGTTAAATTTAGTAGGAATAACACGACCTGTGACGTAGGCTATAGTATACCCAATTTCATTTTTAATTTTACTGTGCATTGATTTGGCGAGTTTATTTTTGAGATATGGAACCAGAGAGTTCCTATAAAATACTTCTCTAGTTGTAAATAAAAGAGAATTTCCTCATTTGAACAATGTTTTTATTTTTCTTGTTTTAATTAAGAATCAGAAATTCTAACCTACTCTTCAGATTGTCCGTCATGCTCAGAGTGTGTTTTAAGTACAAGGTGAGTTCTCTTTAACTACAGAGTTTCAATTTGATTTCAAATTATGGATAAGTTGAAAGTTCAAAAGAGAGTTTTAAAATCTTCGCTAACTAAGCATAAAGATAAAGTAGTCATTTTAATTGACAGTGCAAATTCGGTAGCTCTCAAACTGTTTAAATCAAAAACTAATACATTATCCAACGAATTCGAAATTTTATTTAAATCCATTTTTGATATTTGTGAGCCTAAAGAAATGGAAGATTTTATTGTGGAGAAATAAAGCACTGATGATATTACTTATAATTAATTCAAAATCTGATAGTTTTTCAAATAACATTCCACCAATTGATAAAATGCGCCTAATTCTAGTTTAAATGCATTCGCTGACATTAAGTTACCCACACTCTCAGTGCCAACCTTTAATGGTAAAATCAACAACTGGATTATGTTTAAATATATGTTTGTAGTCAGTGCAACGAAGTGCAGTTCCATTTCAAATTCTATGCAGTTACAGCATCTTAAAACGAGTTGTACTCATGAAGCAATAAGAAGATTTATTTCTATTTCAGATGTTAACTTTGAAATAAGATTTTAAGTGCCATTATCGAAAAGATTCGAATCATCCAAATATTTGTAAAACATCTAGTGCATCTTAAACTTAGTTGATGTTACAAAGAAGGGCACTCGAATTTTAGGTTCTCTAAACTGTAAAGTGGAACATTTATCAGAAATTATGATAGTGTTTTTAATCGTTGAAAAGTTAGCTCCCTCAACGTGTTATTGGCGGAAAAAAAAGATCAAAGATTATGACAAGTTTGGTACTTAGGAGCAACTTTTTTATTCTTTTTGGTTTGCAAACTCATGCAAGATCACTTCAAACCAGTAAATATAAAGAAGTTAAGAAAAATCCCAATTTAAAATTGAGTACTTACACTTCGAGAAGAAGAAGATGAAACATACCCACGCACGTGACCGATGACGTCAGCACCAGCTGATCGCTAATAAACAAAATGGCGTGTCATTGAGCTAAGTTTTTCCACATCAGTTAGAATGCTAATAACGAGAAGTTAATTAAATACAGCTCCGTATCTCACCTTGAATTTGTTGCAATATAATTCTTTCTCAGATTTATTATGTATTTTATTGAAACACGCGATATATTTTTGTTTTGTGTACCTGGCAACTTCGATGCTTAATTAGTTTGATTATGTTCTTCATGGCTTCTAGTCTGTCTTTGTGTTAATTAGAAATATATGGTGAAAGAATTGAAATCATTGTGAAAGAATTTTTGTGAAGGATTACAGAATGTATCATTTAAGAGAATTGATACTTCCTTTACTGAATTATTTGAATTTTTCAAAATATGAAATGATTCAAAGAAATCAAGCTCAGTAGGCAAAGAGCAAAATTCAATGATTTTAGGTCTAAAAGAAATTCAAACCTATAATTAGGACACTAACTATAAGGCAATGGACGATCATTTAATATCATAATATTTAACATATCTTTCATGCTTTTTTTAAATCGAAATTTAAGGGTGCGTTTAGTTTGTTCAATGTTCGAAAGGGACTCGGGGATAGAGCGTTCCCCTTCCAATGAGGTGAACCGGGCTCGAATCCCAACGATGGCTGATCAATACGAATTCCGCATCCGTCTTGCACCGACCACAGTGCTGACGTAAAATATCCTCAGTGGTAGACGTATCATGGGTTAAAGTTTCCTTGCCATCAGGCTGACCATGGGAGGTTTTCGCGATTTTGCTCTCCATGTAACGCAAATGCGGGTTTGTTCCATCAAGAAGTCCCTCTCTATACTTGATTCAAGAGTTCCCTTGTCTTCTCGATTGGGTTCAAAATTACAAATCTACGAAGTTGAACATTGGTAGTCGTAAACTCAAAAATTGGGTCGGTTGTTCAACGACGGATATGTAAAAAAAATATTCTCAGGGCCACATTGACTAGAAATTTGATAAATACCCCAACTATTGATCTCAGTAATAGGGTCTTTAAGTTAGGGGAAATTTAGCTTGTTTACAGGGGTGGCAAACAACTTTAAACTGATTCAACGACTTTAAACTGATTAAACGACTTTAAACTTTAACAAATTTGGTCACAACCTTAATAATTTGAGGACTGATTTTCGGGTATAAAGTTGAAAAACCAAATCATTCAAGTTTAAATTTCAGAGTTTATTGTATTGCATGATTAATTTTCTATAAATGGAATTAATAGAAGGAAATCCTCGGTCAACAGCGATAGCTTTAAGATAAAGGAGCTCTTCTTTGAGGAGATAACTATTAGAACATATTTTAGAAGCACAGTAAACAAATGCTTGTAAGAACACAATCTTTTAGTTCGATGAAAAGTTCGGAGTGAAACCTGTTTCCGATCAACAGTAGTAAGAAATTCATGGCAATTACGAGTAATAAGAAAGTCTAGGAAAGGTATACATCTATTATTTTCTGGTTCAAACATGAATTGAATGCAAGGATCTATAGAATTCTTAATGACCTCAGAATTAATGTAAAAATTTGTAATTTTGAGAGATAAGCACGAGCTTAATTTTTACTATCATTAGTTGTTTACACTGAGGAAGGTTCTTGTTTAGAGAATCGAATCTATAGTATGTGCATTTCTGAACTCAATTTGTGCTTTACTCAGATTGCTTTTTGCTTTAATAGTTAAAAAGTTATTTGAGTTTTAAATAGAGAGAAAGCTAATTCTAACAGATATATATATATATATATATATATATATATATATATATATATATATATATATATATATATATATAATATATATATATATATATATATATATATATATATATATATATATATATATATATATATATATATATATATATATATATATATATATATATATATATATATATATATATATATATATATATATATATATGCGTCTGACATTGCTATCCAGGCTAGTGAGGTATGAATTCTAATGTATTTTTTGAGCAATCGATAGGAAAACTTCGGTTTATTAAAAATATGAAAGTTATAGAAGATTTGTATGTAAAAATGTAGTTATGTATGAGTGCAGACGATATTTTAAGTTACGAAATCAGATGCAAAAACGTACTTTCTCTAAGAAAAAATAAACTCTTTTTTTCCGACGGATTCGGATTTTTGACCCCAAAATATAAGGGATAGCGCAATCTGAAAAATTTAGTTCCAATCCATTGGTCAGAAGAGTGATGCAAAGTTCAGACCCCTGAATGTTAATTTTATTTTTTGTGTATTTCACCATACCTCGAGAACTCTTTAAGCGAATTGAAAAATTCGATTTTTGAGGAACCCAGTTTTTGTATTTTTCCATTTAAAATTGCATTCTTTAAAATGATGCAAAAATTTGTATACCTTACAATTCAAAATTTTTTCGACTATATATATATATATATATATATATATATATATATATATATATATATATATATATATATATATATATATATATATATATATATATATATATATATATATATATATATATATATATATATATATATATATATATAAGTGAAACCTCCTGTTATGGACACTCCTGCAAAACGGACGCCTCTCAATACGGACATATTTTTAATTCCCCGGAAATCTTCTATGAATAAACCATTACGTACATTCTCCGCAATGCGGACACTCCCGTAACCGGACGCGGACAGTCATTTTGGTCCTGAAACGTTGTTTTTTATCTCTACAAACCGGACACTACTTTTTCTAAATAAATTGCAAGCTAAAAAATGCAACTTTTCACCATTTTTAAAGCATGTAAATAAAAATTTTTGCCTTATCCATAACTAAAAATATTGTTAAGCTATTTCACTATCGAAAAATCAATCTTTCTCCTGTTACCTTGCCTTATCTTTGTAAAGAAATGAGAGAAAATGGTACTGCACTCCTGAAATAATTCTGACATCGGCATCTTTTGATCTTTTCATCTGGACTACACAGGTTATGAGACCCGTCAAGTTGAAATTACTTCTCTCAATGCTTCTTCCCCATTGAAAATTTCTTCAATTTTCTTATCAATTTGAAGATTGTTTTTAACACAACTGGGTTAAAAAAAGAGAACAGAAGTATAATCTTTGAGGTGTTTATACAAATGAAACATTTATTCTGACACTTGATAGCTGATCAATTGTGAATAATCATCTCCATAGGTCCTCATGACTTACAGGTATGCATTACTTTATTTTCTGTGAATCATGAGAGGCTTATTTTCCAAGAAGGTATTAACCCTGTTCCCTATCAAATGATAAGTAGGTGTAAGGGGATGTGAACCTAATAATTGAAACTGAGCCTAATGACTGAGGACAGTACGCTCCTATTTGGTATCATATGTCTAACTTGAGTATCTATGCTAATAGGAAAATTATATTTATTTATCTGTAGCTACATCCAGAATTATGTATTTAATATCAAACTTCTTTATATATTCTTTTTTATCTTTCTTATTGTGTAAATAAATATTCTTGTAGATATTTACAGTATCCTTGTAGATATTATTTAATTATTTCTACATCTTTAGAATATTCTAAAACAATTTACGGTGTTAAATTTCGTTATTAGGGTACCCTTCCCGTAAACGGACAACTCTCATAAACGGACAAATTTTTTGGTCCCATGAATGTCCGCTTAACGGAGGTTTCACTGTATATATATATATATATATATATGTGTGTGTGTGTGTGTGTGCGTGGATGTGTGTGGCCGAAAACAATGAAATTTGGCATATAGACAGTTAAAAGTCACTGTCGACATTGTAACACTACTACGAACCGTTCAAGCGGGATAAGCCAAAAGCAAAATGAAGCTTTCTAAAAGGTTAATCGTTAGCCACAGTTTAAAATTTTACTATAAACGATTCAGTTTTCAAATATTTTGAAGATAAAATCAGTGATATTTTCTAGCTTATAGCTCGGTTTGTTCAGAAAAGTTAATTACATATAATTTTAATATTTAATTATTTTTATGCGCTCTGTCAGATAAATTCAACGAACAATATTAACGTGGTATCATTCATGGATTGCGTTACCGAATTAACATTTTTAAAGTTATCTGATATCACGTGTATATTTTGCTTATAATAATTCTTTTAAAACGTGTTTCCATAAAAAAAGTGATTTAAAATTAGCGGTAATTGTTATGAAAAAAGATCAATTATGTGTTCAAAAGCAAAATTAATAGAAAGGTGGTGCTAATTTGGTAAGACGAAGCGTTAAGAAGACGCCATACTGTTATTGCCAATAATGATGTTTAATTAATGCTGAAATTAATATTTATTGAAATAAAAAAATAACCTATCTGCAAAAAAAAGCAAAGTTTATGGAGAAAAGATACTTTGAGTTTATTATTATTCGCTATATTGATACCAATGATTATTTAATATTGGTAGTATGTATTAACTGAAATAAAAATAAATAAGCTGCGTTAATTCGTTAGGGGTAATCGTAAGCAATCACCATACGCTGATGAAGCTTACTTAATTTTGGTAACTGGTATTATGGTAATTGGTGCAGTTTAAATAAGAATTCTACTACGGGTTTTCCGCAGTTTTAAAATATTTTTTTTCCAGAGGTAGCAAAGATAGTGTATTAATATTTTAATGAATTAGAATTAAAATAACTTTTCCACCACTACTTAAAAATAATTTTAACAGTAAAGAGGTAAAATAAAGAAATAATTATGACCCAAAGTCCTAATCAAGGTCTTATAAAAATTCTATTTGCTTCTAAAATTTTTTAGCTTCAGTTTGCTGCCGCTGAAAAAAGTATTTCGAAACTCAAGAGTCTATATTATGCAATAAGTACCATACATAAAGGTATTATATTAATATATTTTCTGATTATTAAAACAGCAGCAATACTGAGCAGTTATAATATTGGCACCGGAAAAAACTACTTGATAGTGGTAAATTTTTACTATCATGAGTTCGCAGCGAGCAATATATTTTCCATTCCAGATTGCGGCTTCCTACTATATTTTTGGGGTCAGAAATCCAAATCTGTCAAAAAAAAGGCATATTTGTTCAGAGAAAGAACGCTTTTGTGTTCGATTTCATAACTTAAAATATTGTCTGCAATAATTAATTAGCATATTTGAGGCCCCCCTCGAACCATTAAGATTGAGTCCTGGAATGTGATGATCCGTTCATTAAATCAAAAGTTATTCAGGGTGGTCCGTTTTTTATTTCGTGTATTGCATATTACCATTAACATAATTAAAAACTTTTAATAAATAAAAAACGATTTAGAGAAATAAATACATTTAATCTGCATTTAAATAATTACATTTTTGGTCATATTAAAACTTATTTTTGACCACTCTTTTAGAAATGTTCACAACTCAAACTTTAAATTGTATAACACGGTTCTAAAGAAAAATTCGATTTATGAGAATATAACTTTCACCGATGAGGACGAGTTGAATTAATATAAAATGTGAAACCTTAAACTGCTAGTACTACGAAATATATTACAAAATAATACAGCTGAAAAATTATGTTTCAAATTTCAATTGTTTGCTCAATTCTAGAAATGTTTTTTTTTTTCTGAAATTAAATAATTAAAGAAATAAAACAATCGACTCTGTCTTAAATAGGTTTTTATTTATATGAATGTATATGTTTTATATGTATACGCTTATTATGTATATGTTATTACGATAAAAATTGGTTATTTGTATGCTTAAAAAAAGAATAGGAAATTATTACGTATCATTTATGAATGAAATATTTTAAAAGTAAAAAGAGATAAAAACTCATTTTTTTAAAACCACACATTAAAAATAATGATTCACTCTGAAGAAGTTTTCTTAAGAAACTAATTACAAAAAAAATATTTTTTGCTTCTTGGAAATAAAAAAACGCTTTTCAGTGTTTATTTTAAAAAACTGTTGTTAGTTTTCGAAAGATATTTAAATATCTGCAGACTCTTCAAATTTTAATTGTCACTTTATGATAATTATATTGCAAAATGCTTAGAAATGCTTGAAATAAAACTTAATGCTCGGATTAAAAAAATATGTTAAAAAATAATAGTGAGGGGATGTTTTAAAGGATGCAGTAACGCACATTAATTATATTCCTTTTTTAAAGTACTTATAATGGGATGTTAGTAAAAAGCAATAAAAAAATTTAAAATTTCGTATTAAAAAAATTTATTGATGTATTTTTTAGTTTTCAGTGCTGATAATAAATTCTTTTTAAGTGCATCCAATCATTCATTTCTCACGATCGCCTCTTTTTCTGGAAGATGGAAAAATACTGAGAAAAAGTTGTCTCTCTCTTTTCAAAGATTCTGTTAGAGTGTGGAATAAAATTTTTTTGGAAGTAATAAGCTATTTTCATGACTTCAGTAAATTCGAAAACAGCTATTCGTGATTTTTAGGCGAAGTTTAGCTTTCTATAGGAAATTATGTATTCCCTCCATGCTAATTCTGAAAATGTCTCCCAACATCAATATGGAAAAAAATCCCAGCTTAGTAAAAAGGAAAAGTTTTTGTGATCTAACTTCTTATTGTTTAAAATGGGAATATGTTATTGATGGGATATTATGGGATATGATATTTAGAAATACGTTAATTAATTTAGATATTTTATTAATTTCGATATTTTTTATAGTTATGCAATATCCATTGCATTACGATAAATGTTTGCCTGCTTATGTGTTTGTATGATCCTCATACAAATCTGAAAAAGAAATTCCACCAACCATTTTGTACTAAATGTTTTGATCATACGTTCAAAATCGTAGCAGTCAGCATTGTCTACTTTAACACTTTCTCAAACAAACTTGCAAGGAAGACATTTCATATCAGATTAATACTAAGATCATTGCTGGGAACACAATTAAACTTTGTAGTTTTACTGCTAGTAGTTGATGAAAACAGGATTGAAAATAATAGTTTTAGTGATATAAGATGTTATATCAAAAACTAAGTATTACGAATCTGCATTTCTGTATGCAATTTACAAATATAAGCAATTCATTTAAATAATATTGGAATAAAAAAAATATAAATAAGCGACTGATATATATCTGTCGTAAGCTAATTAAAAAATTCAACTCATTGCAACTGTTGCTATCATTTTGCTACGTTCAAGGCTAATTTTAAAAGTCTTTAGTATTTTCCAATTTACCTGATATTTTCAGACTAACTACAATCAGCTTGTAAGCATTTGGGTTGATGAAAATTTGAGCGAATAATGACACAGTGAGATTGAATTTTCTTAGATTTATTGCACTAAACCTTTAATAAGTTTATTAGCAACAAGCCTTCCCTACTCTTAAATGTCTTATATAAATCGTGTTTTATGGGCATTGAACAATCAATGATACATTTAATAATTAGTATCAGGATATCAGAGATAACAGCAATGAGAATAAAAATTTCAGGCTGAATAGAAATTTCTGGAAAATTTTCCAATCTGTCTGACACTCTTGTAAACTTGTTGAAATTATCTTATGTGTTATACAAATTACCATTTAAATATAATTATTTTTTACAACGCAGCAACATTATCAATTCACGCCGTAAAAACCAGTTTGATAGAAAAGTCGTAAAGATCATCACTGTGGCTTCATTCCAATTTTCCACGAGGTATGCTTAAATAACTATGATACTGCTTGATATATAATAATATTTTACAATTGATGTTACTGTGATGTTCCAATTTCACTTTGCAGATTTTTTTTTAAATTTCCCTTTTTTAATGAAAAATATTAAAGGTAATCAGTTTATTTCACAAGAGTTCCATAGGTTTATAATAATGGCAATAAATTTCATGAATTTATATTTTTTAAAGCAACTTTCTAGTTTAACATTCAGAATACGAAAAAATGTATGAAAAATTACATCTGTAGTATAGCCATCCTATACCGAAATCAGGGAATTTGAATCGGAGTGATTATGTTTAATATTTAATCCTTTTAGGAGAGATGGGATAAAAATTGTGTCATTGATTTTTGATAAACCACTAATAGTGTAATAGTTTTTATTTAAAAACAACACGGTTTTTAATTACCTTTTTTTCAATTTTGAAAAGCGCTAAAATAAAGCAAATTACTTTATTCTGGATTTTCGTGGCTCTCTCTTGGTGATTCATTTGGCTTTTATTCACTGAGTTTTTTAGTTAAAATTTTTTGTCACACAAAGAATTAAGAAAGTAAGAAAAAGTACGTTTAGTTGTCATATTCAACAATATTATATTCAAGAATGGAAAAGAATGGAATTCATTTTTTGCTGTGTCATTTTTATCAAACACGCATTTCGAGCTGTGTCCATTTTCTTAAACGCGCATTTCGAGCTATGTCCACTTTTTAAACATGCATTTCAACCTATGTCCATTTTCTTAAGTGCCCCTTTCGAGCTCTGTTCATTTTCTTAAACACGCATTTTGAGCTGCGTCCTTTTTCTTAAACACGCATTCCGATTTGCGTCTACTTTCTTAAGCATGTTTTTTCGACCTATGTCCATTTTCTTAAGCACGCATGTCGAAACTTGTCCATCTTCTTAAACACGCATTTCGAGTTGTGTTCATTTTTTAAACACGCATTTCGAGCTTCATCCATAGTAAAAAGCTCTCCAATCAGTTATCACTCTTCTTTTCACAGACTTCTATTTACTGTTTGCAAAGTGCCGATTTTAAAATTAACCAGCAAAAATATGAGTCTTTAAAGAGTTAATGAGATACAGAATATCTATAGAAAAGTCTTCTTTTGTAAATCTGAAAATATTCTTTTCAGATGCCAGACGTTAAGATTATGCACAAAATGAAGTTTTAAAAAAGATTTCTCAACAACCTTTCAAAAAGGAGAAAAAAATATTCTGAAATTTTCCGAAACCGATTTCTATAACCTTTGAAAACTTCGTTATTTAGTTATCCAATCGAGAGATGTAACAGTCGACATTTGGCCATTTTTTTATTCTTGCTCAATTCAATTGGAAGGTTGGTGGGCCAAAATCAAATCTATTTAAACAGTGAAATTGTAAGACTAATTTTTGATAACAAGGATAAAAAAAAAAAGCTCGGTTAAAAGCTGTAGTTTGCTTGTTTGTTGTTTATTTCCTACCAGAAATATTCTCTTCATTAAGTTCGACGCGACATAAAGTTTTTTTTTTTTGTTTTTATTAAAGAAAAGTGCTTTGAATTTTGCAACACTTTTGCAATAATAAAATATCGAACAGAAAAAGTAGACTTGAGTAACTAAATTTATTTTACTCGTTTTCTTCATTTTTGATTGCGGAAGCAAAGCAACTAAATAAAACACATTAATATTATATTATACTAGCTGAATACCCGTTCTTTGTGCCGGAGGAAAAAATTAAACTAAAAATTAATCAGTATTGAGCAACACTACTAAATCATACTCTAAACTGAAAGAAATATAAAAATACAATTTATAAAGTTATAATAATTCCAATTTTTTTATTTAATAAAATATTTTGTTCTTGCTGTTGGCTTTACAATATTAGATTAAGCAAAATACGTTTTTAGTAGTTTATCTATGTACTGTACTCAGTATCTTTTGTTTAAATGTATCCAATATCTTCTGACATGATACTCTGGTGTAACTACCACTACAATAAGTTGTCTTGCTATTTGCGACATTGTCCTCCTCCCTCTGTTGCTGCTTAGTCTTGATCACACACTACTGCATGTTTAATGCTGAAATAAAAAATATATCACCCTGAATGACTTTCGATCTAATAATCAAATTTTCACGTATTAAAGTGTCAATCTTAATGGTTTCTGGGGGTAACCTCAAATATACTACTTGTTAATTGCTAATTATTAATTATGTTGCAAAATCAGACACAGAGGGAAACAAAAAAGCTGGCACTAACGGCAAGTTCGAAAAATGGATCTTTATTGAGTTCATTTTTTGAAGATGATCATCAAACTACGTTGGAGGCAAGGTTCTGAAAACAAATAATGGTCAACAGTGATCCATCCGAAACGGATCAGGCCCTGATCAGGGTTATTGACGCTGCAGGGCTCATCCGAATCCAACAGGAAATAGACGTATTGTTGAAATTAGGTAGATGTAGAGCAGATGGGGAAGTTTCTACTCCTTCTAAATGGTTTAAATTATCAATCAAACTGACGAAGGCAGTACATACCGGTTGAAGAATTTACTTTATGAGACACTTGGCGTGGCCTAGTTACAAAATCGGAGGAAGAGACAACTGTTGGGACACTTTTTAAAGAATAAACAGCTAATATTTTAAAATAGCCTCAGCACCCAAAGATGGACTTGATGACAAGCGAGCAGGTGGCAAGATCGTGCCGTCGCAGTAGTTGGTAAATTACGAACAATCATCATGAAAATCCCCGGACTGGGGCTGGTGAGGAAAAAAAAACTTAATGAGCTAATGTGTTCTTCACGGGGATGTCTCCATATTTATACTTGAGCTAGTTTCTTCCAAAAAATAAACGTTCTAAGCAAACTTATTTTTTGCCCCACTAATTTTTTCATGAGATTTTAATTTTTGGAAGGGTCAGAGAGGAGACGAGTTATATCTAAACCGAAACAATGACGAAATTCGCACTGCTGGTCAAAGAAGCTAACAAACAGATGCAACCGGTACCTAACAGATTATAAGAATTTCGAAACGGTAACTTTAACGAGGGAAACGATACAAATTGCAAAATGTAATCAAATATCTATTTACTGAATGAACTCAGACTGAAACCTTGTGTTTCGTGGGGCCCAACTCAACTGTTAATTCAGAATGTAATTTTAGTCTGTTTAGCTAATTGTACACATTTATAAAATTTTTCTATTTAGATCACTATCTACAACAAAATTTATTAAACAGTTACCAAGAAATAAAAATTTTAAAAAAGTTGTATTTACTACTTCGATATTTTTATTTCATTATTTTTTTCTAATCACGCAACAATGTAACATATCTCGAATAATGCAAAAAAAATTTATAAAAATTCAAGCCTGATGAGACAATTAGTTTTACGAAGCATAAAAAGTTATTATTTTGTTATCAGATCTATGCATATAAAAGTGAATGTCTGTGTAAGTGCATGTTTGATAAGAACTCAAGAGCGGGAGAAAATATTTGCGTCGTCCTTTGTCAGCAGTTTAAAAATTTTCAAGGGGTGATTTGTAAATAATCACCTCTTTCCAGTGTTGTGTCGTTTGGAACAATTTCGTAAAAGCAAAATTTCATTTATGCATATCATTGTTATAGACTGAAACGTGTGCTGTCATGGAAACAGCATTTTTACAAAATATTTATAAAAAAAATAAGAGCAGATGTAACCACTAAAAAAAGCAAAATATCTTTAAAGCTAACTCATGAAACTGAAGCATGCTGGAAACAAATATGCAGGCTAATGTTAATTATCAAAAAATTGAAGAAATATAACATTTCATCGATAATGATGATGTTAAGCCTAAATATATTTATTCTTATTCGCCCAAACGGCATTTCAACTTCAAGGTTTTAAAATTTTATAAATTCCAATCCTCCAACATTTTAATACCAATTAATAAAATAAATTGTCCACATGTTTTTCATCACGAATTTTGAATTTCCAAGCTATACATAGTATTATTTTTAAAATTAAAATATTTTAAACTTTATTTAAAAAAGTCATTACTTATCGGTTATTGGCATCATGAAGCCCAAGTTCAAAAACAAGTGAAACAACGACGATTTCTGATTTACGCAGGTCAACTGCTACCGATAACATACATACTGTCTAAGATAGGTACTCTGCCAGACATTAGTCAGGTCAGGAGCTGTGGCGGTGACTATGGTAACGAGGTATGATTATTTTAAGTAGGAGTGCGGGGTCCCTCTTTAGGACTGGTTTCGGGGAGAGAAAAGGAGACCTCTTCATCGAAGCTACCCTCCCTAAAATGCCCTCTTCTTGTTTCCATAGCACCAGACTGCTGCAGACTTAGTGGCGGTCAGAGTACCTATCTTAGACAAACAGTAGGGGCATATAATATGAAAATATCATGAATACTATACAAAACAATAATTATTGGTTACGATATTATTGTGAATGTTGCTAAATTTTATTTGTAAAACAAAAATATTAACACCAATGTAGAAATTATATTAATTGGGAAAATAACGAAATATTTTTGACAATGCATCACGATAGTGAAATTGTACTCATTAATAGCTGGTGTTAATGTTTGTGAAGGTGGTAACTCGAAAAAACAGTCGCTAACGACCGGTCTTCATAACCAATAAGTAGAAGAAGAGTGGTGGAATACCAACAGTGGATGAATGCCCCAAACGTACAAATTTATGTACTACATATTTGAGAACACTCATTTAAGACTTAGATCAGTTAAATCTCAACTCCTAGGTCTCAATATTAAGAAAAGATAAGTTTTTAATAGCAAAATTCTTGCGTTTAGGGTTAAAGTTAAATAAAATTGGTTGGAAAGCTAAAGTCCATTTTAATTACCAATTAAGCAGGTCAAAGAAATGTAAAGACTGATTTTAACTTCTTAATGAAAATAATATTTTACTAGGTTAGGCTGTCTTTTAACTTTTGAGCAGCGCCATTGAGCAAAATTATTTTTCAGACTTTATATTTAGCTTTAAAATGTATTTTTAACTGTTTCAGATCTGCGTATTCTTTAAACTCATAGAAATTTATAACAGTTAAAAATCGCTTCGTTTCGTCGAAAATACCCTCACAAAGGAAATTTATTATCCATTAAAGGCACCATTGAGATATTTACATATGTTGTATTAAGCATTTTAATAACAAATAACACTTGAGCAAGGTGAGGTGAAACCTGCATATTGTCTTGATTTTTTATTTTCCGATTTTAAATCATAAAATATTTAAAACTCTATACTTGATTTTAAAAGTCGGACGAGCTGGTAGCTGAAGGCGGATAGTAATTAATATAAATACATCTTTTTTGTCTTTTTTGTCGAATGTCTGTTTAGGCAGAGGGGGTGGGATTGTTCCTGTTTTTCAGTAGCGCCATCTATGGCCAGGAATTCGACTTTAGCCAAGCCATTCACACAACCACAACCCGTTTATAGGGCAGGTCATATTCACACACAAAGGAGAAAGGACATAGAACACAGAGAGAGAGAAAGAAACATCCATGCCTTGCCCGGGATTCGAACCCAGAACATAAACATCCTTCACATAAACATTGCATTTCGTAGAAATGACATTTTTTTTAAAAACAAAACATAAATGTTCAAATATTTAAAAAAAAAATTTTATTTAGAATCAAAATTTTGCTCTTAAAATTTAAACAGAGTTAATTATAGTATTAGCTTATTTTAAAATTAAATTTTTAAGAGGAGAACCGTACAGTGGTAAAATGCTAAACAAGATGTGAAGAATAATGCACGACAATAAGAGGTATAGGCGGCTAAGGAGACAAGAGGTATAGGCGGATAAAAGCTCAAAGAGATGAAGAGGATTTTTTGGGAAAATTTCTAAGAACTCTGTAAGTGAGTTCAAACTCCTTTATTTTTACTCAGAAATAATAATTTTTTTTCTTCATTGTGTGTGACGCCTCTATGTGAGCTATAAAAAATTTTAAACATTGATTTATATGATGTCTAAACTTGAAAAGTGTTCACTTACTTCATCATGAATTCTAGAAATTAATAGAACTTCGAATAACCTAGGCATTAAAACTGAAACCATAGTAACAGTAATACTGAGCTTAAAAGCAGATCTCTCTAATTATTCTCAGTTAATACACTAATTATTTGAAATGCAAATCTTTGGATGATCTAGAGCGAATGCATTGTTTCGAAGTGTCACATGAAACAACGCTCAAAGCATTTTCCTCGCTGATTAAAACGCTAGAAAAGAAGATTAAACACGATTCATTGCATTTAAAGCGATGCAAAAAATATTAATTAGATTAGGTACCTCATGAGTTTAATCAACCGCAATTTTAAAAATGGCAAATTAGTTTAAGCAACTGTAATTTGTTAAAGCAAATAACTAAATAAACTAATCCGACTGTGTCAAACATCTTAAAACTCATTTTTTATAGACTTTAAATACGTCGAATGAAGTTTCAAATAACTTCGAATTCAAAAATAAACATAATACTTAGACTTGACTTCAGCTACGATATTAACATCTCAATAGCTGATAATAGGTGCAACACAGAACCAATGGAGCACGTGACCTGATTATGCAATTTTTGAAATTTTAACAATAGTTGATTGTTTGACTTTTTCAAATAATCTAGTTCATAGTTTACATACGTGCCACCCTAAATTCTTTACTTTATAAAAACTCCGTCATCAGTATTTCAAATTAAGCTGTAAGCTGTAACAAACTATTTAAAAAATATTTTAAATCTTAATAATATTAATATTACATTCATGATTTATAGAAACTTAAGGAACATTCCCTTAGAATTGTCTTTAATTGTACCAATCAGAATTTTATTCAATAATTATATATAAATTTACATTTCGATGAAAAAGTTACAATAAAAAAAGTTACAATAAGAAAAAGGTCAGTAAATCTTCAGACAAAAAATGCTCATAACAAATTAAAGTTGCTATCAAAACATTTTACGTAACACTAAATTATTTATTTACCGCTATTTAAAGAAATAAATAAAATAAAGGATATATTAGGATGATAGAAAAAACTGAGAAGAAAACTTTAAGATTAAAGGTAATAAAACGTTTTTAACTCGTTCCACGCAGATTTCTACTGAAAAAAAGATAGAAAGAAAAAGAAAAGAAAGTTACCTGTTTATTAAATTATTTATTTTTATTTTAATAAAAAAAAATTTACTTAATATTTATGTTTTTGCGCAATATTTACATTTATTCAAAATTTACTAACAGTTGAATTATTAATGTGTTTGGTGACTCTAGGCTAAATTAGCAATGTTTGATTCGAAATTAGTCTTAAATTGCCTAGGAGTTCCACTTTCAGTCGATTTCTCCGCATTGTTAAAATAGATTGAACATAACTAAAGCCAGATTCAATAATATGTGAATTACATTACAAAGTTTTGGCTACTTTTGCGTAATATTTATATTCATTTAAAATTTATTCACAGAATAATTATTAAAAAATATCTTTCCTTCAATATCAACTAATAATTTAATGACTTCATCTTGCAAATGATTGAGGATATTTTCAACTTGAGCAGAAGGTCACAATAATCCTTTCCAAAATACCCATATTTTCAATTTCACTAAAGCGTAATTTAAAATCAACGTTTAATTTTTGGATGTAAATTGAATATATGTCTAATTATTCGTCGATTATATCCGCTTGTCATAAATTTGAAAACTAATGAAAATGTTTAAACATAACAATAAAGATTTATACAAGTTTAATTCAACTTGAAAGCTTCAAACAATTTTCCGTGCTTGAATTAATGTAATATCTTTTCCATGAAGACTTTTTGAATTGAAGTTAGCAAAAAAAAGAATATTGCTTTTATCACTTAAGGCTGCATTAATTTCTGTAGGATATTTTGCAACTGATTCAAACAAATCAAGAAGTTTTTATCTTTGTAAACCGATAAACGACAGCTATTGTATTTCAGTGTATAATAATAACTGATTAAATATTTCATAATTTTCGTCGCAAAATTTAACACACAGTCGTGATTTAAGAGGCTGTGCTGTAACTTAATTAATGCTTTAATATACAGCTGTAATGTATTATGAAGATCTTTACTGGCTTCTTATCGAACCCCTAGATAAAAATTTTAAACTATGTATTACCTGAGACAACTGTGTATTACCTGATTAAAGATTCCATTCACTTCAGAAATATATAAATAGGAAATAACAGTCATGTTTCAAGTGCTCTAAAAATAGGCGGCCATTTTCAAGACTTGCCAGACTTTATGGAGAAGTGGTAAGAAACTAATATCGTTAATGTTTCTTCTAAATGTTTCTTCTCATTTACGTGTGGCAAGTATTGAAAATGGGGGTCTATTCTAGGAGCGTTTGAAACATGTCGACTGTTACATCCTATTTACACCGAAGAGCCATTACATTATGACCACCCTCCATCTATAACAATGGGCTCACCCAGGTTTTCATGGTTTCTCGCCCAGGAACAATGTTTTCATGGGGCACATTAGGACCCATAATCCTCATAGAACAATCCCTGACGTCTGTAAGCTACTTAAATATAGTTGCAGACCAGGTTCATCCATTCGTGGCAACAGTTTTTCCTGCGGGGGATGGTGTTTAGCAACAGGATAATGCACCATGTCATATGGGTCGAATCGTCGAGGAACATTGCAGTGACTTTCAAGTCATGTCTTGGCCCCCAAATTCACCTGACCTTAATCCAAAAGAACATTTGTGGTCCTACTTAGAAAATCAAATTCGTGCTGCCACGCTACCCCCTCGCAATGTGAGGGAATTGCAGGACCAGTTGGTGAGCGCTTGGTACCAGATACCTCAGACTACCTATCAGCACCTTATGGTATCAATGCCACGGCGGATGCTAGCAGTTTTGAGGGCTAAAGGTGGTCCTACATGTTATTAGCAGGGTGGTCATTATGCAATGGCTCTTCGGTGTATATATTTTTGAGGCGAATGAAGTTTTCATGTAATATCTTACTGCTTCAGTTTTTTGGGATTATTTACTTAAGGCATTTGTTTAGTTTTAAATTACTTACTCAAAATCATCAAGAGCAGAGTTATATTTCTTTTGAGTTTTAAGAAAACGAAATCCATAGAAGTTCTAAAAATTATCCAGCACTATTTCTCCTAATCCAATAAAGCTATTGCTTTATTTTTTTAGAATAGTATTGTTCTGTCAATAACGTTCTGTCTTAGAAAATTAATTAAGTAAGTATAAAAGAAAGAGAGAGAAAACAAAAATAAAAATTTTAAACCTAAAATCAAAGAAGGTGTGGAAAAAGGCCTCTTAAGCAACGAAACAACTAGAAAAATTAAAACAAAATTTAATCATTAAGTTTAAAACCACGAGATCGAGAGCTTATAACGCTAAAACGGTTAAAATATTTTGCAAGTGTTGGTAGCAATTTGTTATAAATAATTAAATGTGAAGCCATTATGAGCTTCTGCCTCAATGATTGCTTTAATTAATAAAGGAGTGGAATTAGAAGCGAACGTGAAGTGCATGATTAAAATCTATTTAACTGAAATTTATCTAAAAGTTATTTATCGTTTGTTAACGACTTGAAAAGTTTGTTAGTTTGATTATAAATCGGTAAATATACTGAACTGAGTTGAGATTAATTTAACGACACTTTAAAACAGATGAACACATTATTTCTCGCTTTCTTTTATTAATTAGTTTAATGTTATTTGTTAGGAAACGATATTAAGTATTTGGTTCAAAATTTACAATTTACAGAATTTTCAATTTTTATTTAGCTTGACATGATTTGGACCTTTACATATCGAAATTAGTTTTAGATAGGAAATTTTTTTTTCTTCTTTTGTTTCAGTTTTGTTGTTAAAATTACAAAAAATATTGTTAATTATTTTCATTAACTTATTTGTTTTAACTTTTTTTCCATTCATTTATTTCTATATCCTATTGTTTCAATTTTACTATTGATATTTTTTTCCAATAAAATGGATTCCAAATTTCATTTAAGAAATGTTCTCACGTTTTGTTTGAAAAATAAACAAAAAAAAGTATTACACATTTCTTAAGTCGCTTTTAATGCACTTCCAATTGACAATTTCTCAAACAAAAAGAAGAAGAAAAAATTCTTCGCTACACGATGCTCCAAAAATAACAATAATAAAAATAATCACTTTAAGATAAACGGAAAAAGATATTTAAAAAAAGTTGCAGCATTTGACGTAAATAACTAAGATACTAACTATCACAAAATTTCAAAATTATGATTATTAAGTTTGCCAATATTGTCAACTTATACTCCAATAAAACAATGTTTTCAAAACAACCACCATTTGCATCAAAAATGTAGCGCAATGTGTGGACGAAACTACCAGATAATCATTCAAATATTTCTGATTTGAGCCAGAAAACATTGTTTTATAGTCTTTAAACAGTAGCGCTATCTACCACCATCTTTGTGACAAATTTCGGAACTTGGTTAAAACGCGGCTAACCGTATACTTCCACTTCCTTCCATTTTTCATTAAATTTATTTAAAATTTTGTTCAGCTTTGCTACACACAGTTGCAAACCAATGTTAAAACCTCGAAAGAAGAGTCAAGAACCTCGCTAAGAAAATAATTTAAGACCAAAAAATATTGGTTTTAAGCTGAGAAGAACTCATGAGAATAAAGAGTCCATATATCTAACGTAGTTCTAAAGTTACAACAAATAACTTGAAAATTTTCCTGAAAAAAAAAAGAAAGAAAAAGAAAGAATAGGTCATCTCACGAGTTACCATAAACGAGAAATCTGTTGCTTTAGTTGTGACACCTTTCTTATTTTCTCCTAATACGCAGTTTAGTAGTACGAATGTTGTGATATTTTTCAAATTTAACCAACACTGTGCAGTTTGTGTTCGTTACGTCAGACTACTAAATTGATCAGTGCAGAGGCCTTCTCTCTTCTAGGAGGTGTTGCATACACACGTTAAAATAGATCAAACTTGCGTAAATAATACATTAACTGAATCGGCTCTTCAAATTCAAAAATAAAACTTTATATTTAGTCCGTTTGAAAATGTTTCTACAAAAAATAAATTCAAGGAAAACAAACTATCAAAAAATTAACAGTTAATTTATTCTATAATAACAAAACATAAGATACAAACAGAGTTATCACAGTTTTTAAAACCCAAATATTTTAAAAAGTGTGTGATTATTCAACATTTTTTATTATTAAATATTTAGTTAGAATAGTTGATATTGATTTTAAAGCTAGAGAAAAAATAATAAATGCCTATAGTTTTGAAATTCTGCCGAATAAAAATACCTAGTTGATCTCTCCATGTAAGAAGTAAGACTAGGAAATTTTTGCTTCGTTTTTTTTAAACAGATTCTGATCTTTACAGATTGTTAAGGCCTTATTTCAAAACTATTTAACTACTAAGCTACAAGAACTCTATTAGAATCCATCAATGTTGCTTAGAGACACCACCAGGGAATGAAAAATCAAGACAGAGTTTGCTTATTTAATTCTGTGATTGTTGATTCATTCGTTCGAGTTAAAACTTAAGTCGTAATCTTTGCAAAACGTTAAATGAAGCAAATTAACGAAACACGGTAGGAGTTACTTTTCTAATGTTACTTTTAGCAGCTTTTATTGCGCATTTAAAATTTTAAGTAATTCATACCATGCTCCATCTAGGTGGACTAAAAAGACTCACATTCTAAAAAGATGGGCAAAAATTTAGGAAGTGATAGTACACACCCAAGCAAACAATTTTTATCAAAGAATGCATGGTCGAAAAGAAAACGCAAAGGTGCTGGGGCATTTGGGAAAGTTGTTTGATGCAAACGTGAAAGCTCCATTCCTGTTGCGAACTACTGCGCTGCGTTACTTGTCGCCAAGCTTTCGGCCGCTGTAGGGAAAGTTCGTGATATGCCTGGTGTGTTTCAGAATGTTCGCCTATCTTTTCTTCGCCGTTGTACTGCGTGCATAGCCGCTGCCGGCTACTATTTTGAACATTTATTGTAATCACATGCCATTAAATTTGCTTTTATAACTTAACTTCATCGTTCTTTGTGTGTTCTTGCCTCAAATAAGAACATAAACTTTGACGCCCTCTGGCGGTTTTGCGTTTTGTTTTCGACCATGCATTCTTTGATAAAAATTGTTTGCTTGGATGTGTACTATCACTTCCTAAAATTTTGCCCATCTTTTTAGAATCACCCTGTATATCATATTGCAGCAACAAAAAATCTTAGAAATAAAACTGGTCATGAAATTTTTTTTTATAAATAGTTCACAAAATTGAACACAGAGCGCCATGTAAACAGCGTTTATGAAAGAAATATAAAGATTTACTTGAAATTTCAATATTTTTTTATTGATAATTATAACTTCAAAACGAAAATTTACTTGAATTTTCAATATTTTTTTTATTGATAATTATAACTTCGAAACGAAATTTATTATTCCGTTCACACTTTTCTCCTTTTTTAAAGAAAAAAAAAAGAGAAAATCGATCGAATTTTAAATAGAAACATAAATTTATTCTTCTGCAAATTTCTCTTTTAATTGCAAGCGAGACGTGCTGAAGTAGCTGTTGGAAGAATAAAATATTTTCTTAATTCTGAATCTATTTTAAGAAGAGGGGGGGAAGAAATGCATTTAAATTATATATTTTAAGGAAGTTCAATTATATACGTTTAAAAAAGTATTGATTTATAACTTATTAATTCCATTTTAGTTTGATTCAGTTTGAATATGAAGAGTGCAGCAGATCGAGGGGAAATTTATCCATTGTGCCTAAAGTGCCCCAGAAAAAATTATTATGAAAAATTAAATGTTTAGATTAACAATTAAAATTATAGTTCAAGTCAAAAATTTAAAATTTTTTAAGTGATTCGAAAGTTTGTTTTCCGATTACTGTAAAAAAAAAAACGAACAGAATACAGCAAAAAGTGTAATATTTTAAACATCTAATAATTCTGATGTAGCATTAGATTTTTTATTTTCGGATTTCAATATCACATGGGAGACTAATTTTATTTTATTTTATATCTGGTTCCAACTCAATTCTGAGTGTACGACTACCTAATTTCAAATACGTATCCTTGAAATTTCAAGCCCAACAAAAAAATCAAAGGAAATCTTGGATCAAGCATTGGGACAAACTAGCCTTCGTGGTAAGCATTTTGAAGGAGCTAACCTGCATTTGCATTATATGGAGAAGAAAACCAAGAAAACCTCCCACAGTTACGCCGATGGTAAGGGGATCCTAATTAATGATCAGTCTAACACTGAGGATCATTTACGTCAGCAGTGTGGTCGGTGTGAACCCGTAGCAGAATTCGTATCACCCAGTCACCACTGAGATTCAAACCTGACTCAACTCATTGAAAAGCAAGCTCTGTATTTCCTGACCACAGCGGCTGGAGTAAGACAATATTTATTTTATAAAAATCGTTGAACAACCGACTCAATTTTTGAGTTCACGACTACCAATGTACATAAATACATAAATGTATGTATTTATGTACATTGTACATTATGTACATAAATAGATAAACCACGAAAACCTCCCACGGTAAACGAAAGGGCAAGGGAACTTCTTCCCATGATCATCATGAGGATATTGCAATTCAGCATTGTGGTCGGTGCGAGCCGGGTGCGCAATTCGTATCGATAAGCCATGGATGGGATTCGAACCAGGTTAACCTCATAGAGAGGCAAACGCTCTATCTCTTGAGACATCAGGGCTCCGTAAGACATTATTTTATAATTTATTTTATAGCCACGAGCGTGTCGTTGAAAAACTGACCCAATTTTTAGGTTACGACTGCTAATGTTCAACTATGTATATAGCCTTGTAAGTTTAAACTTAATCCAGAAGACAAGGGAACTCCTAGATCAAGTATTGGGAGAAATTTGCCTTTTTGGAGGACTTTTTGATAAAACTAACCAGCATTTGCGTTACATGGAAAGAATAATCAAGTAAACCTCCCACGGTTAACCTAATGGCAAGGGAACTCTAAACCATGATCCATTTACCACTAAGAATATTTTACGTCAGCACTGTGGTCTGTGAGAGCCGGGTACGGAATTCGTATCGACCATGGATGGGATTCAAACTCAGTTCACTTTACTAGGAAGCAAACTCTCTATCCCCTGAGCCACCATGACTCCGTATTTTATTCTATAACCGTCGTTGAACAGTTGTTCCAAATTTTAAGTTTACAACTACCAATGTTCACCACCATTTCCTTGTAATTTTGAACCTAACGATTTGAATTTCTATGTACTTCTGGAATTTTTCGAAACAGCTATGAAATTGTTTTCATATAATTTCCAATGTTAGCAGAAATAATAATGAATTCAATAAAAATCACACTATAAAATTTTTAAAACTTCTTTTCACTGCAATAGAGTGTTATCTTCACAAAACATTTGTCCTTCTTTACTAATTTAGTTCAGATTTCTTTTACCTCAGCGTTTTTTTTACTACAAAAAATAAATTATTCTTGTTAAAGAATATTAAACTTATCTCTGTCATATTAAACACCACTATCAAAACTTTATATTAATGTTTCTTAAATGTTCTCAAATGTGTAGAGGACTTATGAAATACAAAAAAAAAGGAAAACCTTCGTTCCCTTACTGTTCCAAGATTCCAGTAGCGGAATTTCTTCAAATTTTTTTTTATCATATGAAAAAAGATAAACTTTTCTGCTGAAGATAAAAATATACAAAGAAATTGCTTCATCATTTTAAGGACACCTAAAAGAAATGTGACACCAAAAATTGATGTGAGTTTCAATGATCCCAAATTAAACTAAAAGTTGGTACATCCATTATTGTGACTAAAGGATCAAAATAATAAGAATTCAAGAGCAAGTTATGCCAAGTAAATTCCCCCTCAGCATGCTCAGCCCTATAAAGGCATTCAGCACGCGCCTGAAGCTCAATTTCTGATTTCAAAATCAATGCCTTTCTTAGGTATATAATTATATTCCGGGAGTTTCCAAAATGACTGAAAAATGGTCTGTGTTATCTATGGACAAGTGGAAGAAAAATTAAAAATTTAGGTGGAGTTTCAAAAATGAAAAATGAAAAATTTAGGTGGAGTTTCAAAAATTAAATTAATTTTATTTGGTTTTCCCATAAAAAATAAAAAATATTTATTTAGAGAAAGAAATTTCTATCGAATCAAAAATATGTTAAACATAAAAAGATAAGCATACTGGACGGTCTGGATGAAGCAGCAAGATCGGACGAACTAAAGGTCAACGATTTCATCCAACTGATGTCAAAACATTTCCTCTGCTTTAACTATTCTTTCCGAAGAGAGGAAACGTCTTATAAATATGGTGGAAATAAATGCCTTTAGTAAAGACTTTTGTGTTATTAGTAATCTAATTAAGCATAAGATCTCGCCATGGATGAAATCAAACAGCAATAAGTCATCCGTTAATAAAAGGTCACTTCAAAAGGTTTGTTAGAGATTCTTAATCAAATTATACTTTATTTCAAAGTTTAAGTTGATTAATATGATTTCAAAAGAGTAATTCATTTGAATATTATGATATACAAAACTGGTGCCTCGTTGATTAATATGCTTACTTTAAATTAAGAATCAAAATTAAAATGTGATTCATTCTAATAATGTTAATATTGTGATCAATATAAATGCTTTTATAATAATTTATACTTTTGCAGTTTTTTTTAACGTATTTAAAAAGTAACCATATTTTCTTTTTCTCGTTAGCTACACTTAACACTTTTATTAATTTATGTACACTATGATATGGAAATTGTTTTTATTTAGTTTATGGTCGTTAGTTTTCTAGCCTTGAAGTTAATTCCAGAAAGAAAGAAAAATTTGAGCTCATTGGCTTGAAAAGTGCGATAACCGTCGCCGCTATCTTTCTCTTTCGCGATCCCTAACTGGCCGGTTTAGAAGCTACGTTCACTTTCACTATGTCAGATATACAGAGACTCAAGTTTGCGTAAAATACAAATTAAGTCATAGAATTTCGATAAATTTTCCTTCTTTAAAAAAGGCGGAATGAAACGGTTAAATTAAATGTGAAAAAATTTACTGTATGAGGATATAAACTAATTTTTAAGGCGAAAAAAAAAATTTATTTGGAAATTTTTATACACTCATAATATTTAATTGAGGGTAACTTATGTTCTTTAATAAACAAATAATGAAAATAAATTAATAATAATGTTAATTAGTTAGAAAGCTATGAAAAAGGGAGCTAAAAAAAGGTTGATCACTGGATCTGAGAACAAAAAATTGAAAGACATCTCATAAACAGAAATCTAAATTATAATATTTGTAAATCCAATGTACGAATGAAAAAAACATAATTTTTGATTAGACTACATAACATGCACATTGAGTTAAAAAAATGTTTTAAGTCAAAGGCGCTGAGATGTTTCTATTTCTTCTTTGAAAACATGCTAGACGCTAAAACACTAGTGACGCGTATCACCCATTTTTCAAAAAAAAAAAAAAAAAAAAATACCTATGCGGCTCTTTACTTCTATTTCCACTACAATCTATCCCTCACTTCTTTATTCCACCAAAATCCATACTCTCTGAATGCATAGTCTCGGTGTGCGTAATTGCGTATAGTAACTATGGTGGTCAGCGCTCCTATAAAATTAAGACTTACAGAACTAGTTTGCAAAATTTTTTCCGGATGCTCGTACATACTAGCATATTTATCCATTTATCTTTGAAAAAAAACGTTAAATGAATTTGGAAAGCACAAATTAATAACTCGGAAAATACGTGTAATGGAGTTAATAGCAGAAAAAAGAAGACATGGTGATTACCACGATGAAGCAGAAAATTCCATTAAAAAATTATTTAAAAAACTCAGTTTTAAAAACTTTAGCTATAGGATTTAAAGTTAAAAAGATCAATCTTTTGAAATGGCCATGATACATAGACTCTAAAATTATGTTTGGGGAGAAAAATCCTCAAGCAAATGCGCAGACGATTTAAATTTGAAGAAAGTAAAAGTTAAGAGATTTTTCAAGAGTATGTTGAAAACAGAAGCATTTTCCCAATCCTAATAAAAAAAAAAAAAAGGCTTTGCTTAATGCTGTAAATACACTTATGATCTCTACTGCAGAGAGCGAAAGTATTCAGCTCTATGAATCGTGGTCATACCAATAGAAACTAATCAAATCCAAGGAACAGTTTGCAAGTGAGCAGAATATCAGGACTTATTTTCATAAAGTGTGTAGGTTCACCAATAGATCATTTTAAACCACTACCACACGTAAAAGCATGGCTCAGAGTAAGAAGCCGTAATGCAAAATATGACTCACCGCAAAATTTGGCGCACCATAGTGACTTCAGCACTCGTGCTTTCAAACAAAGAAGATGTGAGTTAGTCCAAATGAACGAGTATGTGGAACAGCGAGACGGTGAGTTTATGATGGTCAGCCAACTGACAGCATGCGAAAAGTCCTAAAACGATTTCTCATTCACCTTTTTGAATTTAAAATAAGGATTCAGTCTTGGCATCTTGGCATTGCGATGAACCAACCAAGAACCAAAAATAAAAGAACGATGAACCACCATGGAGTCACGAATCGGTGAGTTCTTGCTGTAGACAATGAGGAACCATGAAGCAGTTATTTTAAGCAGCAGAACCAGCTGGTTACCGAGCTAGTTAGTATTTATATATTATATACATATGCACAGTGAACAAAAAAAATAAATACCATGAATAACGTTTGATCCTAATTATCGGATTTTAACGTACTAGGACTCAAACTTAATGGTTCGAAAGGGTGACCTTAAATATGTTAATTAATTTCGGCAGACAATATTTTAAGTTACGAAATTAGACAAAAAGACATACCTTTTCAATGAACTTGGATTTCTTGTCTTCTAAACTAGGGGATAGCCGCAATCTCAGAAATGTGATCCCAATAGTTTGTGTCAGGAGAGAAGTCCAAGCTTTATACCCTTAAATGCTATTTTTTTTTTTTTTTTTTTTCGTATTTCGCTTTATTTCGAAAACTTTTAAAGCGAATTGAAAATTTTTCCAACATAATTATAAAATTCGTTTCAAAGATAATTTCATGCAGAAATTAATTTCTTGAAATTATTCATTACTTTTTATTATTTTGTTTAATAATTGTCGAAAAACTTTTGAACTACAATTTTTACGTCTTTTTAAAGTAATGTAATGTAATTTTATACGGCAAATATATTTTACGTAATTTCATATGGCTTAATGTAATTTTATATGGCAAAATACAAACTCTAGGAGAAATCCGTTGAATTGCTCCTGGGAAATCAAAATGTAAACATACAACTTTTTCTTTTAAATTCGATTTCACATGACTATTCGATCAGTTTTTTTTCAAATTTTGCATTTTAAAGCTATATTCCTTAGAATAATATTTAAAAATAATTGTATACCTAAAAATTCAAACTCTTTTCAACCATTATTATATTAATAATAAATAGTAATTACAATATTTCCTAGATTGCGGCTACCCCCAATATTTTGAGGGTAAGGAATCTAAATCCTTCGAAAACAGATATTTATTCAGAGAGAATATGTTTTTGAGTCTGATTTCGCAACTTTATCGTCTCCACAAACTAATTAGCATGTTCGAGGTCATCCACTCAAACCACTAAATTTGAGTATACTAGTACGTAAATATCCGATCATTAGATTAAAAATTATTTAGAATGTTTCATTTTTTTGCACACTGTACATAATTATAAACGTTTTTTCCAAACCCCTTTCTCATGGCTTAATCAAAAAATGCTCTTTTTCATATTTCCAAGAAAAAATTTTAATATCTAATGATTGTACAAAAAAATTTTATTATTACTTTTATGATTATTATTTTTGCTGATAACAAACAGCAAAGAACAGAAAATTAAAAGATCATTTTTAATCATTTAAGCTAAGAATTCACGGAATTAATTATTTTTTTTTATCTTTATGTCCAGAAAATTTTAAAAATTAAATCTCAAACATTGGTTCTGAAAGGTTTCGAATTTTTGTTCTTCCACTTTTGTGTTTCCATGCTTCTGAACTATACAGTAGAATTGCTCTGATCATTGTTTTATAAACTATTATTTTTGCTTTTGTTTCAATATTTGGTGTGCTTAAGAATTTGAGCAGGCTAAAGCATGTTCTACGGGTGCACAGTAAGGACAGATTAACAGGGGTAGTAATGTAGGGTAGGGTAGTAGGGTTAAGGCTTCAGGGGCTCTAAGTAGGATAGTTTAAGAGCGTCACACAAAAGCTTAAAAAATTTGAAAAAATAATAATGGAATAATGATCCTCAGTAAATTTGTCGAGATTCATAAGATTCCAGCTCATATGCAACTGAATACAAGGTCTATCAATAGGATAGTAATATTTTGAGTTGCTTTGCTATGGCCATCTACTCTCAAGTGAATTTTTTAACTACATGTACGAATAATTATAAACGATAAAATCAAAAGATACACTCATTACAGATTGACTTCCTAATAATTACTTAAATTTAAATGTTTCAAGTTATTCATTTTATTTCATACATAATCAAACTGACTGAAACTTTATCCAATACAGTAGCGAACAGAGTATGTACGGTCACATCATCCAGTGAAAATCTCCTAAAACGGAGATCCTTTTGCCCGTAAACTAGACTGAAAATGTTTCGAACAGACCTGGTTCAGACACCCTTTACTGTTAGCAACGTTAGTGAAACGTTTACAAAATGGTTGTACACCATTGCAATAAAATTGTGTTCCTGTTTTAATCAATTATAAAAAAATTTTACCTCTAATTTTACAATAACAACCAATAAATAATTTTAACATAAAAGGACAAATTATCAGTTGTTAATGTCCTTAGGTGCTAGTGACATTTTAAAATGTTTTTATTTAGTTTTAGAAACTTAAGTTTTAGTTCACTACCACAGGAAAAAAATATTTCACAAAATATTTCAGCATTGGATGATATGGCATACTGTAAACAAAAAATAATAGCACATTAAGTTAATTTCAAACTAATAATTTAACGCTTTATACTAGATTTTCCCTAATCCTAGAAAACAAAACTTATATAGTTACTCTTAACAAATATAGAATTATAGAACACATACTGGTTTAGGTTCTTATCTTAACCTAACCATTAATAAACAAAAAAAAGCATACATATATTTATTTTATTTAGCTAAATTACAGATATAACTTTAGACAAAACTAATCACCGATTGCATGTCAATCAACTCTTTACATTTGCTGTTGAGGACTTTCTACAGATTGTTGCCAAACATATGGATTACCAGGAGTAATTTGTCCCAGTTTATGTTTTACTTCTTTATCTTTTATTGCAGGGCTAGGAAAAAAGGCAGATAAATGCAATGTTAAATGATTTGCAATTCATTTCATCATCAAATCTACAAATATGTTTTCATTACAAAACCAAACAAATTAAAAGCAAAATATGTGAAACAGGCATGCGATTTGTGCTGCCATTTCTGTTATTTAACACAGAATTATTGAAAAAAAAAAGAGCTGTTTAAAGCAATTTTAATGAATTCTATATTGGAGACATATTTCGGAGTAAAAAGAAAAAAATTCTATGCAAAGAAGGAATAACCGTATAACATTAATCTTGCAATGTATCTGATTAAAGTAGCAAAGTTGGCATGCATTTTCCTGATTCACCCTCAACAAACCATTTACAAAATGAAGAGTTTTTATTGAATTTCAATACATAAAAAAAAAACATCATTTACAACTATGTTTAAGTTTGTATTCTTTCACCAGTTTGTTTAAATTCAAACTGATATAAAAATGCACATTATTTGTAACCATTTTTACTCATTGTTAGTTGTTCAACATTATTAAATTTAATCATTATCATTAATAATATTATTAGTTCGCTAGCACTTGCAGCTGTTATTATTAAGTTGCTTTGTTTGAATGCAATTTTGGGGAAGTTTAACTGCTTACTCACTTACCCTCTGGATGTTCTTGTGTACTTAAGAACCCAAGCACAATCTCCACCAACCCCTACTATTGGTAATAGAGTCGGAACTTTGTTAACATAAACTCTAAGGGGGATGGCAAAAAACTTTTTCCCATTAAATGTGGTTTACGTTATCAGTTCAGAAATTTTTGGAAGAAAACCGTATAATACACAGATATTTTCTATATCTGTTATATATTTGTGTTCTCTAATCTTAAATTTCTATCATTAATATGCAAACTAATGCATATTTCATTTTTAAAAAAATGCTTTTAATTTGCACTTTGTATTAGATTAATAACTTTCATACATATCATAATGACAACCAATTACTTTAAAAAATAAAATTATAAAGGAAGAAAAAAATATGGTTCATATGAAATTAAAAAAGAGCAATTACTTCCGGTGCTCTATCATCTGTAGAAATGCAACTCAGCAATATTAATTAATTTCTAAGAACAACTTATAAAAGTGTGGGAGGAATGACTTCCCATATTGAACAAGGGATCAATATGGGTAGTCATTTCTCTGGAAAACAAGCTTCGTTACATTCGCACCTATGAGGTGAAAGAAAACTCTTCGCATTGGAGAGCAAAGGGGCTTATGTTGTTTTCTGTAATGCCCCCTCCCCCTCAACTAATCCAATTCATACAATTTCTTCATTTGACTGCTTTAATGTTGTAATTATCAACACTATAAAAAACCTACTCTTATAGATACAGAATTGTAAATTATCAAAATGTTCTGTTCAAATTAAAAGTAAAATTTTTTCCAAGGGTAATGAAATTCAAGTTTACCTTAAAAGATATGTCACGTTTAGCATGTTCAAGTTAAAAGTACTTTAAAGTATAATATTGACAGGGAATCCAAAATTAGTTCATGTTAAAAGAAATTTACATTAAGCATGTTCACGTTAACGAGGTTCAAGTGTAGTAAGTAAAATAAGTTTAGGCCTTTCTCTTACACTTTTACCATCTGGGGATAGGAAAGCATGAATGTTTCCTTGGACATCCCTCTACCCGTACAGCACACAAAGTAGCAGAAATATAACAAATACATGTCAGTTAGGAAGAAACATTACAAAATCTTGAAAATTAGAACAAACATGTTTCTGCAATACTGCCGTTGAAATGTTATAGAAAAGTGCTGACAGAAACATTTCTACAACTACTATTTGTAAGCTTCCTTTGTGCATGTAAACCTTGGCATACTGTCTTAATATTTGTAAAAATGTACGTATAGGTATATCTTGTACTACATCTAGCAAAAACTTACAGAAGATGAAAAAAAATTTCTTAATATTGAGGAGACTATTATATTATTAGAAAAATTACCTTTCAGTTTGTATTATTTTAAACAATAATAATGGCTAATCCTTATTTCCTTTTGTAATCTTAAGTAGTAATATTACCTTAGATAAATGACAGTATTATCTTATAAACCTAAATATTACAGATCAAAAAAATATTTCTAAAAATAATTTTTGTACTGCTATGTTCGTAACTGATTTTCTTTAAATTTCTTTCAGAAAGATTTTTGAGAAAGGGCCCAATTTTCAATATATTCCTCAATATTCAAAATATTTTTAATTCATTCTCCCTTTTGTCACAAAAAAATCATCATATCCACTATCCCATTTTTGTTGCATGTAACGCTATACTACATAAACATTCGATAGCAGCTCAGAGGCAAACGCATGTAAAAATCATATCTAAAATTTTAATTTTCAAGACATTTATGAGCATAGCAATAATAAGGATTAGATTTGTACTTCTATTTAATAAAATAAATTTAAAACAAATACTATAAAAATGTTTAATCTACTGATTTTAAATATTATACTACTTCCCTCTCTCTTGTAACAATTTGTTAAAATTTCCTTCCCTCCAAGGATAACATGATTTACGATCGTCTCCTAAGAGGATATTGTAACCAGCATGAAAGTTGGGGCTTTCCTTTTTATACCAGAGATTCCTTTTTCATCCACAATTTATTTTCTATCAGTTAAGACTACGAATTCGGCATGTGTGCCCATGATTGAGTTACTGTCCCCTTAATTCATTAATGTTTTTTAAATCTGTTGAGTGCAACTAAATTTAAAAACCGATTAAGGACAATTTTTGATAGAATTGAAATACCTTAATATGAATCCAAGACATAAAATACGCATCATGCTAACAAAATAACACTACATCCAGTTTAAATAGTTTATAAGTCTAAACAATGGCGTACTTCACAATTTGCTTGCAAAAAATTTTTTTTTTGGTCATTGCTCCATATTTTTTCTTTTAGGAAAGTGGTTTACGGTACAAAAAGTTCACACAATTTGCATGGAAGTGTTACTAATAGTAAAGAAATTATTCTTTCACACAGGAAGTAGTTTGAATATTCCTTGACGAGTAAATAATTAGTTTTTTTGTTTTTGTAAGTATACAGGGTTGGGTTTTTGACGTCAAAAAGTGGTTTTTGACATGACAAGGGTATAATACTGGTTTAAACCGTCAAAAATGTCAAAAACTGCCAAGAAAATATAGTTGCCAAGTTTGCCAAGAAAATATATAAACTTCAAAACTACCAACAGTTACCATGCATTAGATTGAAATTTAATTATACTATAGGTAATCAGCAGGTTTTAAAATATTTTTTAATTAAAATAAAGGTAAAATAACAGATTTAAAATCTTAGAAATTTATATTCAAATGCATGTGCAGAAAAATTTTGCACAAAAATTTTTTAAATATTTATATTTAAAAAAAAAAATTTTTTTTTGATACCTAAGAAAATTAAAAGTTTATTACTATGCATTTTTGACATATAAGGAACATATAACTAATATTTATAAGGAACTTACAAGCTATGTTGTATAAATACAAACTTGATACAAGTGAATAAAAAAAAAAATTTAATATTATACCGAATATCTTTATTATCCAGTATGTTAATTTGAATTTAAAAGTAGTTATATTTATGAATAATGATAAATATAATTCATATTGTTTATTATATTTATTTATAATTATTATATTTATTTATAATTATTATATTTATTTATAATTATTACACTTATCATTTTAAAACAATTTTCATCTCTTAATTTTTTTTTCTCCACTTGTATTAAGAATACAAATAATGCATATCTTGAAAGCAAGAAGTAATTATTCAACAGCTGAATATTTAGATATTCAACAAAGCTATATCGTATTCAGCAAAATGAAATTCACAAGTATTTGGATAAACTAAATTTTCAGCATAGTAAATGAATAGGCTGAATATACTGTAAATCGACACTAACTACTTTGTTTAACAGAAAGCGCTTAAATTTGTATTGTCTTATGTTAAAAAGATTATTAAGAAGATTTAAAAGAATATTAAAAAGACTTTTCTTTAAAAGAAGATGTCTAATGTACAAAACTGCTAATGTTTATCTTTAAAGATGTCTAATTTTTAGTATAATCTATACTATACGCTAAATTTGGTTATAAATAAATTTCTTAATAATATCACTGCAGATTTTCAATAACACATGAAAATGAATACATAATATCACAAAAGATGTGAGTTTTAAGTACAAGACTTTGGTTACTATTCAAAATATAAGTGTTTCTTCAAAATTTTAAATTTATTTTTTCTAGAACATATTTAGAAACACTATCCTTTATAAAAAATATATAAATTTTATGTATTAATTAAATTTCACATATGAATATAGGTTTTTGACATTTTCGACATTTTTGACAGTGAGGTTTTTGACGTGACGGTTTAAACCATGGTTTAAACTGTCAAAAACTGTCACATGTCAAAAACCTGCCAACCCTGTAAGTATATTTATAGGTTTTAAGAAAATTTTTCCAGGAAAAAAAAAATGCATATTTAGAAGTTTTATTTCATGAAAATCAAATTGCGTTTTTAGGGTTTTATACGCAGTAAGCAATTATCCACTTCATTCCTTGTCAAAAAGAAAAGACAATTTATAGATGCTTTAAAACTTGGTTTGAATATTTGCTTATTGAGGAAAATCATTTTGACTCCATACACAAATTTTATGATCAGTCCAAAAAATGATTATGCAATTATTATGCATAAAATATCACATTAAAATATTGAGGTTTTAAAAACCAAGTGAAAATCCCTTTCAATATCTACCGAAAAAACGATAGTCGCAGTGGAATCGTCGACAAGCGAGTGGATCGAGAAATGATTACTAACTGAAATGCATGATTCAGAATTTGGGATATGATATAATAGCATATAAAAATATAGAGATTTTAAAATCTATTTGGAAATCTGTAACAAAAGCTGTGAATATAGCTCAATCAAGCAAATCACCTGGATTTATACGATGTTAAATGAAATAGACATTAATTATCAATTTGATATTTTTATTAAATAAGGATGTTTGTTCACCTGAAAGACCTATTATACTGAAAAATTCATTCTTCGGACTTGCCAAAGTTCCGACGATTTTGGATATATAACTTTACATGGTATACATTGATATATATATTTACTGATAGTACAATTAGAGTAAGCTAGTACTACATGCATTCATTTATGTTACCAAACATTTTATCAAATTAATCTTTTTTTTTAACTCTGAAAACATTATTACTAAAATACAATTTCAAATAAGTAAATAAATTTGAAGGAGAAAATTCAATGAAAATGCAAAATGTGGGTAAAATTAAATTCAAAAATGAATAATTCATTCAGAACCCATTAAATAGTAGCTATTGAATGAGAAAAAAATTGATTAAGAGGAAAATAATATGTACGGGGGGAAAAAATAAGAGCACATGTAAAAAAGGAATTAAAAAGCATTTAATGTGTGAGAAAGAAGTCTAGTGTAAAGCAACTAATAGGTGAAAAGAAATCAAGGCATTAAAATTTAATTAATGAAACAAATATCTTATTATGAAGGTATGAATTACTTACTCTTTTTTGCCTCCAGCAGTAAGAGCTAACTTCCTGCTGTCTTCAAGGAGCACAACAGGTGGCCTAACAGCACGCCTTCCATCTCGGGTAAAATAATAATTTTCAGATAATTTATGGCTAGGTCCATCAGGTAGAGCTGGAGGGGGAGGTGACCTATTTTGGCATTTAATATTTACTTAGTGTAAAAAGACACAGGAATATATAATTATCTGAATCTGGGCAAATAATTTATAACCAATATTCTTATAAATTTGCACACACCATATTTCAAGACATTAAAAATTGCCTTTACTTTCCGACACAAAAAGTTTATGACAAAAGAATTAATCTCTACTCATTATAATAATAATAGTTCTGTAGTTAGTCCTTATAGTAATTAATCACAAGTTTTATCAACTTCAGTTCAAGAAGTTAAAAAGAAGATTTTAGTAAAACTTATGTTTAAAAGAATATAGATTCAATTTATTACTTTAAAACAAATAATTTTTAATTTTCTATTATTTAAACTCTTATTAAAATTTTTACATAATTTTAAAAACAAAATAAAAACAAGTAAAAATTTTAGAACTAAAAAAAAGATACTTATTTTTTTTTATAAAAAAAAAGATTTTTATTTCATCAAGATATGAAATTTAACAATTTATAATAGTAGGGTGCATAGCCAAATTATTCAACAAAAAATAAGCACCTCTTAAGCACTTTTCAAGCACTCAAAAAATATTTTTAAGCACTTTAAAAAATATCATTATTACGCAGGGTTGGAAAGTTTTCGACAATCGACAGTTTTATCTTGCTTTAATCGTCATGTCAAAAAAAAACTTTTTGCGCTGTTTCTGACAATTTTCAAAAATCATGAAATTTTAAATCATGTAAAACTAATGGCGTTTTCATACGCTAAGGACTGACTATACTCCGAAATAGATTGGGGTTGAATTAGTTATGAAAACGTTGATAGAACAATGTAAACTGTGTTTTTTTGCCTAATTCGAAGCGAAAATCAACATAGTAAAGGAAAAATCCCATTTTGAAAAAAGAGAAAATTAAGCACTTTTTAAAAACACCCAATAAAAAAAGCACTTTTAAGGGCTTTTAAAAAACAAAAATAAGCACCTTTAAGCACTTTTTAAAAACGCTATGCACCCTGAATAGCGACTATATATTCTAGTTCAATTTTTTACTTATATTAGTAGACCATATTGTATTTATTTTACTCCTACCTAAATTTAATAATAAACATTTTCTATATTTATATTTAAAAATGAATATTGTTAAAAATAGAGAATTAAAATTTTTATTATTTAATTGATGAATAAAAACTTAGGAAATAAATTTATATAAGAGTAATTAAATCATCTATAAGGAAAGGTTGTTTACCAACAATCTAATAATACACAGCTTTCAATTAACTTTAGAACAAATCTATAATAAGATGTGAAAATTTTGTAAAAATTAAATCAGTGTAGGCCTTCATCTAAAAGTGGTTCATGCACAAGTCACGTCATACCATCTTCCCTGGCATAAAAAATAATCTTTTAATTAAAAAAATAACTATGCATTTCACTTTTTACCAGTGAAAGAATTTGCCAACCATGTTATACTTGGTGGAACCAGAATAACAATATGTAGCATGTTACTTTACTTTCCCGTTTCAGAGTAAGGGGGCTCTGTATCATTTAGTTAATAATGTATGCCACTAATAAGCTATTTAATGAAATCATGCTTCATTTATACTAAAACACATATTACAAACTGATGAGTGCAACTGGTTGGTCGACTGTTTTGATTATTTCTGGTGTTACTTGAACTAGGACTGGGCTATAAATTGATGTATCAAGACATATCGATTTAACGCATATATCGGCAAGACGATACAGCGACTTTCATTCAAGGCGATGCATCAGAAATCTGATTTAAGCCGTCGAGTAAAGACAACTAGCGCAAAACGATATAGCGATATAAGACACGCAAGGATATAAGATAACGATATAAGCTCCTCTCTTACGTTCCGATGTCGACTCGCGCTGTGGAAGACGATGTTCATTTCGTTGAAATGGCTTTGATTGGTGAGCTGTAGAATCAGAATCAGAGTTTTGAGAACACATATCGTTATATCGCATGTTCCTTTTCGCACCTCTTAGCTTTTTTTTTCTTTGTCGCGACTTTTCTTGTAGATTATTTTCAGAGGGACTAACTTCGTGATCGCCGATGTTACCTTGTTCTGAAGGCAATCTATTATTGAAAAGAATATATAAAGAAGAGTTTCTTCATTAATTAGATAAGTTTTTTTTAAAAAAAAACTTCTTTTTATTCTTAAATGCGAAAATTATCGGCAAACTAATTTAGGCGCCCATAAAGAATTAAATTTGTTAGGTTATTTTTTTACTTTCTTTTAATTTATTAAAAACTTTTTGGATGAAATTTCTAATAATTTAATGAGTTTTTATAACTGATTTTAAATTTATAAATATTGTTGTTTTTATTTTTAGAAATAAAGTTAAAACAAAATTTATCTTTGTCATTTGGATTTGGACATAAGTCAATCAACTTTGTTTATACAAAAAAATTTGAAAGGTTTGCGTATTTTATTCATTTTTTTAAATCATTTAGCACTTCGTTTTATTAGAGAGTATAAGAATTTTTTTTAAAAAATATTCTTTTCATATTATTTGCTATCACAATTTTTTTATTTTTAAGAAATTAAATCTTACTTTGTTTTTCGTTCATAATTAGGTCATTATTTAATTTAATTATTTATCTGAAATGCTATCATCGAGCTATCGAAGCGGGGGTGCAATTCCATCTGCAGAGGATCAAAATTGTGATGGCATGTCTTCGGATCATCCTCAGGGATGTTTCCCTGACTGTCGCCAATAGCCCATTGTGCAGCTCTAGTGTGATGTAAATGAACTATAATAGAACTATAATAACTGAAATGATAATAATAAAAAATAGTGTTTCAAAAGCGTTTTTTTTTTTTCTAAAACTTATTTAGCACTTTGTTTTAAACATACAAATAATTTTTGACGTTTCATTTAGAAATTGAACATTACGATAGAACTTAATAATTATGCAATTATTTATGCATAATAGTACAAGAAAATATTAATTTGTAAAAAACGCTTTAAAAAAAGTTTTTAACACTTTGTTTTACGCGTATTATTAATTTCTAAACAAACATTTCAATAAATATTTTAAATAAGATTTGTACATTGTAGTGAATTTATTTAATATCTTTCTTAAGCAAAACATATATATCTTCAAATTTATAAATTGATTTAAATCAATCTGAGTATGATCTGAGTATGATCTGACTTTCTGTACCTTACAAGTAAATGAAATTCAAAAATACTATATCGCGATGCAATACTGACGATGCATCACGATATATAATTTCTAATATCGCCCAGTCCTACTTGCAACACATAATATCTAACTTGATTAAGCATAACTGATTGTCATCTATCAGTATAACTTATTACAACCTACTTTTCTATATTTTATTATCTATAAATAAAGTAAAACATAAGGAAATGAAAGTGAAAGCTGCTGAAAAAATTTCAACTCTTCCTACAATCAACAAGCCAAAATTATTGCAGCATGCTTAGTCATATTTAATTATTTTATTAAAAAAAAACTATAAGTGGGTATTATATTGAAAAAATTCAAGTAGTAGAAGATTTCATTCATAAAACTGCTATGAATACAATAGTTGAATAATTCAAAATATTTAAATCCAATTTCAATCAGAGTTGTATCAAATCTAAACTTTGTGAGCAAACGAAAATTGGACCAAACACTTACTGTTCAGGGGTAGAAATTTAAAAAAAAAATTACTGGTCCATAGGACCAGTAACTAAAACATTTTACTAGTCTGCACAAAACTTTACTGATCCGTCTACGCGTTCCTATTAGCTGCAAATAAAAAAAAAATTAAAATTTTTGATTGAAAAAATCATGATTTTTTTTTTACAAATCATAAATTTTTGATTTCAATCGCATTTTTTTGATTAATATTAATTTTGTATAAAAAATTTTTAAAAAAAAATTGTGAATAAGCTCTAAAATAGTTTTAAGTAACTCAAATACACAAGTTGCATAAATATGCTTAAAATTTAAGAAGGAAATAAGATTAATATACTACTTACTAAGATTAATTAGAAAAGAATATTTTAGCAATCAAGAACTATGATTTTTACTCAATTTGAAGTAATCACAAATTCCTCCCCTATTTCTCTCCTTCAGCGACTCTCCATATGACGCATGCGCGAAACAAGATTTAACTTCGCCTTCCTCAGGATCGCGCGCTAGGTTCAGCTTTTTTTTTTAACGGAGATCGGCTGCGATGGATGGTGGTCCGGCGGACCACTGTTTATTACTTTATGCTGGTTCGACTCCGATTTTAGTGGTCACGGACCAACGAACCACCGTTAATTTCGAGCCCTGCTGTTACACAGGGTAACATTACTAACAAACAAAAGAATTCATAAGAAAATAAAATTTAAGTAGCACATAACTTTATTTATTAACACACCACTATTCTAGTTTTTTTTTTTTAAAAAAATTCTGATAGTAAAAAAAATTATATTATTATTTTTTAAAAAATGTGAAAATAAAATGATTTGATTTCTTTAAAAATAAAACAGTTAAGATTTTGACATTTTCATGCAAAACATCTGAGCTTTCAGCAGTTGAATTGTGTGCTTTAAGATTTTATGCATCTAGTTTTAAAGAGGAAAACCAAAAATTTAAAGAAAAAAAGCTAAAAAAACATATGTATTAGGTTTAATTTTGAAATAAATTATCTTTATTACTACAGGGTAAACTTTAAACAAATGGATAGTTTTCAAAACAACAAACATTAATTTGTACATAGCATCATAGAGATGAGGAAAATTATTACTATTCTCTGAAATTTAGGGAAGAAAAAAAGAAAAACAATGCAAATTGTAAAAAACTGAAGTGCAACTTGTTTTAAAGTACACAATGAAAGTACATTTACATTTGGTTATTCATTCATCGTCTACAGCTGTACTTAATATTAGTAACTAAAAATTACTATTAGTAAAAATTAATATTAGTAACTAAAAATTATCATTAGAAAGATTCAATAAAATATTACCTAGTTGCAACAAAATCTTGAAATCTCAAAGAATTCTTGAATGGTCTCTGAAAAAAATAAGAACAAACATTATCATTAAATACAAATGTATATTTACAGATCTTAAAAGTTAAGAGATATTGTTCTAAAAATATTTATAAACAATACAAAAAATTTGTTTTCTTTCACACTTTAGCATAAAAAAATGACAAATAACTTGTAGTTTTTACCAAAATATTTCTTAAAAAATTTCTTTGAATACTATAGTAAAATAAAAGTTTAAAAATAATCGCAATAAGTACGTGTATTTAATCTAAAAAAATTTTAGTTCTTTTATAATTTTGCAAGTTGAATTGAAAAATTATTAAAATATATGATACAACTAACTTACTACATCAAGGAAATGTAATCACATAGAAAAAGAAATGATGTTAGTGACACAGCTAAATCAAAACTATATAAATTTTTCAATAATTCCTAGCATCAGTTCAAAAAATGAACAGATTCAAGGCCACTTCAAAAGGAGTCTGGTTACAGAGTCCATTTCACTAATAAGGAAGGTGGTTTTTTCTTTTGTATATATGTTTTGTATTTAAATTAAAGGAAATAAGATAAAATTTAATTTTTCTCCTTAAGTATATCTTGGTAAATAAATTGACTTTTGAAACCCTTAATAGTTTACGAAAAACAGGCAATCGACTTATACAGTTACATAAGCATTTTATACAATAAGAGATAGATAAGAAGAAATAATTATCGAATTACAACTTTCAAAAACTATTTTTTATACATTATTTTCAGTTAATTTCGCATTTTTTCTCTAATATTTTTGTTACACATAAAGTTTTTTTTTTAGTTTTTTTTAGAAATAATACTTTATATTACCTTTAGGAAAAAATTAATAAGAAAATTTGAAATAATTTACTTGAGAGTATTTCAAAAATATACTAAGATGAAAATTTTTTTAAATTTCCATAAAGGTACAAATTTAAAAACTCCAAACCATCGTCTGTGTCGGATAAAGTTGACAGTGCTGTCATGTGGTTCTCCCTGCTTCTATTTCTTTAATATATTTTTTTCTCTTACCTTCAACTATTCATTTAAAGATGATTGAATATTATTCTTGAAGGGTTTTTTTATTTTAGAAATGTTCATAGTTGGTTTCTTCAGCAGTTGACTTAGACACCAGACATACCAGAATTTTTTTAAAATTCTAAATAAAAAATAGGAAGTCAACCTATACACCAATACATATGGTAGTTTTAATAGTGTAAATTATCAAAAACTATAACTCCCACGGACCACTGATTATTATTTCAATGTAGTCAGATTTCAGATATCTCAGATCAACGAGCCACCTTCAATTTCAAGGCAAGCACTAAAACAGATCCACTTCCATCAAACAGTAACTTAAGATTCATTCGAGAGATAACAATTTGAATAGAACACATATATCAATGCAACTCATAGGATTCAGTATTCGTCAATATTCTAAAATAATCACCCAGTTTTAGTGACCAACAGGCAGTTGTACCCAAAAAAAAAATTTTTTTAAATAATCGTAGGACGGGACTCATGGGAAAGAAAAAACCTATACTCCTCACTGGACTATTATTATTTACTATATATATAAACATATATTAGGGCTCGAAAAACCACCCGTTCAAAAATTCCTTGCGGACAACGAATTTCTGGAATACGACGTCCGCGCGGACGGCCATTTTCCCGTTAATGTTCGTGATACATTTTCAATTTTTGTTATCTTACAAGAATCTTGATCGACAAGAATCTTACAAGAATCTTTTGTTATCTTACAAGAATCTTGAATCTATCGAGCAAAATGACCCACAATACTGCGCATGGTGGAATTGATGCTTTCTCTGTCTGGGACTACTGCAGCAGTTGAAAGGGGCTTTTCAGCAATGAACTTACAAAAAAACACATTGCGTACTGGTCTTAAACAATAAGCGCTAAACGCAATTATGAACACCTATCCAAATAAACTTTCAGATTTCTGTGCAGAAACCTCTGTAAATCATTGGCTTGATTGTGGAACTGGCAAACGTCATATTTGATTCATTTAAATAACGCAGTATCCTCGGATAAATTGACATTCCAAATAACTTGACCTTTGTCATTTAAATTATTTCATAAAGAAATACTAGGTTACTACTAGTAACCAAGTATTTCTCTTATTACTGTGTAATGTAATCCTAGTAACAACTAATTCATTGTGCAATTTATATAAATGTTTGTAATAAATAGGAGAAAATTATATTTTTATTTATTTAGAAGCTACGGGTTAGTTTCAAAGGAGGACAGGTACAATGTTGGACAAGCCGTCCTCGGGGACGGGTAATATTTCTGAGTTTTTTCGAGCCCCGATATATATATATATATATATATATATATATATATACATATATATATATATACATATATATATAAATATATATATATATATATATATATATATATATATATATACATATATATATATACATATATATATAAATATATATATATATATATATATATATATATATATATATATATATATATATATATAAATATATATATATAAATATATATATATAAATATATATACATATTTAATTTATTCTTAGATCAACCAGGCATTTTCACTTCACTTCACACAAAACAGTTGATCTAACAAGGATATAGCCCCACCAACCAATAATTAAAATAGAAAGCAATTACAAAAATCCCTATGAAGAGTTCTCATACTAACCACACACAAAAAAATATCGCAGAATTCTTATTCATATTTATTTCTTTTCCAATAAAAGACCACCTTTCTAAGTATTTTTTAATTTTCCTAATTGTACTATTTATCAATGAACATTTAGTGACAAACAATCTAAGCCACTTGACTTGGACTTGCCTAATGTCACCTTAGAAGCATAATTAATTGGCTATAGACTTGTAACAAATGCTTTACAAACATCCAATGCTTCAATGGATATCATTGAAAAGGTTTGTAGTGCGGATGGAGAGCACGCTCTTAAGATGTAACTGTGAAATGTGAAACATAATTATTTAAAAAATTAAAATTAATACATTGATTAAATTTTAATTAAATGAATAAATGTAAAACGAAAGAATTCAAATAACTGAATCACTAATTCAATGATTTTAGTTGTTTACCTATTGATATTTGGATTTTACAAAAGCTACCCAACAACAAATAAAAATTTAGAAACATAGAAAAAAAATTTGAGAAGTCAACAGTTTAGGGGACAAAGATGTTTCACGAAAAATTATATCTTACTCCCAAAAGAAAGTTACGAAACCATCGCAAAAATGGTGAAAGATCTCTCGGTGGTACAGCCATCGACTGTTAAGAAATGCCTAAATTTAAAAAATATTAGATATTAAAAAGAAACAATCGACCTTAAGATACGAAACCTGTAAAAAAAAATATATGTTTTTTATTTATTTGATAAGCTTCCATCTGCCTGTTTTTGTTCGACTGACCACTTCTACCCAAAGAAAGACTCAGTACTTTTATTTATGAATATTGTATTTATATTATGTTTATAATATTTTTAGCAACAGCTGAAGTCTACTATTTTCTGGAAATTAATTATAGTTAACTAAAATTTTATTAAAATTTAGAACCATATGCATGCGTAATTCACGATCGCGATGCTCAAGTATGCCCTCTAGCGGATAGGTTATTTTCAGACTTTTAGTTTTAATTTAGTTCTATCAGTTGTTGTTGTTGTTGTTGTTAATTTACGTCGCACTAGAGCTGCACAATGGCGACGGTCTGGGAAACATCCCGGAGGATGATCCGAAGACATGCCATCACAATTCGGATCCTCTGCGGAGGGGATGGCACCCCCGCTTCGGTAGCCCGACGACCTAGTTCTATCAGAATCATTAGTAAAGTAGGACGCCATTTTTTAGCAGCAAGTAAAAAGTAAAATTTCTTTAAGGAAAAGGCTTAAAAACTTAAAGAAAACTACCCAGAACATTGGTAAATCTTTTTGAAACAGAATGCGCTTGATATTTGAAGAACAATTTCTCAATAGTTTTTACCTTTCTATTATCAAAAACATAACTTCCGATTTCGTGATTACATGCTGTTACAGGCGTGCGTATAACGGAAAAATAAATATATTTGTCTTCAATTCATTATAATTTGAAGTGAAGTCAATGAATAAATGCGATTTCAGAACGAACAGAACTGTAATATTTATAGCATATTCTTCTTCTTTATGGAATAGCATAGATTTCTGTATCTATATAATTCGAAAAACAACAGTAAGGAATCATCCAAATTACTTGAAATAGTATCATTTGTGTTGATCATTAATAAATTTTTATCGTTTTCTTGATAAGTATTTTTTTATTTTGAATGATAAATTTCAACTAGAATTCAGCTATTAATTCAAATCGAGCTATTAATCAAATTCTAAAATTCAAATCGAGATCTTGCAATTCTAAAATTTTATTGTATGGTATGTCATCTTAAAGTAATGAAGGGATATTATGTATATATTTTTTGAGAATTAAGTTATCAAACGAAGAACATATCATTTTGAAATTCTCCGGATTTATAAATCAGGGAAATTGTTAATATCCATATATTAAAATTTCCTTGTAAATATTTTTTTTGTCTAATTTGATGATCATCAAACTATCGATAGTTTTCTATAGAATGGTTTTCTACTTCCAATTAAGAATTTAAAGAAACGTGAATTTGTTTTTTAAATTTTAATTGGAGGAATTTTTAGAATCGTTATTTTCCGTAAGCAGTCTTTATTTACCCTTTTTTCGTTTATAAATAATGATTTTTATTGAAACTTAAAATTTTTTGATAAAAATTGCTGTCAAAAAACATTTTTTGCAAAATTAAATGATGTAAAATTTTGTGCTTTCGTATACTTTTTGCATATTTTAATGTTTGAAGTAATATGATTCATAAAACTATGGAACGTAAAGTTTAAATAGATCTTTCACGTTATATCATTAAATTTAGTAAACCGATTTCGCAGGCATTAGGTTTCAACTCTAATATGAAGATACATACATATTTTTTTCTGCTTGTTTACAAATCTTTTTCGATGTGTTTTGGATGTTCCTTCTCTAAAAAGAAAAATATTTTGTTTTCGCTTGTATAAGAAGGAATATCAAACAATTTTCTTTTTTAAATTGAATAAGACGCAAGAAAGAAGGAACGTTACAATGCTACACGCTACACTATTATTCGTCTCATACAACTAGGTATTCGTCTCATACAACAACGCCCCCTATAGTTCGTTGCGATCGCCAATACTCGTACAGTCACTCGAAAAAATATTTTTTCGACGACTGTAATCCGGTATACAGACACACACAAATTCTTTATTTCATTGCATGTATAGATTAGTTGTTGTCCTACCCGATGGCGTTCCTTTATTAGAAGCAAAACACGTTTTTAATAGTTTACCCTATTAAATTAAAGATAAACTGTAATCCGTATTATTTGACATAATACTGTTCATCAAGGCAACTTATGATATTTAAATGTGCAGTATTCGTACAGCTGTAATTAGCACCAAATTATACGCTACGTTAAAGACGTCTCCAGAGTAACTGAATGACTGTTCATATAGAAATTGCAGATATTCGTCTCATACCGCAATGCCCCTATAGTTCGTTGCGATCGCGAATTGCAACCATAAAATTGCATGCATTTCCGTTGCAGTTAGCTTTTGTTTTGTCTCTTTTTGTCAACAAGCGAAATGGAGAGCATAGAGCAAGCGAATGGAGAGCAAGCGAAATGGAGAGCAACATAGAGCAGAACTATGGCAACAATTTGTATGCTTCCTCATTAAGGTGCGGAGAGTAATAGAGTGGCGTAACTACCACTACACATAATAAATACCAAATCACTCAGGGGCCCCATCAGGGGGAAGGTGGGCGCAAGATGCGCCCACTTAAAGCTTTGGGGGGGGGGGGAATTTTTACATTAAATAAAACGAATAGTTTGGGGGGGAATTTAGACGAGAGAATTTTTTTTAAGTACATAAATAAAAGAAGCAACGTAGCACTATTTCGAACAAGCTAACATGGAAGGAGGAAGATAGCAGTTTTTTTTTTGGAGGGGGATGAATGCGCCCAAGAGCTTGGGGGGGATGGGGGCCACTGAAATCACTAGTAAGACATGTTAACTTAATTCTATCATGAGGTACCTTTTGATAGATGAAGGTTGACATAGTCCATAGTAAAAATCCCCTAGATAGAAGGAGAAAGTTAGTTTATATCTTGGTTTTCAAATAAATAAAAACCTAAGTTCGGAAACTAAGTGGAACTGAAAACTACCTTGAACATAGTTCTAAAAGAAAGTGTCGTAGAAATTTCAAAAATTATTTGTGCTTATTATAATAGTCACAAATAATTTTTGAAATTTTAATAATTTAAGTAATTTTATTTATAAATAAAAAGAATATTAGGAAAAGGGAAAATATCGCAGTACATTTCTATACAAATAAGAAGAGGAGGAGAATGAAAGGGGGAGGGTCAAGACATGGAACCGGTCTTCTCACCAGATGACGTATTTGAGCGTTGCGATCGTGAATTGATAGACCGGTTTTACGCATAAAAAGATGCACTCGCATATTTAAGTATATTATTTTCTGACATCCCCGCCCGTGAACAAAGATTACGCGTAATCAGTGTAGATCATTAAAAAGGAGTTTTATTTAAATATTTTTAACTCTAGAAACCAGTATATTAATTTGTATATTGCTTAAAGAAGTCTTTGCATTGCTTCCCGGAGTGAACTGATCGTTAAGACACGGTTCCCATCAGATCACCGAAGTCAAGTATCACTAGGTGCGGTCAGTGAGCGGGTGGGTGACCACTTGGATCAGTTTGCGTAGGGACAAAGGGTGTGCGGTATTAGTCCTCGTTAAACTGTGCTACCGTAAAGTGCTCGACTTCGCGTACAGGTCGTCGGGCTACCGAAGTGGGAGTGCCATCCCCTCTGCAGAGGATCAAACTTGAGATGGCATGTCTTCGGATCATCCTCAGGGATGTTTCCCAGACCGTCGCCAATAGCCCACTGTGCTGCTCTAGTGCGACGTAAATGAACAATAACAACAGCATTGCTTGTAATTTATTTGTTTATTGCAGTTTTATAAAAAAGAAATCATTCAGATTGCCGGCAATTATATACCTAATTAGGTATAAGGTTAAGTTTCTGTTTTGTTTAATTTCGGTTTTCAGGTTAATTACAACCGAAGGAAGGATATTTGCTTATTCAATCATAACTACTAGTTTGAACGACTGGTTCTAATATAACTTATGTATAAACGCTTATTTCAGCATTTTTTTTTTTTAAATATACGATGTTATGCAATCAACAGAACGAATTCAAAACTAAAACCTTTTGAATTAATTAGTTTACTATTGTGTTAAAATCGTTATAATTAAATATGCTTCATGTGACCCCAATTAAAAAAATATAAGCAATGCAACCATACATTTGTTAAAGATGATATATATCCCTATCAAAATCTGCCAAGTCATTTCTTTTATTTGCAAATGACTATCTACCCTGCCTGGGAATTACAATTATTCAAATGCTCTTTTGTAGTTTTAACAAGGACGAAAGATAAAATAACTCATAATTATGCAAATATTGAAGCATTGCTACCTTTATAAATGTTTTTTATTTTTTTTATTTAAAGAAAACAGTCATATCTTGAATTTCACGTGAAGAGAAAACGCGAATATATTTTATAGATTGCTTGACGTTTAAATAATTATGGCTAAATGATCAGTAATCGCAATGATTTTTTTTTTGTAATGAATCATCTTTTTAGCTCTTTTTATAGACAGCGAATCGTCATTGAATATAACGAGATGGTCTTTATATATTTGTGTCACTTTCAACTCAACCCAGAAATCAAAGTAACTCGCAATTTAAGAATCGGAGCAAAACCATACTTATGAAAGTTATAAAACTAATTTATTCTAATCAAGATCAATTATCAAATCTTGCGTTAAACGCAAAAGAAAAATCAAGAATATTTTTTCTGTTTGATTATTTTATCGGTAGTATGATTCCAACTAAATGCTCATTATCTCAACGAAATTATTCTTCAATAATCAATAATTTTTTATCATCCTAGATAGATGGCCTGTCATCTTTGTGAACATAACGAAACGCTGTTCTTACTTTTAACCTAACCCAGTGTTTCCCAAACTTTTGTATACCCTTTCTAAATTTTTCGTAACGCTATGTAACACTAACAAAAAAAGGAATATATTTTTTACTCTAAAAAAATTGCACATTAAGTTAGAAATCACAACTGGCTGTTGACACCACTAATTATTAACTGTTAACTCTGCAAAAAAAAAGCCAGTAGAAAAATAAATAATCGTAAATTTTCATAGCTAGCTTTGTTTTTAAAAAATTTTTTTTGTTGAAATTTTCGTTTGTTGCAAGATATTTTGAATAAGAACGCGTACCACACTTTGGGAAACACTGACCTAACCCATAAAACAAAGTAAGTCGCAATTTAAGTATCGGAGTTCAATCATATTTATGTAATTTATACGAATAATCACGGAACATTATTTAACTTTTTTAAACAGTCGGAGCTTGGTTGCTTAGCAACCTAGTAAAATTAAGTATTCCTCTTTTGAATTAGTCTATGGATTATCTTAAAATATTCATTTGCGCCGTCGACTTTTCTTTGGCTGTTTTCTGGACTATCGCCAAATATAGAAATCTTTATTGTGACCCAATTTTTTCAAAATTTTGTCTGCCCCCCCCATTTCAAGGGTCAGGATTCCTAATGTGTAAAAAAAAATGTTTATTCGGAGAAAGAACGCTTTTGTGTCTGATTTCGTAACTTAATTAATAGTTAGCACTAATTAATTAGCCTATTTGAGGTCACCCTCAGGAGCCATTAAGATTGACACTTAGTTCATGAAAATCTGATCATTAGAACGAAAGTTATTCAGGGTGATATTTTTTTTTTTGCGAACTGTACCATATATGCATGTCGAATGTATGTATGAATATATGTAAAATATAAATACGCTCACTGTACGTACAATCGTACACTAATGTGTTATGCATATTTGGATACATACATTGAACATATTGTGTAGATGTATATGCATAAATACCTATATTGTACATATATTATACTGCTCATAAATAAATCATACATGCATGGGAGATAATTGTACAGACAATGCATGCATGTTTGTACAAACAAGCACTTGTATATACAGGCGCCCATGAACTTGGATACACATATAAATATTTGCATAAAATGCATACATTAATTGTGTATAAATGTACATATCTACATTGTTTGCACACACATATGTAATCATTAGCTATATACAATACATGTAACTAAAATGTCAGTACATATGCATTAGATTAATACATATGTACATACATCTTAGTTACATTCATTCGTACTTACGCTGTATGTAAATACTTACAAAATGTATGATTATAAGATAGATTATACTATCAACTGCGAAATATAATCATATAAAAGTATGCAATAATCTTGTAATCGCATATTTAGATTATATGTAATCGTATATTTTGATTAATTGCAATCATTACAAGTAATTGATTACAGTAATTGGTATGTAATCCCGATTACAGTTTTAATCAAAATTTGTAATTATGATTACAAGTAATTGAAATATGTAATAGACTACATTTTTGTTCTACTCTGATGTAATTAAAAATTATGATTACTTGTAATCGTGATTAGAAGTAATTGATTACATAGCAGTAATTATCTGTAATCAATTACTGTAATCGACGCCCAACTCTGCTTTCTACCCTTGAGTAAGGGAAGAAAGCATTTTTCTCCCCCAAATTCATCCTTCAGGACGGTTGAACATCTTCTCCGTAGGTGGTCTTCCTCCCTCGGAAATACTTTTACTAGGCTCACCTCTTTTTGGGTTGGTTTTCGGTGTCTTTTTCTCTCATTGCCTTTTTGAAGAACTGATATAGAGAGAATTTTAAAATCCGTTAGTTTACATTTTAATAATGGGCTTTTAATTTATTATGAAAGTTATATTCACTGTTAATTTGCTTATTAATGTCGTAGTTAGTCAGAGGTTGGTGGGCCTGCAACATGAAATTGTTATTTTTTGGGTCTATAGAGTTTTTTTATAAACACAATTAGTATGAATTTTTATAAAGCTTGCAAGTAAAACAATACCGGTTATGCCTTCTATTAAGAGAAAAAAAAGTACTACTTTTTACAATAATTTGAACATTCAGGCTGCGTGAAACAGTTTATGCTTTAATCTAATTAGAATAAAAATAATTTTAGTCCATAGCATGTTAATTTTTGAATTTTGTTATCTTTTTTATGAAAATACTTATCTTTTGTTAAAATATACATTTTCCTATACTGGTATAACTGCTCAAAGCTAGTCAAATAAAAATATTTGTATCAAAATCATTTCATAACATAAATTTCTTTTTAGTCAATATTTTCTAACACTTCATTAAACTGTGTTATTTTTTAATAAAACAAACATTTTAAAAAGTAAAATTTTATTAATGAATAACATGTAATATACAACATTTCAAAGACCCATACAATTACAATACACATATTGTAAAAGAAAAAGCATCTTTAAATATTTGGAATTATATATTTTTTAAGTATTAGCAGTAAATCTACCGGCATTAAAAACACAAGCAGTGCTGATTGTGTATTTACAAAGAACACAATTATAACATCAAATTCAATTACAGATGGAATAAAAAAATTTTAACTTATAAAATGATAAGCTTATACAAATCAGCAAAACTTAAAGAAAAAATTTTAAAATGCATCTCAAAAATATGTTAGTTTTAAAAAACGTAGTTAGTAATTTAATAACTAATCTATCAGTAGGCTATCATTAAAAATTAAATAATACTTTTTCAAAAATATTGTGTAGAATATCTTGTTAATATTTAAAGCATGAACTTTTATGTTAAGAACTGTATTTCAAACTAAACTTATGTTAAGAACTGCATTTCAAACTAAACTTATGTTAAGAACTGCATTTCAATCCTATTAACAAATAAACTAGTTTTCACTCCTTTCCTCACTTTAATAGATTTTAATAATAATTAGTTGGAATTTGAAAATGTTTTTACCCTTTCTCACTTAATGACTCAAACTGTAAATATTTTTTTTCCTCAAAAAAATAAATAAATAAAACAAAAAATTATAATTTATACAAAGGTTATAAAAATATATAATAAAGGCAATTATTAAGGAAAAATAACTGGATAATAATAGCTACATGGAAATATAATAAATACAAATTTTTACATAAAAGAGATAATTAGGTATTAATACACCCCATGGCTAAAATCAAATATAAGTCATTTCATGTCGTATTTCTAAAGTATAACAAGATACAATCAACAAAATTTCAATTTAGCCTATATATAGTATTCATGAATGCAAAAGTTATGTTCCAAAATGAAAACAATTTGTCAGAAATAAAACAGAAATAGATATTTTTAAAATTTTAGCAAAGAAAGAAAAAAAAAGGCTAGCTTTAGAATTTGTTTAACTTTAATTAAAAATACCATAAAGGATATCACCTTTATGCAATCCTTTTCATTTAAATCTACAATCCTTTTTAATTTGAAAGAGGGTTTTGGTGATTTTTCTTCATAAAATTTAATAAATGCTTGAACAGATAAATTATACAATTTTATTTTCACAACACACAATCAGCAAACTGCTCTAAGTAAGGAAATTATATAATCACTAACTAAAACACTACACTAATAAAATTTTTTTAAAATTATCCAACTAAGCTCACTACATAAAAATAAAATCATAAACCACAAATACTAATACTACATATAAAATTCTAGAATTAAAAATATTCACTGTTAGTATTGAATAACATTACAAAAATAAGCAAAATAAATAGGACAGTAAGTCAGTTTCCTTAAAAAAAGAAAAAATAGAGAGCAAAAATTGCATAGTCTCAATACATAATCCAATTATCATGCATAATTGGAATATATTTATATATTTGTATTAATTTGCTAAAAAGCAAAAATCAAAATGATCAATGAGTTTTCGATGAATGAATAAGGCAAAATTCCATTGATGAATAAAAGGACTCCATACTGTACATCTTGTTCTGATGCCCAATACAAGTTTGATTCAAAAGAGAAAAATATAAAGCTTTGCATGAATTACTGAGAAATTAATAAAATTGCTTTTATGTCCTTTATATGTACACATAAATATAATTACCAGAGTTTTATTTCAGAATAACTATGAGACACAATTTTTAGTTTCAATGAAAAAAAAATTTCAATTATGCAACTGTCGCAACTAAAGTATAAATTATTTGATTTTTTGCATATCAAATTTTTAAGGAAAGCCACACTGAAATTAGTTCACAACTGTTAGATATCTTGACCTCGTAAAGTTAATAAAAACAAGGGAAAAAATCACTGATGAGACACGCAGTCCAATTTAAAGATATTGAATATCAAGTCTAATAAGTCCTGAAAATGCAGTTACAGAAGAAACCTTTTCGTATTATCCTTACTATCTCAATAAACTCCAATCAATTTTCATTTAGTATGAAACATAAATTTTGTAGATATTCTGTAATAACTAAAAAATATAGAAACAAATTAATTATTTTAGATTTATAAGCACATTTATATATTTAAGTTTAGATACTTTTTAAAATATTTTACTTAAAAATAATGACTATGAAAACAGATAAATTATATTAAAGATGTTTTTCGAATCTCTTTAGACAAGAGAGCAAGCACTTTAAAATTAAGTTTTTACTTTTATACTATTAATATTTTAATATTTAAAGAATTACAATTTTTTTAAAAAGATATTAACAATGCGGTCAACATTTTTTTTTCTCACTTCTCTCTCAAAATTATTATAATCATTGAATAAATTAAAAATAAGATTATAAATGCTTTTTCCTAAATTTGGAGTCTTTTCCTCTTCATATTGAATCAATTTTGCATCACTCTCATTATCAACATAGAGGATGTTGGTTACAGATGGACAAAACTCATTCAAACAGTTATAAAATTAGCACATAAAATGTGCTCTTTTAGATGACTAAAGAGGCTTTGTCAACAATCTTAAATGACCTTGACAAATATAGTCATCTCTTAAATAATTTTAAGGTGAACAGGCAGGCATGATAAACGTATTACTTAAAATTATTAAATGTTTTGCATCTTCCAATGTTATTCATCAACAATTATACTTATCACAGGATTTAAAAGTTACTTATAGTAAATGAAGTATAAAGAAAATTAATAAAATATATCAGTAGAATATTTATCTTGATGAATTCAACCATAATATAGTTTGGCAATTTAAAAGAAAAACAAAAATAAGAACAGAAAAAGGTTCATTTGCAGCTAATTTTCTCTTAGAATTAAAAACAGTTATGGTTAGCTAAATTTCTAAATCTAGCAACAATAATACAAATAAAATAGTTACCCTTTTGATTCATAAAATGCATCAAATTAATTATCACAGATAAACCTTGGAACATTAAAAAAAAAAGTTTTTTTATGGGAAAAAAAAGAAAGTCTAATGTAAAGGCAAATATTACAGGATAGCATACTTTAAAAAACTTTTATGCTTTTCTTTCTCCAATAAATTTTGCTATTCTGGAGTGATGTTAATCACCTGCATATGATTATTACATAAAGAGTTAGGAATTCATTATGATAGTAAATCATATCAAGATGCTTTATTTTTTACAAACCTAAGTATCTTTTAAACTTCTTATTGACTAAATCTACTCAAATATATTAAATAAATAAGAAAAATTCTTTTAATTTAATTTGACAGGAATTAAAAGTGAATACTAAACCTATTTTAATACATTATCCAGATTAAAATAATATATAATTCATTTAAAATTTTACATTAATAATAAAAGTATTGGTTTTAAAGTCATGGAAGAAAGGTGGAAACGCAGATGTAAAATATTAGTTTTTTTTAAAAAACTAATTTTCATATTTTGAAATGCTTGGCTATTTGATATTATTGTAATGATAAAAGAAAAGAAGGAAAAAAAAAAAGAGAGAAAAAAGACAGGCAACTTTAAAAACATTCATTTTTCACAAAACTTTTAAATATTATTCTAGAATTAGTAATTAAAGTAAGAGAGCTATGATTTTATCATAGATTACATCAGTTTGAAAGTACATGAATTTAAGTTTATTAACAGGTTTTTAAACAAAAATAAAAAAAAATTTCTCAATCATAAATGATTCGAAGCAGATAAAAGTATATAAATCAGACATATTCAGCATACAAACAAATTAAAGTTTATTTTTGGTTATTTTGGGTACATTTCCTCGTAAAAAATACACTGAAAGCTTTATTTCTAAGTAGTTAAAAAAAACCCATTTAAGTAACATAAATAACCTCTTCACAGCTGTAAGAGTATAAATATTTGTCTAAAAATAATTATTGCATAAAAATTGTATGCAATTTTTTTTCACAAAACAGTGTGATTCAATTCCCTTGTACTCAGAATATTGAATTAATTTACACCAGTAAGGATGTAATTTGCATTTGAAGAAGAAAAAAAAAACTCTAAAATCTAATTTATCATATTTTTCACAATTTTGCATTGCGCACTATTCTTTTTATATGCATAAAAACTCAATATAATATAACTATACTTTTAATGAAATAATGTATTCCACTAAATGAAATAATATGCATCCGCTATTCAAAAGTTTGAATGCAAATAAATATTTTTCCATAAAAATAAAAACCTACAAAATGTTTTTAAAACCTTATTTTTTGAATAAATTTGCATTGCTGATTAAAATTTGATGTTTTTAAATCAAAATAATTTTATTATACTTTTGTTTAGTATTGCTAGAAAAACTTCATGAATGGTAAAATAAACAATTTTAACATAATTGCAACAGGGAAAGGAGGCTTGCATGAAAACAATAAATTAATACAGCATTGCAAGCCTCCCTTCTTACAAACATAAATATACAAGTTACCGCACTCCCTCATCAGGACCTTTATTCATTGTATTATAATTTGAAACAGGACTTTCTATTGCTATATCTTGTAACACAAAATTTTCATTTTCTTGTTTCCTTTTATTGAAGAAGTCTGAAACACAAAATACCTAAAGAAGAACAAAAGAATTAATGATTGTTCATAAGCAAGTTGATAACCAGTGACATTTTCAGCAAAAAAAAAATCAAATAATATAGAAGGAAAAAGATTCGTAAGACGTGTGCTACAGCACTCTGAGCTGAGTTTGAGCACTTAAGTTTATATGATCTTCCTTTTTGTTTTTTTTCGTTAAATCTTTACATTTTTAGTATGCTTGTGAAAGCATGACTCACAAAATTCTGGGAGGTCTATTTTAAAATAGCCGGAAAATAATTTAAATAACCAAAAATCATTTAGAAGGTTTTAACAGTATAATTATAGATTGTTATTATATCACATGAAGAGCTTTAGTGAATTTGAGTAAATGAGCTGATTGCGATCAAAATGTGAGATAATTTAGTTACATCTAGAGGTATTTCTGAAATTAAATACAAGTATTTTTGTTAGTTTTAATACAAAAATAAAAATAATTTTCAATTTTTCATTAAAATAATGCAGTTTCATGCAAAAATGACATATTTTAATTAATTAAAAATGTTTATTAGACAGTTTTCCTTGTGTGATTAACTACGCATTCACAATTAGTTAGATGATTCTCACTTTTTTTTTTTATTATTTTAAACTTCTTAACTTGGAATCTAGATGTCGAGAAAACACCTGTTAGAAGAACAAAGTCATATTCACCTTCAAGAAGAATTCAAGTGAAACTAATCAGCAAAATGGAGGTAAGAACCACAAAAACCTCTTGTGGTTAGCCCGATATGTTTTTACCAAAGTATGATTTGCATCAGCACAACAATCTCTGCTAATGGGGAGAAAAATAAAGCTTGGCTGTCTATCTCTGTGTTTCATCCTTATGTAGACTTAATTTGTCTACAGTGAGTTATGCCAATTTTTTATGAAAATGTTGCCATTAGTTTTGTTTATCATGTAAGCATACTTATTTCAAATCTAACACTGATAAATTTTAAGCATGCACACACATCTTAAAGTTTGGTAATGAGCCCTTCTAGTTTACCATTTAAAGATAAAAATCCAAAACATAGAAAACTTTTTGGCAGTTAATATTAGTTAATTGGTGCTGTTTTAATATGCACTATATATAAATATAGTAATATACCAGGGTTGCCCGTCGAAACTGCAAAGAAATTTCTCTGTGTTTTACCTGCATATTAGGAGTAACACACAATTACAGTGTTCATTTGCTGTTCTTAAAATAATAATATTCTCTTAGTTCTAAACACTGGAATAAATAAGGGGCAGAAATTCAGAATTTAACACTATTTAAAATAAAAATATTAGGGCAACAGAATATTTATTGTACATATTTGCATACCAAAAAAATTTATGTATTATCATACCTAGAATATAGCAAGGCCTGAAAATAAGTTCACACTATTGAAATAAAAATATTATTGCACTATTACATATACACATATTATTACATAATATATATTATCATACTAAGAATATAGCAAGTCCTGTAAATAAGTTAAGAGAATGATGGAAATATTTATAACTCACCTCTAGACTACTAACAAAATTAAAAAGTCTTGCAAAAAAAGAAAAAATGAGTAACAATTATGCTATTATAACAAAAATTCAATTAAAAAAATTAGTTTCAAAACAAAACTAAAATTTTTTCTTTATTTAATATTTGACTATATTATAAATATATTATTTGATTATCTTATATTAATATATTTGAGAATTAATTTCAGCAACTTCTACAAATTTTTCAGGCAATACCTTCATTTTTGTCTGCAGTAACTGTATAATTTGAATTCCTTTTCCCGTTAGCAGGACTCTTTTCCCAGCATACTTTTTTATTCTAAAGCTCCGTGATGACTCACACGTGCTAATTTTACAAATATACGAATTTTTTGATATAGGAATCTTCAAAACTCCCCCATAAAATGTTATAGCAGCGCACACAGTTCTGAGACCAATCAGGGAACCTTGTTTGAGATTTTTAACATGCATGTCGTTATTAATACTGAACTCACTTCTTACAGCAGCATTGCCATGTAATAATATAAGCAGGGATAGAACAGCAGCATAATCATTTTGGAGCAAATAAAGTTTGATTTTTAAAGCATAGTGCTTCTAAAATTCAATTTTTGAGCACATAAATTAACATTTCATATCATACTAGCTGAATACCCGTTCTTAGTTAGGGAGCGAAAAAAAAATATTAATTGGTTATTTAAGAGATTATGTTCAAATTTGAAATTTATATACCAACACAATTAATAATCCATTAGAAATATTCAAGATAAATAAAAAACTAACAGCCATAGAAAAAAATGAAGTTGAAAAAATGAAAGCGAACAAAAAAATCCCCTTAATTCATAAAATAAAAATTGAATGATAAAAATAATATTTTCAGGTAAAAAAAAAAAAAACAAAAAAAAAAGGTTCTACAAAACGTTAAAGAAACCTAATCTATCTGAAACGCCTTTAAAAATTCCGTGTTATCAGGAAAACGCTCATAAAAAGTAAAACATTGTATATGAAAATGAAACAAAAAATAAAAATCCATCTTAATCCTTGAAAGAAAATTTTTAACTGAACATCTCAGCTTCTCAGTCCAATTTCTGTATTTTCAAGAGAAAGTGAAGAAAGAAGAATTAAGTCTAATAGAAACAAACCCTCTATACTGTGTCATAATAATGTTGATAATAACAAAAGTTTTTTTTTGAAAATAAAAATCTAGATAGAAGGCAAGAAAAAAATCATCCTTAATTTTTAAAAGAAAAATTTAATGTTAAAAACCTCAATTTTTCTTCACATGGTCATATTTTTTTTTTATTTGAAAAAAAAAAAAAAAAAAAAAAAAAAAAAACTAAAAGAATAATGTTCATTAGAAATGTTCTTTAAAAAATGCTATATCATAATAAAGCACTGATGAAAAAATTAATAAAAAAATCAAAAGACAAATAGAAAATAAATTGTTCTTAGTTCTTAAAATATTACTTTAACATTGAAAATCACAGTAATCATGTGAAAGGTTCTTACCGTGCAGGAAAAAAAAGTGACAATAAAAGAATAAAGCCTATCAGAAATCCTCTGATAAAATAAAACACTATAATAAAAACAGCAAAAACAAAACAAAACAAACAGCGACTCAATCTTTATAATAAAACATATTGAAATATTTGATTAAATTGGCATTTGGCCAACTGAATAGTCGGCAAAAAGGCTGAATAGTGGCAGAATATTCGAAATATCTCTACCTATTACCAAAATTAATTAAACACCATTCAAATAAAAACGGTAGGGCGGTTTTTTTAATATTTCTTTTAAAATAAGTCATACCTTTTCTCCATTAATTTTGCTTTTTAGAATATATAGCTAATTAGTACATATATATAGACTTTGTGCGTAGGTTGTCTGGCTACCAAACGGCTACTACAGTCGAACCCCACTATAGTGAACCGTCTGCGGACTCAGTAATGTGTCCACTATAACCGATGGTTCACTATATCCAAATTTTTTGAAGAATATTTTTTGCATAAGACAGTTGAATGATTGAAAATTGGCTTTGCAATTTTGCATAAGTTATTTAAAAAATTATTAATTAATTAACAGATAATAAAGCAAAAATTGATGGAAAAAGTAATTACGTCGCTAAATATTAGTTTTATTTTCACTTTTTATGAAAAAACTTTGGGATTTTTGATTGAACACAATTTGATTTTAAATTGAGTTCATCAATTTTCTTATCTACAATGTGCAAAGAATGCAAGATTTTTACATTTTGAACAAGATTTCGAACCATCTTAACAAAGCATCTCCTACGTTTTCTCTTTGAGCTCCACGCAGTTTTTTCGATGAAACCATGTTTTTGTCGTATGCCGCAAGAATTGCACTTCGATTTTTCCAAATGTTTGAAACTGTAGATTTTGACAAGGAAAATTCCTTACATAGTGTCGATTGATTGGTTCCATCATCAATACGCTTTACAATTTTAATTTTGTCGTCTATCGAAAACGCTTTTCTCTTTAGAGAATTTGCCATTTTCACTGCTTTTGAAATAAAAATCTTGTCTCAAATAGATAATGTAAGAATATGAAGAGAGCAGCAGTAGAATGAGTTAAATTGTTCCCCTTTTTGATTGTCAAGGGGTGATTTGTAAAGAATATGGTTTGAACAGATAAGAAAATTCCAAAAATTCAGCAGGTGGCCAAGTTAACTAGTTGTAGAGCAAGCTTGGGGAAAAGAGAGAAAGCGAGGCTTGTCAGGGAGGGGGGAGTATAAGATAAATGATCTGTTTGACATTTATTACAGTATAGTTAAAAGTGATAAGCATAAAGGAGAGTAATATGACACATTTTATAGGAATGCATTCATTTTCAGTCCCAACACCTACAAGTTTAAAGATGGAGGACTGAAAAAAATATTTAAAGAAATGAAATTTGAGTCCACTATAACCGAGTTTCCAAGTTCTAAGCTGTTCACTATAAGCGTTAAAAATAACATTATTTAAATAGGAATATGGACGGGACCGCTAAAAAAGTTCACTATATCCCAGGTTCACTATAGCGGGGTTCAACTGTATTACCATTTAATTCATCATCATTGGTTACAATAATGTTAGGCGATTTTTTACGATCTCCTAAAGGAATTAGTGCAATTTCTCCAATAATTTCGCTTTTTAGAACGTTTCTGCTGCTTCAAGTAATAACTAAAATCAAAATTAATTAAGCATCACTGGATTCAATAATAGTACAGTAATTTTTACGGTTTTCCTGAGTACCTTTTAAAATTAATATTTTTTTTTTCATTTTGAATGCCGTTGATTCTAGCAATTTAATTTTATAGAAACACATTTCAAAAGCATAACTGTATACAATGATTCCAGATAAATTATTGTACTATAGTGTGACATAGTCATCAATATAAACGAATGTTATATATTTAAATAAAGTTATATTAAGAACTTTCCCGGAAAAAACTCAATTTTTTAAAAATGTCACTAAGGTAGTTCTTTTAGCTAAGCTCTTCAAATAAGAAATCTTAAATATCTAATTACGTTAAAAAATTATAATGAGAATAAATAAAATTAATATTCTTACATTGATTGAGGCAACGAGGGTTCCTAGAAGAAAACCAATTAAAACATCACTCCAATGGTGCTTGTAGTCTGAAATTCTTGATAAAGCAGTGTACCAAGTCATCATAATTAAAATAAATTGTATAAAAGGCTTCAAAAGTTTGTTTCCTTTGACACACATGCAGCTTTGAAGATAAAGCTTAAAGAAAAGAAAACATCAAAACAAATAGATCATAACTTTTGTTTGTTTAATAATAATAACAGCTAAACATAAATAAAAACAGGCTATTATTTGGAAAAGCATTTTAACACAAAAAGTTAAAAACAAATATTGCTAACATTCCCTGTGGCAGAATTTTTTCTGACTTTCTGCGACAAACCTAATTAGAACCAATATCTTTCTGCATGATATTTTTATCGTTATAAATGTATGTGTAATGAATTTATAATAACATCTAATTAATTAGATTCGATTAATATTGTACTGACTTATTGAAAGATTTTTTTTTTTTAAAAAAGGTAAATAAAACTTTTTTCGTGATCAGATTAAGTTCAGAACGAAAAAAATACACAGTGCTTGTGATTTCGCACTGTATTGTGTAAATATATAGCACTGATTCCACACGAAGTATGCAGAAGCAGTTTCCGACTCAATATGCTCAAGTCTATTCAACATCTCGAAACGAAATAGTCTTTATCAGTACTGAAACATCGGTATTAGAGCCATATTCATTGGATGCGATTTTTTCCGCATGCGTATGGAAACCTGTTTGAAAGTGACCAGTAAATATTTTTCACCAATCTGGTTTTCATTTGCATGCTAAAAAATCGTAGATAGTGAGATATCTTTCAGGCTTTATTTCATTTATGGTTAGATTGCGTTTTTTTTTTTTTTTTTTTTTTTTTATCGACGATTTAATTCAAAGCATATAGACATTTTTAGATGTTGTCGACTTCCATCTTATTTCTTTTTCGGAATGCCGCCTTGATAAATCAGTTTTCAAATTTGTTTTAACTATTGTGGCTTCACAATTGCAACAAATAACCTTTTCGCTAGACATGATTTTTTTAAAAAAAGAATCTTTTTACGTATGAAATTTTAAACATAAGTGCAAAAAATATAAAATGCTCTGTTCTCATAAAAAAAAACACAAAGCAAATTACTGCGCCAGCGATAGAGGCCGAAGTTGGCAAATTTCCAAAAATAGCTTAATAAAGGGGAAAAAAATTCTCCCCTTTTTATCCAGTAACTGTTTGAGTTGGAGATTAACGGAGAATTACGAGCGCTTTCTCCTTCTGCGGTAAGCTAGAAAAAAAAATATTTAAAACAATTCTGTAAGAAAAGAATTTTGCAGAACCATTATTGCTTCTGCAGAAATTTTTTGTTTCTGAAGAAAATGTTTTTTTTTTGTTGGTAAAACAGCTTCTGTTTCTGCAGAATTTATTTTGAGAACTTTTGTTTGTGGCAAACCAAAAATTTTTATTTCCCAAATAAAAAAAAAAATCTTTCTGCAAGAACTCAGTCGCTTTCTGCGACAATGTCGCTGTGTTTCAGCCACGGGGCTAACATTTGACATGAGCATTAATATTTTATAAAGGATGTTTAACTATTTTGCTTTATTAATTCAGTTCTGTAAAAAAAAAAAAAAAATCCTAGAAGAGCATTGCAATTTTTCATGGAAATGCTAAATCGGAAATTTCTTACTACATTAGACACAAAATGAATAAGCATAAAAGATTGAAAATTATGGACTGTTCTAATATATATTATTATTGCAATTACAAATAGAGTTTCTGAATTTCAACAATTATACATGTTGGTAAATTCCTTCAGCTTTTTTTTCCCATTTAACACACATATATATATATATATATATACCACACAGTGAAACCTCCTGTTATGGACACCCCTCCAAAACAGACGCTTCTCAATACGGACATATTTCTGAATCCCAGTGAATCTTCCATGATTCAACCATTATGTACATTCTTCGCAAGGCGGACACTGCCATAACTGGACACAGACAGTCATTTTTCTCCTGAAAAGTTTTTTTTTTTGGTGCCTTTTGGTTATCCATAACTAAATATTTTTAAGCTATTTCACTACTAAAGAATCACTCTCTCTCCTGTCACCTAGCCCTATTTTTGCAAAGAAAGGAGAGAAAATGATACTGCTCTTATGAAATAAGGAATCTTTTGATCATTTCATCTGGACGACACAGGTAATGAGAGCCCTCAATTTGAAATGACGTCTTAAATGCTTCTTCCCCAGTGAAAATTTTTGTCATTTTATTGTCAATTTGAAGACTGTATTTAACACAGCTGTGGTACAAAAAGAACAGAAATATAATCTTACAGGTATGGATTGCTTTTTCCCCCTTCTGTTTATTATGAGAGGTTTACTTTCAAGGAGGTATTACTAATGTTTTCTATCAAGTGATAGGTAGGTGTTAGGGGGTGTAAAACTAATAATTGAAACCGAATGAGGACTAAAAGCTCCTATTCGGTATCATAAGACTAACTTGAATATCTGTCTAACTAATAGGAAAATTATATTCATTTATCTGTAGCTACATCAAAAAATATGTATTTATATCAAACTTTTTAATCTATTCTATTTTGTATAGATAAAAAACATTTTTTAAGTTTAAATAAATATCCTTGTAGATTTTATTTAATTATTTCTATGTCCTTGAAAATATTCTAAAATATTTACGGTGTTAAACTTCATTATTCAGGTTTTCTTCCTGTAAAATGACAACTCTCATAAACGAAATTTTTTTTCGGTCCTAAGAATGTCCACTTTACCGAGGTTTCACTGTATATATATAAATAAAAAATAAATTATTAAGATGAAAAGAAAAGAGAATTTTAAAAATGTTAATATAATTAAGTATTATTAACTCTACATTAGTTGCACCCTTATAACTTTGGAAAGGTTGGTAGTATTTTGATTCTGTAATGTGTTTTGGTAATATTCTAAAGAAATCTCTTAAAATAAGTATTACCTACTTATTTTAAGACAGTTACAACAGTTAATTGTAATTATCACAGAATATGCTTATCCAAGCCAAAAAAGCACTAATTCTGAAGAAAGATATCAATTTTATTACTGCATTTGATTCATTCAAAAATAATCCTTTAAACCAAAATTCCAAAAATTAAGGGGTCGAAAAAGACAACTGAACATGTGGCAAAAAATATGCCAATTTTTGGTGTCGGTGGAAACAGATTTATATAAAGTATCGTTCTCTAATTGTTCAGCCTTTAAGTATTTCTCTTCAGTGAAGTAAAGGTGGCCTCAATTTTTAAACATAAATAAAAAGCGGTAGCAAGTTGTTCATTGCATAAACTTATCAACCTAGATGGGTAAGTAAATTTGAGTACAGATCAACGACATAGTTCAATTTTTGTGGGGGACGAAATTATAATACACAGTCGCACTAGTTTTCATAGCATAACAAATTTCTTAAATCTGAGGAACAACTGCAAAAAGGTTAATCTCTTTCTTGTTTTTACTCTTTGAGAGTTTAAAATGACGATGGAAATTTTCTTTGTTTGAAATATTGAGGAGGATTTTAAGAGATTTTTAATTATTGGGGGATAAATATTCAGCATTCTTTCTCCAAATTGCCCATGCACCAGAATAATAAAATAAATAGAAAATGGTAGGAGATTTTCTTTCCTGAAATAAAAACTAGGAAAAGTGGTATTTTCTTTTCTCTTTTTCTGGATATAAATTCAATAAGTGAAGTTGTCTTGCCTTATCAAATGTATTATTAATGGAATTTACATGCTTTTTTTCTTTTCCTTTAACTCGTATGCATTAAAAAAGAAACTTGTAAATGTAAAAATGCCTAGAAAGCAATATGCCTTTAAATATCAAAATTACACTTAGCATGGTTCTTTTTGTGTTCAACAAGGAATAGATACGATTTAGTTTTTTTATCACCCCCCCCCCCAAAAAAAATGGCAGCTCTATTATTTTATGAATAGCCTTTTATCTCATTAAAACAAAATGTGACTAACCACCACGATAGAAAAGTAATTTAAAGCCAATATTTGGATCTGTAATCATAAAATTATAAATTTTTAATAATTCCATGATGGCTGAGCAAATAAAGTTTTACTTAGTTTATTTCATGAATAGACATTCCTTCACAACAGTATTTTCCACATTATGAAAGTATATACTTTTTACATTCATTCTAAGTAAGAACATCTGAAAAAAGTTTTCTTTTTGGTTAACTTATGAAAGAATTAGAATAGCATTTAATGACACTCTTTGACAAAGTTGACTTATTTTAGCAGTCAACAAACACGATAGACAGGAGGTCAGATTACTAAGGTTTTGCTCCTATATTACATAAAATAGATATGGATTTTGAAGTTACCTTAGACATGAGGACAACTTAACAAAGATGGTTGACTTGACAAGCTTTATTGTACTAATTCTTTTGTTATCAGATTTTTGTTCATCCAAACCTTAACTTCAAATTTAAAAGATTGTATCCAAAGTAAAACAAAGATTGATATAGCTTTAGAGATTAATTCAATAATACATTTGTTTCCAGATTCTGTACAATTTTATAAATAGTTATTTGCATAATTTGAGAACACAAAAGTAGTTTTAATTAACCATAATGTCTACATACCACTGTAAATATCATTGTATAAGCAGAAAACGATGAATGCCCAGAAGGAAATGATAGTCTGAAAAAAAAAAGTATTAATTTTGCATGAAACTTATATGCTGTTTTTCAGATTTATTATTTATATTTGATATAGTAGGTTTCTATAAAAAATTAGAGACAGAGGTGATTGTATTTTGGGGCTACCCTGAATTCTGGGTTTTTTGTATTGTTCTTTAGGGTTAAAAAATTAGGAGCAGGGCATGTAATTTTTCAGGGAATATTGCAGAATTCCAAGTTTCTTAAGAAAATTGGTTCTTGGACTTTTGCCAATCAAAAACTTATATTCCAATGAAATTTTTATGGAATTCTACCATTCTCAAATTCAAATTTTGAAACTATCGCCACTTCTCGCTAACGAGATGTTTACATACACGCGAGACGGACAGAAAATAGCCAATTTCATATTTTTGGTTTGGTGGATTTTCGCTAATCTAAATATTTAGAACTGCGCCGGAATCCGCTAAAATCGTGATTCGTATTCACACGGTTTGAATATCAAACATCGACCTTCATATTTACCTAATTAAAAAGTTACGCACTGCGATTCATATTCACATGCCTTAAAAATCGTACATCACGACTTTATTCACATGATTTAAAAAAATCTTTTATCGTGATTTGTATCTATGCAGTTTTAAAATCAATTTTCCAATTTCTATTCATGCGTTTTCAAAATCCAGTAACACGATTCATATTCACGCAAATTTAAAAATGTAACAATTATTATTCTCGCGTTTGGAAAATCAAACACCGATTTCCATATTTTTACGTGATTTAAACGTTATGCATTGTGATTCGTATTCACGTGTTTTTCAAATTCAATATTGAGATTTGCATTAGCCAGATTTTAAAATCCAATATCGCAATTCATATTCACGCGATTTTAAAAATCACACATAGCGATACATGTAAGCACTAAGATTTTTACAAAATAAATTATATAGGCATGATATATTTTATTGGTAAGCAATTTAATTATAAATCTTATTTCAAAAATTTTTAAATACGAAACATTGTATGGTATACAAATTGATATCTTATTATTGATTTCTAGCATATAAAATTTTCAGGGTTTTTCACTTTGTGCCACAATCACCCTTGTAGAGAGTATTGCAAAAATTTTTGATTGGCACATGACAATATTTAAAATCTGCAGTTTACAAATTACTATTAAAACTCTTCCAATTTAACCGTACAAGACAAGCCTACTCCAAAGCTTTTATATAAGATAAGAGAATGGGAAAAACATTCAAACATCTTTTCATAAGCTGAATCAACAATAAACAAAGAAAAAAAAATCTGGCAATTTTTTAGTCTTAACCATTAAAATAGAAAAAAAAGTGACCTTTACTTAAATATATATATGTGTGTGTGGGTGTGTATTTAAGAATTGTGTGCTGAAAGGAATATTATGTTATTAATTAATGACATGTATAAGATTGGATACTTGGAATGTTAAGGAATAGGAATTTCGCCCTTTTGGCAAAATTTAGAACATTAACTTTCAGTTTTGGAATCATTCAAACCAATAATGCTGTATTAACTTAAAAATGGCTTGAATCTACAGAATTTGAAATAAGCTTTTTGAATGCAGCATAAATGATTAATATATAATTAAAAACTATGTGAATATTTAATAGATCTAGTTAAATCACATAAAAAGTTACATTTTATAAAAAATAGATGGAAGTGCTTGGGACTCAATCAGTATTCTGAGTTTCAGCACAATCAGAACAAAACTATGAATTTGTATAGAAGACTGAAAACTATTTTTACTTACACTTAAAAGCATAATATTTATTTAAAAAACCCATAATTCTGAGACAAACAAAATATATGTTCTTTACTTACTGTTAAATCACATAAATATTCTTTTGTTTAGTTAGTACAAAACAACAAAAAAACTAACTAGGTAAACTAATAATTCTGGAATATCCTAATAATTAGTTATCAGGGATCTGTCTAGGTTTTTCTGAGAGATACCCCCATTTTGTGAAAATTTAGGCATAATTTGCGAAAACTAAAAATTGTATTGAAAAATCAATACAAAAATATGGATTTATAGTTTCTTATGGAATATAAAAATAAAATTTTAAGGAAAAGTATTTTATGAAACTACTGTTTTTCCTAAAGTTGAATTATGAAGGCACCCCTAAACGGTAGTAAATTTGGCCTCAACAGACCCCTGCTTATAGATATATTAACCTTCCTTATAAAAGCTGATACATTTAAAATGAAAACAGGGGGCAGTAGGTAGTGAAAGTTGGAATATTTTAAGTGGTTATACAATAAAATATCAAAGTGAATAAATTTTTTATGGTATGTTGTTGTTCATTTACGTCGCACTAGAGCTGCACAATGGACTATTGGCAACGGTCTGGGAAACATCACTGAGGATGATCCGAAGAAATGCCATCACAATTTAGATCCTCTGCAGAGGGGATGGCACCCCTGTTTCGGTAGCGCGACGACCTGCATGTGAAGGCGAGCATTTTATGGTAGAACAGTTTAACGAGGACCAATACCGCACACCCTCTGTCTCTACACAGGCTGATCTAAGTGGTCACCCACCCGCACACTGACCGTAGCCAGTGATGCTTGACTTCGGTGATCTGCTGGGAGCCGTGTCTTAACGATCAGTCCACTACGGAACTTTTATGGTTTCAAAGGTTTAAACATTTACAGAATTCTATTGGATAAACATATAATTTTTGTATACATTTTGAAAGTTACTAAAATTGATTTCATACGAATAACTTTTTTAAAATGAAAGGTAGTAAAATTTTTAAAAACAAATTTGAAAAGCTTAATTCTTATGAAGTCATTGTTCTCAAGTCTAGGTAGCTTTTTGTGATTAAGCAATAATAAATCAAAATCTTAATAGGAATATAGTTCTCTTTTCATGAACAATAGGCTACATAATAAGAGTTACAAAAGAGAGTGCTAGCATTTAATGAAATGAAACCGAAGCTATGAAACAAAATCCGCCATAAAATAAATTTTTAAATTTAAATAATTTTACCTAACAATTGAAAAATAAATTAAAAATCTACCTAGCTTCTCTGACATAAAAAGGTTTCTCTGTATTCAAACATTCAAATTCAGTTTGATAGGCATGAGGATCAGCAACAAGAGAGCAATTAACAGACGGTTTGCAGATATCCAGGAAATGAGGACGCAGTCTACCAATACTATATTTTGCAATGTCTGTGGTAAGTTGTGACATGCAAGCACCATAAAGAAATATCCCCACTCTCTTGTAGATTCTCCAAATTACGTTTGGTACAGGACGTCCTCGAAAAATGTACACTTTTCCTCTGTCATCTCTAGTTGTTCTCGTCTCAGTCACAAATTCATTCAAGCTGATCTGAAATGTGTGAAAATACAAATTTATTAAGTTTTCATAAAAAATGATAATGAACTGCAAAGTGAATAAATAATCTACAGGAAACTTTTTATAAAAGCTTTTTAAATTTTTTTTTAAATCAAAACTTTTATTAAATATAAATTAAAAATACAATTGATAAAATTTTTTTTTAAATTTTAAATACATAATACATGCTGCTGAAAACATCACTTAACTCAGAGTTATCATTTAAGCAAATCATAAAAGAATAATCTTTTCATAACTAAAAATTGTTAAAACTTTTCAAAAATTATAAAATCTTTTTTTACATTTTGAAGACTGCGGGAAAAGCAATCCTATAACTATTTACAAGACTAGATTAATTTATATTACTTTTTCATTAAAAATATATTTTGTGACAATTTTTAATAATACATTTGATTAAAATGTTTTATAATAATTTCAAACAAAACTTTATTTGAGAATTAAAATGAAATATAATTCTTTAAAACATTAGGAAAAAATCTAGGAATAAATAAAAGTATGTTTAAAAAATGAATCTAAAATACTTTTTTAAAAATTAAATATTGAAAGGTACATTTAGAAATTGAGAAAAATTACAATTGTACATAATCATTCCTTGAAGTTGGTGTTTACAGGAAATGATTATAAATGAGAAATTTTCCATGACTTTAATTTTTTAAACATCAGAATTCAAACTCTGCAATGGCTTCACATTATGTACTGAATACATTTGCAGTATCTGTCATGTCCATCAATAGTTTTTTTATTTTATTTTTCATTATTGTCAATACACTAGTTATTAAAACTTCGTTAAATACAGAAAATTACTCTAAAAGAAAATTCTATAGGGATACAAAAATATTTATAGAGAAAAATTTCCTTTATAATTTTTATGTTGATGATAACCAAAAAAATACGAAAATAAATGGGGGAAAACTGGATCCTACCATTCGATTTTCCGGCCAATAAAAATGCACTGACAATAATGGAAAACTGTATAATGTATGTAACTGTATTATGTAGGTAAACTTTTTTATGTATTTTTTAAAAATATTTGAACATGTGGACATCAGAAATTTTTGTAAACAGTTTCAATAATTTAATTACAACTACTGAGATAACAATTTTTAATAAAAAAAAGTGCATTAACAAAATTAAAATTTTAAAATGAAAAAAAAAATGATAAAAATTATGCACTATTTACGTATGTTATGTTGAAAAGAGAAAGCACATAGTTCTAGTGTTCTGTCACTTTTTTTAAAAAATTACTACATAAGTACTTTTTTCGTTAACAACAAAACAAATATTTTAGCAGTAATAATAATAATAAGAAGAAATTTAGTATATTACCATTCAATTTTAAAATGTAATTATGCACCCAGTTTATGAATTGGGGTAGAGTCAATATCAATAAGCAATATTTATAATTAATTAAAATAATTTAATAACAGTTAAAAGCATAATATAAATTTCAATTTATCGAATTTCCAAGGTCGTCTAAGTGCACCATCTCGACCTTCCCTTGCAGACACTAATGATCATAAATAAACTCCCTCTAATCAAATTTTTCTTATCTCCCATCAAAATTGCATACATTAGTAAATAAATTAATATTGTATATTAAATAAAGTTTCTTTAAAATAAAAAAAACAATCATATAATAAAGAAAATACAATTCTTACCACTGTTATAGGAAGAAACACTCCGATAACATAAAGTGCATTACTTGTGATAGTTGACTCACTGAAAGGATATCTTATGCTATCATCATCACAAAAGAAACCTCTCTTGAAGGGTTTTCCATGCAAATGGAAAAGTAAAATTGGGATACCAACTAAAAGATTAACAATTAAATATTATATAAAAACATTTCTGTAAAAAATATATGTATGGAAAAATCAAAACTGAAGGTATGGTATTAGAAAATATGAAGAATCAAACAGTACATTAGATACGAAAATTCTATATAGGAAAATCAAAATTGAAGCTATTTGAAAAAAAAAAAACTTGTTCTTTAAATAGCAACTTTTGGAATAAAATAGCATATTAAATATTTCATTAATACTAGAAGCAACGCTGGGGTGGTTTTAATTGTTTTTTTGCCATTTCTAACGTTATTTTTGACAATACACGTGAGCCTTGAGGCTCACCTTTTCTAAATTATTTCTAAGTATACAATATCAAATATAAAATAAATAATTAATTATGGAAAAACCTAAAACAGCCAAAAGGGTTCATTTTGACCCCTTTAAGAAAACTTTTTTCTGCCAGTTTTTTATTTTGCAGAACTGGAAGCATTATGAAGATGAATTTTAGAACAGAAATTAGGATCGACATATTAAAAAAACGCAGTAGTAATCAGAATTAAACCCAAAAACACAGATAATTTTTGTGGATAATTATATTCTAACAGTTAATTAATTTTTCTTAAAAATGGAATCTGAATAAAAAGGCAGTGTTTTTAAGGGATGAAGGCTTTTTTACAAAAAGGGTGCATTTATAAGGATCAAACGACAGGCAGGGCAGGCTGCCTTTCTAAAAATACTTATGTACATTGCTACAGAAAACTTCTTTTTCTTCATTAAAATTTGTGATTGATTTGTTTTGTTAAAAACAATTCTTCCAAAATTTAGTTTGTATGTACCAGTGTGTAATTATTATTTAAAGAGTGAATTAATCTTTTATAAATGGAAAATGAATAAAAAGGCTATGTTTTTAAGTGATGGCAGCTTATTTTTACAAAACTGGAGTTTTTATTTTGATCATAGGGCAGGCAGTGCGAACAGCCTTTCAAAAACCGCTTAGAGAGAAAACTGACATTTTTAGCGATAATCACAAATTAAAAAATCTTGTACTTTGGAATAACATCAACTTTTCATAAGGGTCAAATTGACCCCAAATTAGTTCTTAGGTAAGTCTAAAATCCAGCTGTTCTAGGGTAAAACATACTTTAAACATTACTGAACATTTTGAAAGAAGAGGTGATGAAAAAAAAAAGAATTCTATCAAAATTTAAAAGTCTAACTTGGGTTTAAAATTTAAAAGTCTAACTTAGGATTCATTTTTCTATACATGGAAACAAATATATCCTAGAAAAATTGAAATATTTCTAACTGCTTAAGCAGCAAAAAAGAATGAAAATAAAATTAAAACTTAACTACTATTTTTCATACATAAATACAATAAATTGCTTCTTTTAAAAAATGTATTATCTTATTATTAATTTAAAAAATAAATTTTTTTGGTGAAGTAAATCAAAATTTAAAATTATCAAATATATGGTCTAATTCTATGCTCATAGAATGTGGATTGTTTTCTACATTAAATGAAATAAAATTAGAATGAGAAGATAAAAAGTATTATAATTAAAGACAATATAATTAAATTATGATGAGTAGGATAAATTATATTTGATATACTAGGGGATTAAATTATTAGAAGTCACATAAAAAGCTCCCTTAACTGAGGATAAGTAATCCTTTTCAGCTACCCTAAAAACTTATTTTAAACAGTTTATTAAGAAACAATTTATATGAATTCAACATAGTGAAGAACAAATTGATAAGAAAAAAGGTTGATGCGGAAATATAAAATTTAATATCTATTCAATAAGTTTTAAAATAATTTCATAAAAAATCGAGTTGCACATTCGAATTTATTCAATTTTACAAAAATATTGTAGAACTGAAAGAAAAATTAAGAATTTTAAGGAGAATCTTATTTTTGTTTCAAAAAGATTTAATACGGTTTATAACACGAAATATTATAAGTATTTCATTATTTCCCCCACCTTGCAGCAAAAAGAAAAGATAATGAAACATATGTTTATGGGTAAGCATAGACTTAAATAGGAAAAAATACATAAATAACACAATACCACTATTTTCTTTCTTAGCAAAATTACAAACCTAATAAAAGAAGAATTAAATCAAGCAGAATCTTGATAATAACTTTCGTGTCTTTCGACATTGGAGTAGGCAGAGTGATTGAAATAATAAAAACGAATCAGACATAAAAATCGCCCATATGCATAACTTTCACCGCAATATACAATCATAACTCATTTCCTATGCAGAATGAAAGGGGTAGTGTTTACTTATGTTATCAATATCAAACATGAGAGAAGAATATGCGCATGCCTGAAGTAACAGACGACCTTTTACGTTAAAAATTTTCATTCACAACTAGCGCCCTCTTTGCATGAATAAAAAATATGACCTATCATGGCGATAAATACAAATGCTAATTAATAGAGGAAATGAAGGGGGGGGGGAAAGCGTTCTATTGTCAATAATGTGACGAAACGTCATTCCATAAAAAGTAAACTGTTCAACACGTAACAATAACGAATTCTAAAGATTGTTGCCAGATAGGGCTGTAATTGGCTATCAGCGGTTGGGCGAATCGTGACTGCTACCACCTCCGCCATTCAAATTCTAACTACTTGAAGTAGAAAAAATTATTTCTCGTACTTTATTATCTTAAATTATTATACATCTTGGTATCGTACTTGAAATGTACAGGTTAAAAAAAAAGTATGAATTGCCTTGAATACTTTTATTTATTTTCATCTATGGATAGGATCTTCATGTTCCAGGACTCAATCAGACACAAAAACGTACACAATCTGAAAAAATCATACTCTTTTCTCGACGGATTTGGATTTCTGACTCTCAAATAACGGAAAATATGATCCCACCTTGTAGTTTAGCTTGGTCAGGAGAGCAGTGAAGTTTTTAAGCGAATTGAAAAATTTTTGCATACATTAAATTTTTTTTTTCAAAGATAATTCCAAACAAAATGTAAGTTTTAGTAAAAAATTATTATTTTTTTATAAATTTTTTATAATAATCGAAATTTTTTAAAATTGTAATGTATACAATTTTTGACTATTTTAAGAATGTAATTTTACATGGCAGAATACAAAAAGTTATCCAAATCAGTTTTATAGTTTTTGAGAATCGAGTTTTGAAAATAATTTTTTTTTTTTTTAAATTTGATTACTCAGGAGTTTTTTGAAGAAATTTTATTTTTTTGAAAATATTATTTTTTGGCAAGTCAAATTTCATTTTTTAAAGAGATAAAAAAAATTTTATACCTCAAAATTAAATTTTTTTTTTTCGAATTTTATTATTAAATAAATTAATAAAAAATAATAAATATTTACTAATAGTTACTTTTGGTGTAGAATTATCGCTAAATAAATGAATTTTTATAATTGTGGGCAAAAATTTTTTGTATTCGCTCAAAAAATTTTCGAGATTGTGATTTCTTAAATAGGGATCAGTTTCTTAGATGAGAGGGAGATAAGGCTTTTGTAAGTAACCAGTAGTTTGAATGTAGAATGTTTGGCTTTTCACAGCAATTACTTCTTACAAAGCGACACGTTCATTGCGCGTGGAGGAAGGAAAATTGATAGCTTTGGAAATCAAAGACTGAACCAAAGGCGTCAGCAGCGTGGTGCAAGAGCACCCCTGGCTTTTTTTTTTAAACAAATAGAGATACAGAAAAACAATTTTGATATAAATTCTTTTTATTAAAAATATTTTTATTCAAAAACAAATAATTAAGTAATTATAGGTACAGTCCGCAAAAAAAAAAAAAAAAAAAAAACGAATCACCCTGAATAACTTTCGTTCTAATGATCGGATTTTCACGAACTAAGTGTCAATCTTAATGGTTCTTGGGGGTGACCTCAAATATGCTAATTAATTAGTGCTAACTATTAATTAAGTTACGAAATCAGACACAAAAACGTACTTTCTCTGAATAAACATATATTTTTTTTACATATTTGGAATCTGGATGCTTGAATTAGGGGGGGGGGGTAGACAAAATTTCAAAAAAATTGGGTGGTAAATTGGGTAGCAATAAAGGTTTATATATTTGGCGATAGTCAAGAAAACCGCCAAAAAAAGTCGCCTGCGCAAATGAATATTTTAAGATAACCCATTGACTAATTCAAAAGAGGAATGCTTAATTTTACTAGGTTGCTAGGCAACCATACTATGACTGTAAAAAAATTGAAATAATGTTTTGTGATTGCTCAGAGAGGTTTAATTCATTGTTAATAGAAAATCTCCCGAAGTTTCTAGGCAATAGACAATTTTTAAGCTGATTTCTGTCTAAAAAGCAAAAAAAAATTATTTTAATGTCCTTTGAAAAGAAAATTTGAATCGATTTATAAATTATTTATGATTTTCTAAGTTGTTAGAATTCAAATACATGAACTTTTTATCTGATATTGTTTAGATTATGCTGTTTTTGCTAAATTTATTCGAGTATTTCATACTAAAATCAAATTGACATAACTTATTACAGCTATTTTCAAAATTTTAGGGATAATCATTTTTACAGCTTTAACCCCTTGGCGACGGGTGATTCATGAAAGCATTCGTACAAAATCAGAACCAGGATGTAAATAAATAAAAAACGGTAGCTTAAATGCAGGCGTTGCTAATTTCACGGAATTTCCTTGAATTCTTCCTTGAATTTAATTATTGTTAGTTTAATCATATATATAATCAATGCTAGTTCAAAGTATAACTAAATAATTTTATTTTGAACTAAGTAATGGTGAATTAAATAAATCAAACAATTATAACCCTGCCCACAAATAAACTGCTAAAGAATTACTTTGATTACCAGTTTTATCTTTTTACACTGGTAGATACTGTTTTATGCTGTCACGTATTTGTTACAGTCGGCGCGAAAGGGTTAATCGAGTCTTCTAGGCAAGAAAGTTTAAAGATGAAAAAAAGTGCTTGAAAAATAAAATGTAAATTGTATAGTAATTCTAATGCACATTCACAAGGTTTTCTGTAATTTACGATATTTCTTTTTTCTATAACTCAAGGAATTGGTGAATGTTTAGTGGCATTTTAAAGACATTGAAATATGTTATGTTTATGAATAAGATATTGAAATAATATGTTGCATATTGTATGATTCGTTGTTCATAAAATCGCTTCATTCTGCTAGATATTTAGGTTACATGGTTTTCTTTGGATCGATGATTAGCAAATTGCTTCCTCGTGTTTCGATGCATTCTGAAACTTACGTTCGCAAATTCACCATACAATGTCGCGCAGCATATTCTTCAATATTCTACATTTACCATATTCGACATTTACCACCAAATACTGATACTATGATTATTTATGTTTTCTTATATCTGATACTCTCCTTTTAAACAGAGCTAGTAAGATCCTTAAGATACTGAAAAACTTAAAAGATAAAATATTTAATTTCATTAACTCAAAATATCCGGTCTCAAAATTTAACTTTTAAGTTAAATATAACTTTTACAATATTGATGCTCTTACGTTTTTAAAGACCACATGAATCCTGTTAAAATATTAAAATGCATATGTTTACTTTAACGAGTGTAAAATCCTTATCAAAATAATGATCAAGACTCAAATGTAAAACAGTATAATTGACGATAAAAACTCAACTGACTTCGAAACGTATGAAAAGGGAAGTAAAAGTCGACATGCTTTGAGCGTTCAAATATAATCGCCCATTCTCAAGATTTGTCAGGCTTGAATAAGTTATGACTTTCATTATTGGACGCTCAAAACATGTCTACTTTTATTATCATCTATTATTTTTTTAAATCAATGAAATTTTTATACTTTCGATTCAGTTTCTTGGTATTATCCATTTAGTTACACAACATATTAAATTATTTCACTCGATATTAAAATAAGTTTTTAAAAGGTATATTTTATATATATCGATGCCAAAGTTTATTCTACATATATTTTAGGGTATACTTTCGGAGTATTTTGATCGAGTTTATTTTTATACCCTTATTTGCTTAAATTATTAAATAATTTGCTTAAAATAAATTATTCAAGCTACATGATTTAATGCATTTATAGTATAATAGTAAACGGGGCTTCCATCGCATATTCTTAACCTTAAAACCGCTATCATTAAATAAATGGAATAAGCTTAGATAAATAATAAAAGCTAATTTTTTCCTCGTTTTAATTTTCAAGGAATAATATGTTTCGATCAAACAGATTTCATTCTGGAAATAGCGAAATTATTGAGTAGGTCCCTTGGAGCAATATCATTCTTATCCTCTTTTGACGAAATATGGGAAAAATTAGTTTTCACAGTTTCCGTAAAAAGTATGTTAGCCTTCTTGCCATGTTTTTTTATTTATTTTTATTAAAATGAGTTCGGAAATTGCGTATTTCTTATAGCATTTTTTTAAAATCAGATGACTCTAAAATTGGCACGGCTTCGGAATCTTCTTACAAATTTCAATTTTTAGTATTTCCTGCTAAACAAAATAAGGCATTTTCCTGATAACAAATTATACTACAATAATATCTTGGGAATCGTGCTAAAGTAAAAAATTAAACAAAATAGTTTAGTATATTGTCAGGTGAAAAATCTACTTGGTATCATAAAGAAAGAGTAAAATATATAATGAAATAATAAGTGAATCACTCGTGGTCAGATAATTAAAAATTTAATTTCACAACTAAGATGTTAGAACGACATTTAGGATACTGAGATATTTTAAGACGCTTAAAAATTTTGGCTACGAATTCGACAGCTTTTTATGTTCAGTATCTTCATACTCTTTGTAGTGACTTAAAATACATCAACGCTATTTTAGATAATCTATGTTGAAGTCACGAGAAACAAAAAAAAAAGACAATCAATAATTTATACTCTTTTTTTTTGAAAAAATAGTATACTTAGTAAATAATCAGCTGTTTTGCATTAAATAATTTTAAACAGCGGAATGTCTTTAATTTCTTTACAAGATTTTATTCTTAGCTAGCAGACAATAATTCTTTTCAAGAAAAATGACTATAATTTAGAAAGGAACTTTACTTTAAAGAAAACCTAAATTAAAGAACTGAAAATATTGATTAGTATATTAATGAAGAAATAATAAACGTAAAAGGGTAAAGAATAAGATTCTTAAAAATGTCAAAATTTACTTAAATAATAGGTAAAATAGTTCTGCGAAACACTTGTGAAACACTTCCGAAAATTTCTTTTAAGATTAAGACGATATAGGGTAAACCAATAAGTGATGGAACACACCCCAGTGAAGGAACATTTCATAGATATTTTTTAAAAATAAGATTTTAAACGTTTTAATTTAGATTGATTGGTAACAGTAGCTTACTACCTAACAATAGGAAGTCATCTAACAATGCACTGAGTTACCTGGTCTTAGAGTCTTCTCTGGAAAAAGTTTTGAATTTGTTAGTACCTGGTCAACGCCTTGTTTCTTTGACACAATTGTAAGGTCAGTGGTGGTAGTTATCCGTTTAAAGTACAATTAATTGCGTATAATAATGCTTTTTTTCTCATTGTGAAAAATAGAATTCAAAATATGGTTATTGAAGTTACGTTTTATTTATTTCAAGCATCATAACATAAGCAAGTACTGAGATTAGGGGGTGCTTATTAACTGGATTACCAAACGATGAAAAACCAATGAATAAACAAGTGTTCCTTTATTGGGATTTTTTCAAGTTAATGAAAATAAAAGAAAATTTTTAATTTTCCTGTACTTTTAGTCATATTATACATCAAAATTATGTTAAAAGTACAAAAAACAACTTCTAACCAGTGAAGAAACAGGCATGTTTCTTCACTGGGAATAGATTTCCCAGTGAATGAACAGTATGTGTGAAATATGATTTTACATGGTAGATGATTTCACAATTAGTAGTTCTGTGATATAGAGGACACCTTAAATTCAATTAAATGTTGTATGAATAGTTCCTATAACAATTTCATTTCAAAATGCAAATTTAATTGCTAAATTTATTTAAAGAATTATAATAATAATTTATTAATTATTTACCGTTATAAATGTAGTGATTAGTTATTACATCATACCTTAGACACCTTAATAAGCTATGTTTACTGACTAAATATAATAATAAAAGCTTGAGTAGAAAATTTCTTTGCAGGACTTTGTGCTAATAATTAGCTAAGTTATCTTATTGCGGTCTTTAACGTTCAGACGGCAACTGGTAGGAAAAATCCATTTAAAGACAATCGTCCAGGTGAAAAATGGATGAAGTTTTTTTTAAGGCGACATCCACCGATAACTCAGTGCAATGCGAAGATAATTTCAAAAGGTAAAACTTCCCTCAGAGAATAATATTCGAAATACTGGTTTTAAGAACTTTAGATGAAGTAGCCCTGGCATCCTTTTAGAAAGTGATTGCATTTACAATGCGAACGAAACAAGAGTTGAATACTGCCCTTAAACGGGAAAAATCCTTGACTCTAAAAATTATAAGGATTTATATTCTTAAGTACCTAGGAAAGAAAAAGTACCTCGATTGGTAGTTCTTCCTTTCTGAAGAATTCTTTGAGATATTACAGAATCAGTCCCTGCTATATTTTTCATTGGAAAAAGCGATTCATGAAATGAAACAATGACCGCAGCAACATTTTACAAATATATTGCAAATGTTTCGACCCATGCCTAATTAAAAATGTTATCAAATTCCTTATTTTGCTCGTTTTGGATAGGTATAAATCTCATATTAATTTGAAACTGAGCAAGTTATGTTCATCAAAACAAATTTTCTGGTTTAGTTTTCTACCCAATTCAGGGAAATCTCCCGTTAGATTGTAAAGCAATATGTCGAGAAAATTTTACATCCATTTTTAAATAAGATTTTGAGGCATCAACTGATGAAATTAAAATGCTTTTATGAAATGCGATATTTTTCCATTCGATGTAAAAAACGTTGACTTTAACAAATGCATGCAAAACAGACACCAAGAGTTAATGAGCAAGACAACTTATCAACAAAATACATGCTTCGAGAGTTACGATGCACTATTTCTTCAGAAGCTTGAGAGGGAAATCTCACAAGTTATGTTGCAAATTTTTAAAGGAACATTGACGACTGAAAAGTTTAATCTCCCAAATAACCAATAGCCTGTGCTTTTCTCAATATTGAAGAATTTATTTAAAAAAAAACATTTGGTTAAACAAATTTTGGCACTGAAGCTGATGCAACTAACATTGATAATGAAAGTATCTTGAAAACTGATTTTGATATAAGTCCTCTTGAGGCATTGTTAGTTACAAAAACAATTGGTTCCATAAGTAAATGGTAAGTACTGCTGAAGACCCACTAGATATAAGTCAATGAGAGATGGATTTGACTCAAACTTCGAAACTCCTTTTTCTCATTTATTATCCAGTGAGGAATTCCAGAAATGGTATTGGAAAATCAAAAGAAATTTCGAAGATACATTTACATTGGCCAAAAATTTGAAAAAAAGAGGAGGGTTAAATCAAAAGAAAAAAATTACTTGTTTGCGTTAACTTCAGAAAAAGAATGAAAATTTAAAGAGATTGAAAGAGCTGAAAAAAAAGTTAAAGCAGAAAATATGACGAAGAGAAAAAAAATACTTGAAAAGATTAAAAAAATAGCTTAAAAAATATGGGGAAAAGAGTAAACAAAAAAGTGATCTAATTATAATAATAATAAAAACATCATCGGATTACGCAATGATAAACATTCATAATTTAGAACGGACTATTAAACTGTGAGAAAAAAAAATGAAAAAAATTTTTTTTTTTAAATTTATGTATTCAAACATATTTTACTTTCCATTCCATGACGGAAAAAAAGTAACATTTTCTACGTTAACTGTGGTTATATGTTGTAATTCCAAGAAAAATCTTGTTTTTAGACATTTGTGTAGCCAATGGATTCCTAACGAGCATCAAACATTTTCTAAAGTGTTCATTCACTGGAAAATTTAGTGTTTATTCACTGGTAAGAACTGTTCCTTCACTTGGTTATCTTACTACTTATTGGTTATCTTACTACTTATTATTTAAACCACCAAAAGCTTAAAACAATATTATGTAAGTTATCTAATTTTTTTTTTACATAATTTGTATTTAATAACAAATATGTCGACACCATCATTTAGCTAAAATTACAAATTTTGTAATTTTTATGATTTTTTCTTAAAGGCAAGCTAAGCTTAAGTGTTCTTTCATTCGTTAAATTACTCTATAAGATGTTGAGAACTTTGCGATGTTGTGAGAGATACTTAAAAAAGTTGACTACCTAGTTTTATTAATATTTATAAAATATATATTCCAGAAATTGATAAACATATTATTCCAAATCTATGCATACGTATGTATATTATTGAAATTGTATCAGTTATTGAAAAACAAAATCAAAAAATAAAAAATAATCACATTAAATAAGCACAATCTGGTGTATAATCATATTCTATCAGAAGATCATATCATATCCTATTTTATAAAACTAGAAATTCTTTGAATAAAGTGTTTTTTATACAAAATGTTTTATTCAAATTTCTTTACTAAATTGCAAATAAATTATTAAGCGACTAAAAAGGAAACATTGTATTTTATAGTTAGAAATAAATAAAAATTAAAAGATTAGCAAACGATTATTAGCGAAAAAAATATGAATGAAATTTTACACTACCCGCGCGAAGTCAAGTTCCTCGCAAGTTTATCACATTTTAATATTAATCGCCCCATTTAATCATTTCCTTATTGTCGCCAAATTATTTTTTTAAAAATAATTAATTTTAATTTTTTTCAGCTTCTAATAAATGAAAACAGTTGAAACTTTAGATTTTTCAATTGAAAAATATGTAGATTAATATGGTATAAAAAAATTCATACCTTATAATTCAAAATTTTTTCATCCTCAATTTAATTAAATAATAAAAAATAATTAATAATTATTAAAAATTATTTTTTTCATGAAATTATCTTTGGGTAAATGAGTTTTATGAGTGGGTGCAATTTTATTTAAATTGCTTTATTAGTTTTAAAAATATGACTAGAAACGTGAAAAGTGAAATTAACATTAAGGGATACGAACTTTGGATCGCTCTCCTGACCAAACTATGGGGACCATTTTTCCCAGATTGCGGCTACCCCCTATATTTTGAAGGTTAAGAATCCAAATATGTGAAAAAAAATGTATGTTTATTCAGAGAAAGTGCGTTTTTGTGTCTGATTTCGTAACTTAATTAATAGTTAGCACTAATTAATTAGCATATTTGAGGTCACCCCCAGGAACCATTAAGATTGACGCTTAGTTCGTGAAAATCTGATCATTAGAACAAAAGTTATTCAGGGTGATTCGTTTTTTTTTGCGGACTGTACATAACAATTAAAAAATTGTTTAATCAAACAAGAATTGTAATCGTCCTGTTTGCTGTTCAAATCTGCTTATAACATTTTCAATGAGTCGTCTTTGATTCTTTTCTTATGCACTCTGAGCATGCCACAAACTTGGCAGATATCTAAGCTATATTTTTCAATTTCATTTAATAAAATAATAATAATATTATATTTTCTATTAGTTATTCTGTTTATGACAAAGGTGTAAAACACAAACTGACTTCTCACAACTGTAAAACTTTATCAACACAATAAATACTAATGGAAACTACTGTTTGTATAGTTATTTGTGTTTCAATGCCAGCACCATCAATACAGTTTCTCGCGGCAAGATTTGCAAGTACTAGAAATGCGTACTTTTTTTTAAATATCTTGCTAACAATGAAGAAATGTATCTTGAAAAAAAAATTAACAGATGAAAGTATATGTAATAACAAAACAAAATGTAATAAAAAAATATTAATTTTTTTTTTGGGGGGGGGGGTATCTTGTTATCCCTTTTGCACCCCGTTTTATATTATTCTGCTGGCGCCCTTGGACCGAACACTATCCAAAAGTGACAATTCGATGTTTGTCTGTGCCTACAAACAGCGTTGACTCAGAAAGATAGTTTTTTAGGCATAAAAATGCATTAGATGATGAAAGACGTAGCATAAATGAGAATAATCTGACAGTGTAAAAAATACTTTGTACCAAAATTCTGTTCATTTGAAAAAAAAAATACTAATATTTCTTAAAATTAAAATAAATACTTTTGTTGTGTATTTTTTAAGCTTTTTTATTATTTGCGCAATTTTTGTCTTTTGCATCATTTATAGAGAAATTTTTTTATGTTTACAATCTGCGTAATTTTCAAAATTTCGCGCGAATTTTCCGCTAATTTTGGGTCTTTTTCCCCGCGACAAACTTGCAGCCCTAATTATAAACAATAAAAATACAAAAATTGCACATAGAAAGTACAGATTTTGTAGCTGATGCTGCCATCTAGTGACGACTATATAAAATAAACTTGTGATGACTAAACATAAGTTACAGTTAAATTTTAAAAAGACTACTTTAATCGTATTATACTTGTTCATTTTCCCGAAGTTTTATCGGCATAGAGAAAATAAAAAATTATTTTCCGTTTAATAATATGTTGTTCGTATTTAAAATGAATAAATTCTAAAATATTTAAGAGTTTACCTATTAACTCTTTAGTAGGTATCAATGATAAACAAATTAACGTTATAAATTTAAACATTTACTTCATATACATGTGTTTATGTATAAAAAACATTTTCGGTTTGTTATAAATGCCAATTTTTTTAATGTAATGCATTAGTTTGTATACAAATTACTCATGAAATTATCTCTAAATATAAAAATGAATGTTTGCCTGTCTTGTCTTTTATAGGCACCCAAACCATCCGAAAGCGATTAAATTGAGCTTACTGATAGATCGAAGCACGAAATTACTGTCGATATTAAAACATTTACGATTACGAGCCATTCGAGCGGGATAAACGAAAAACGAAATTGAATTTTTTAATTGTTTTAGCGTAAGCCTTGTTTTAAATTTTAAAATAGACGATTCTATTCTTAAAATATTTTGAAGATAACACCACAAATATTTGCTAGCTTATATGTACCTATTTGATAAAAAAAAAAATTTATTGCATGATTTAAAAAATTTTTTTTTCTCCCTCTGTCTGAAAAATTCAAGCATGTGAGGACTGCGTCACCAAATATTAGTATTCCTAATGCTATCGCAAGCCACGTGTTTATTTTGTTTATAGTAATTTTTTTCAAACGTGTTTCAATAAAAGTAAAGTAGGAAGGTACATTATTCACGTCGCACTAGAGCTGTACAATGGGCTATTGGCGACGGTCTGGGAGACATCCCTGAAGATGCTCCGAAGACATGCCATCGCAATTTTGATCCTCTGCAGAAGGGTTGACTCCCCTGCTTTGGTAGTCCGACACCCTGCGAACGAAGTCGAGCACTTTACGGTCGAACAGTTTAAGGAGGACCGATACCGCACACCCTCGGTCCCTACGCAGGGTGATCAAAGTGGTCTCCCACCCTCTTACAGACAGCAGCCAGTAATGTTTGACTTCGGAGTTTTACTGAGAACCGTATTTTTTACGATCAGTCCACTTCGAGACTTTATAAAAGTAATTAATTAATTGAATTAATTGAAATGAAAAAAAAATTAGGTATTCGGCAAAATAAATGGGTAATCTGCGTGAAGCGCCTGAGAAATATATTTTAAAATCTTTCTAAGAATTTTTTTTTTAACTCTATCAATTTAGGGAAATATAACTACGGCTTCTTTTAACTAATAATACAATAAATTCTTTCTTCTTCTTTGTATTTTATACTTATTTTATGAGTTCTTGCAGCTTATGCACAATACATAAGACTTATTATTATTTTTCTTAATTTTCTTCGTTAAGTTCTCTTTTCCTTTATTATTTTTTGTCATTGTTGTGTTATTTACAGGGGTTGGACAAAATAATGGAAATACTTCAGTACTAACACATTTTTTTCAGATTTCTCAAGAAATACTTAAAGAATAATTTATAATTACAGAAATGTTTAGATCATGCGATTTCTCATACTTATCGATGAAGTTTAAAGCTTTATAGACGTTTGAGGGACCGAAAATAAATTACAAAAGGAAAATTGTGTTTTTAAACACCCCATGCAAAAAAAAAAAAACAAAAAAAAAATAAAATTTAAACTTATAACAATTACTTTATTATATGCAATAATTGCAAACTATTTCGTAAGCCTAGCATAAATATTTATGGTGATATGGACATTATTTTAAAAACTAAATTTTTTGTCTTGCATTTTTTTTTTTTTTTTTTTTGCTATAAATTTGAAAATATTAAGTAAAATTAAACTAAACTTTTAAAGCAATTTAATATTTTTCGTAATTATTACATTGAATGAACAAAATAATTGTTACAAGTTACAAATTTATTGCTACATTTTTTTGGCATAGGGTGTTTAAAAACACTAGTTTCGGATATATATATATATATATATATATATATATATATATATATATATATATATATATATATATATATAAGTTAGTTCAAAATAAAGATAAAACAAAGGAAAATTACAGACATATGAAAAAAGGGGGGCGGGAAAGAAAAAAAAATAATAATAAATATATATATATATATATATATATATATATATATATATATATATATATATATATATATATATATATATATATATATATATATATATATATATATGTTTCGAATTTACGGTTTATGCATTAAAACAACGTATAAAAAGTTAACTTTAAAAAAAACTTACCAAAACAAGTTACGTGATCAAAACTGTTATATAATGAAAGCTAACTTAATTTGAACATTTCTTTCACTTGGAACAATTGGAATTGGTTTTCGCAATGTTTACAAATTCGGAATTTTGGAATGTTTAGAATGTAACACAACTATTGGTTGAATCTTTATGTTTCATGTGATTACTGAAGACAATAAAAATAAGATTGAAGACATCCAGTATTGGGCAATTTTTATTGAGTACTATTCTTTTCATCTCGACTAATATAATGTTAACTCTTAGTGGAATCCCCAAACGATTATATTAAGTTCAACTAGTGTTTATTACCTGAAAAGCAATAAAAAGTTAAAATTATTTTTTTGTAATTTTTTGCCGACACACATTATTTTTTTATTCTTATGAACACGTGACCATTTAGTTCATTCAATCGTTATTCCTATGGGCAGTTTAGCGACCCTAATAACTTGTGAGTCAAGTAATAACAATCAGAAGAAATCTCGTTTTTACAATAGGTTGATTTCAGCTAAATTTTCCCAGCAATATCTTGTTAAATATTTACAAATAATTTGAACTGAATTTCGTGACAAATGCATTATATTTGTTATCTGCTTTACACAACTCATGCAAGATTTTATAAACATATTTTAATGCCTTTCATTTCGTTGTAGATTAAATCATTTTACCAGTTTAGACAGAGAGTTGAAAAAACTGTTTAATGTCCCATCTGTTCAAAAGCAGGACATTTGACGCTCATCCTAACAGAACGCAGCTTTCAAACTTCTCTTGAATGGCGATATTACATTCTATTACATGCATGGAAAAAGAAGTATTCAGTATAGCATGTTGAAATAGAATTAACTAACGTCCCGTGTGCCCGAAAGCTCGACATATGACGTTCCTTCTAACGAAACACAGTTTTCACATTATGAATATCTCGGGAATAACGATATCACTGCGTACTGAAAGCAAGAAGACAGTATTGATAAAAAAAAAGTACTTGGTTTAGTCAAAAGATATTTCTTGTAGTTAATTTTCACGTTCAAGAAGATTTTTTTTAAGCATATTAAGATTATGAGAAAACAACCACCACCATAATTGCTTCTAGAGTTGATTCTTTTTTTTTTCCGTTAAAGTCTGTATTTTCAACAAATTCAAATAAAAGTTTGGTATAAAATATATATATTTATTATATTTTTTATTTTAAAAATAAACTCAAGCGCGAGTTCATAAAATTAAGATATCACGATAGATAAATTTTTCTATAACTGTGGATAATTTTGAATATTTAATGCCAAAAAAGGAGAAAAAAATCGGAAAAAGCACATAAAATAGGAATTAGTTTTGACCGAATAGGAATTTCGAAAATGAAAATGGTACAAAGAAAAGAACCCTTTTAGCATCTCAAATTTAAATACTTTAATTTTATTTCTGAAGACCCTCAATATATATATATATTTATTATATTTTTTATTTTGAACATAAACTCAAGCGCGAGTTCATAAAATTAAGATATCACGATAGATAAATTTTTCTATAACTGTGGATAATTTTGAATATTTAATGCCAAAAAAGGAGAAAAAAATCGGAAAAAGCACATAAAATAGCAATTAGTTTTGACCGAATAGGAATTTCGAAAATGAAAATGGTACAAAGAAAAGAACCCTTTTAGCATCTCAAATTTAAATACTTTAATTTTATTTCTGAAGACCCTCAATATATATATATATATATATATATATATATATATATATATATATATATATATATATATATATATATATATATGCACATACTCTTAAACAAGCTAAACAGCTCATAATTCGTGAACTAATTATTAAATGCTAAATTTTTCTCCTTGTACATTTTTTTTACTCCATTTTTCGAAATTTAAAATTCCCAAGTTTTATTGTTTTTGTGTAGCAAAACAAAATTTAAATTTGAGTTAAAAATCAAAAAATGCGGCATCGGTGTTTCTTAAGGATTTTAATATTCTGAGATGCAGACTTAAGTCGACCACTTAAATAAATTAGTAGCGTAATTTTTTATTTGCGTAAAAAAATACAAATGAAAGAAGAATTACAATTTCTGAAATTTAAATTATTCTAAGAGCTTTTCTCTTCTCAAACACAAGTTAAATAAAACAAAACTTTTTAATTAAGTTACGCGTTATTAAAATATTGTATTTATTGTATACTTATATCATATTTTTAATGGAATTATAGTTAGTTGTATAGTATTCTTTAATTGAAATTTAAAGAAGCATTATTATTTTTTGATTAAGGCCACTTTCACAACCAAAATTTCATTTGATCGCTTAATCTTATTAAGTTGATTTTTTCAGTAAATTAAGTATTTCCCTCCCATTTTAAAATTGAAATTAGATTTTTAGTTTTAATTTAACGGTGTTAAAATATTTTCGAACATTTATTTATGTATGCTTTTAAAGAAATTCTCTTCAAGAGAATGCATACACTTTATCGCGCAGTAAACTTTTTTATTCAAAGAATTTTAAAAATTAACCATAAATTATTATTTTATTGATACTGAGTTATTATTTTAGAAACGTGGTTAAATTAAAACAGCTCAAGTTGTCTCGAAAGAAATAAAATTTTTGAATTCAAATTATTAGTTTAAAAAAATTATTAGTGCCTTTTCATTGATAGTGGAAAACAGAATTATTTCTTAAGAAAACTTTCATACAGTCTCCAAAAAGTTTTGGAATCAACTTTCCGAAAGCCAATTTAAGTGGACAAATGAAGGAAACATTTTTTTTGAAGGCTTAGTTACAATTGAAACAATCTGAAATAGAATTGCTTCAACTTCAGTACCACATAAAAGAACGTTTTCTAGCTGTAAGTACTTTTCAGTTGAAATTTAGGAAGCGTCTGCTTTGATCTGGACTACACATATACTTTTTCTTATGTGTTTTAAGACATCTCATATGTGAACTTAAATTTATCCAGTTGAGTAAGTCAGTTCAGTTAAAATATAATATAAGTCAGTTCAGTTAAAATATAAAATAAAATAATTAAATTTTTTTTTAAAAGTAACAACTTTTTTGTGGGTTTATACAAAAAGTAATAAAAATACAATATGCGTATAATTTATAAAAATCGAATTTATGTATTTTCGGCTAATTTTCCAGGAATTATGTTCCTTTTCAATAATCATTTGTACTTTTAAGAAAAGCAGATGAAAAGTCGGTGGTTCCTTGGTGTTACTATTGTTATTCGAAAATTACCGATTTTTCTTCCGCTTTCTTTAAATATTTAAAAACAAAATTATTGAAAAGAAATAAACTTTATATTAAATGAACATAATGTCTAGAAAATTAGCCGTGACTTTATAAATTCGACTTTTACAAATTGCATTGCTCTTATTTATTACTCTTTCGTGCAGATTCGTAGAAAAGTTGATGTTATTTCATTTTATAATTTTTCATTTTAGGACTCGTCAAGTCTATCGAAATAATTGTACCTTTTTTTTCTTCAGAAACACGTGGTTTCAGAAGCAAACTGTTAGTTGACATTTATAATAAGAAATCTATTTAATATCCGATCTTACATACGTATTTTTGGGTCTATCAATGTTTTTTTTCTCCTTTAAAATCGTTGTGTTAAATTGTTAAAAAAATTAGATTCTGTTGTAAAAAAATTAATGGGAGTGTGTTCAAAAAATGATGGATTTTCTTTTAATGAATTCTTTTAATGGATTTAATTTGAGTATGAAAATATAAAAAAGTATTTAAACTTTTCTTGCAAGTTCATTTCGAAGAATCTCAGCTCAAAGTAAGTAGGAAAGATGGAAACAAAAAACTAAGGCCTGAGGCTATTCGAAATCCCTTAAAAATTTCTCCAAAAAGACTGAAAGGAATAAGGTGTCTAAAACCAGGATCAATTTTAGATAACCTTAAATCTAATGCAATTTAAAATGTACTGATTATTCTCCATTTACCTTTTTTTATTTTATTAAAGATGTGTATAAACTGTTTCGGTCTAGTAATGAATCATATTTTTATTTTAAATAACAATAATAATTTTGTAATGAATTTGTACAAGCGTAAATTTTTCTTTCTTTCGAAAACAATGTAAATCGATGTACATAAACAAGATTTTCTTAGCGGATTGTCCTATTTGAGGTTAGCATCGTTTGCAGCGATATGTTGCCAAATCTTGTATCTCTTCCGCTGTGGAAAAGATTTTGCTCCAAAATGGCGGACGAATCAGCCTCTCTAATTCAAAGGCTCTAATCTGGATGATCAACGTGATCGTGGAGCATGGCGTTACCAAATCGGTATTGATGAGGTTATCTGAAATCACGTGATTATTTTGTTTATAATTATGCTCCTAAAACGTTTTACTATAAAATTAAATTTAAAATCAGTAGTAATTTAAATAATAAAAAGTTTTGTAAACAGAATCAATGGAGAAATGGAACTAATTCGTTAAGGATAAGCATAAAATAAACCAGTATTATTATTGATGCAATTCAAAACTAATTTTGATGATAGTTACTATAGGAAGTAAAATAATAAGCTATGAATTAAAAAGGAAAATTGATGGGGAAATCGTACTTATTCGTTACGTGAAACGATCATGTTCACAGTTACTGCGACAAAATTTTGAAATTTTCGTATGGCAATGGAATTTTCAAATGAAATTTTGAAATTTTCTTCCGTGGAATTTATTATGTAATATATTGTATAAAGGATATCTGGTAAATTCTTTCTAACCTAAGTAAGTGTATAAATGAATTTTCTTTCTTTCATTCGATTGCACTTTATTGAAATACACAGCTAAAACATGAAATTTTCATTTAAAAAATTATGTACTGGATATTTGAGTGCAAAAAAATTAAATAAAAATAAAACGTAAGTGAAAATTATTGCCCCAATTAATTTGAAATGCGAAATTTGCAACAAATTCATCGCATTGCATTTGCGAGAATAAACATAAGTGTGTTATTGGTACTGCAGAATAGTGTAAGTAGTAAGTGTAGTAAGTCAAATAAAAAGATTTGTATATTGTACTAAATACTAAATTTTGATGCCTTCCACGTTTTAATTGGATGCCAGCAAGTGACGTCATGTGTCGTACCACACATGAGGTCGTCAATCAGGTTTGACTCACACTCGTGACGTCTTTTTTTATCTTATTTTATATCCATCGTTGAACAGCCGACCCAATTTCGGGTTTACGACTATTAATGTTTAACTCCGTAGCCTTGTAATTTTGAATCAATGCAGAAGACAAGGAATTTCCTGGATCAGGTACCCCAGAGGTTTTGATTTGTTATGGGAACACGAAGGACTTTGCGACTCGACAGACTTAACGTGCATCAGTTACCATTTACTACATGGGGAGTCTTTGGTCTGACCCACAAACTCTTGGACATGGGTCCAGTGCCCTACCAACCCGGATATCCTGGCCTTTACCCAGTCGTCATAAGTTAAATGACTCGCCTCAAATCTCGAAGCAGTTTAACATACTGCTCCATGAAACTGTGCCATCATTGCATTTTGATGTTTTCAGGACTAATATGTATTTCATTCCGTATTTAAATTTCTGCATAAAGCCAGAAATAACGAAAACGTAAAAAAATTTTAAATGACCCTGATTGCAGTGTTTTTTTCAACAGTCCATTTTCAATAATTACAACTTTTATAAATAGTTAAGGTATTTATTATCTATTTGGTCGCTAGTAAATTCAACTATTTATTTTTATATTTTATTTTTTAGAAATATCCATATTGTTTTGTGTTGAAAAATAGAAGTAAAAAAAATGTAGGAATTTCTTGCTCCTGGCTAACTGAAATTAACCTAAGTTAATATATATTTCACTGATTAATGAATTCACAAAAGCTGAATGAAAAAATCCTGAAATTCAGCATCTATCTCGAAGAAACAAATTCTGCCTGTTACTGGATAATTATATTATTGGTGCTGAATGACATATTCTAAAAATTCAGTAAAAAGAAAATATGAGGCAATGAACAGAATTCTGAATGCAAATTAAAATTCGGTTGCAACAAATAATATTTTTTTTTTTATCAAATAGCTTCGAAATCTTTGATCAATATGACAACAAACATTTGATAACGTACAAGTTATTTTGTTCGAAACTCGATGCTTATAATTATGCTCATTAATGCTGTTTTTCGAAGGATCCATCGTAACATGAAATGATGCTTGTTTGAGAATAATATACAACAACTGTTACTCATGAGTTTACAACTGTTACTCATGACTTTTAGGTAAAGTTTAGCTTATTTAAATCCAACGATGTCTACGCTTATTTTGAAAATGGCCCAAAAAGTCAATATGGAGAAAAACCCCAGTTTAGTGAAAATGAAAAGCGTTTGTGTTCTAAATTTTTTATATTTAAAAACTTACTCCAATGCTGCATTACCTGGACCCATAAAAATTTGCGAAAACTTAAAATATGGCCAGTGATTTTGATAATTTTTATCTAGGTGGAAAAATATCGCTAAATTGGAATTTTTTTAGGGAAGTTTAATAACTTTTGAAAGATTTAAGTTATTTGCTTGTTCTAAAGCCCATATAATTCTTCACTGCAAGATTATTTATGTAGTTTAAAGTCATCGCATTGCTTCAAATGTAAGGCACTTAAACTTTGGCATTTTTTTACTATCCTTGGTGACAGAGCTTTGAAAAACAGCGTTTAACAGCAAATGACTGAAAAATGAGCATATGACATACCATTCTTGAAAGTATACTTTTAATTTGAGTGCTTACTGCTTAAAAATGTGTAAATGATGTTATATTTTTGAAATTGTGCATGTCATTTTTAAGCATGTATATATACTCAAAAATGGAATCATGATTTTTTCCAATTTAAGTATATCTGCTTCGTGGCTATTTTGAGTATGAGGCCAAATTAAAATTGACGCAAATTTGGGATATTTTGAGGTACCCTTTTCTTCAGGGCAGTTTCTTACACACTTTGCATAAATCAATTGTTGATTTCTTTTACTTACAAGCTATGCATTAAAAGCATTTTACAAAAAATTCTTGACAATCATTTACATATTTATTTTTTTATTTTTTGCAGTGTTGAGCAAGATATGTGGAACAGTTTAAGAAATAAGCATTAGCTATTTTTTTGAGATAAAAGAAAATTTATCTGCTAAACATAAATTAAGAAAAAACAAATTTCAATGTTGTTCGTTTTTGAAATATTATTTTAATTTACAAATGAATAAAATAATTCAATATATTTTATGTTGAAATGGATAACTTTAGTTAAAAAATATCGAAACCTCCTAACTCTAAAATGAATGACCTTTTGTAGTTCCCTATGACTATCTGGAGAAAATCATAGAGAGAAGAAATAATTTTTGTCAAAGTAATACAGAATTTAACACTTAAAATATTTGCTTCAACTAATTTGCAACTTTCAAAGAGTGTTCGGCAGTCGTGTTTGGAAAATAATTAAGAAAAATATATAAGAAATCTTAAACTTTCGTTCCTTTGAGCGAAGTTTAAATATCAAATAGTTTAAATTGTTACCGTTCATTGACTCTAAAGTTTAGTATCAAACTTTCTTTTGTATTGAATCTGTACTGAGAATGTTAAATTAAACGATTTTTTTAAAACACGGAATAATAGTCAAGGGAACTCCTGGATCAAGTATTGGGAGAATATATAGATTAATTGAAATAAAATAAGCTATGCTCTAAAAAGCAAAGATAAGGTTATTGGTAAATTTGTTTAGCAATACTGTAGAAGATCGCCAATCACCATGACGCTTAATAATTGAAGTGAGCCAAAAAGAAAACGAACTACCTGAGCAACTTTTGATTTAATGATCGGAACTTCACGTTTAGAACTTAAGGGTTCGAGGGCGTGTCCTCAAATATGACAATTAATAAGTGCTGACGATGTTTTAAGTTACGAAATCAAAAGCAGAACGTACTCTCTCTTTGATAAACGTGATTGTTTTTTCTTCGCTAAATTAGATTTCTGCCCCCCAAAATATGGGGGGGAGGTAGCCACAATCCGAGAAATATGGCCCCTATAGCTTGGTCAGCAGAGAGCTCCAAACTTTAGACCCCGTCATGTTAATTTTAAATTTTGTGTATTTCTTCATAGCTCGAAAACTAAAAAAATGTTTGCACATAATTATAAAATTTGCTTGTCCAAAGATAACTCGAAGCAGGAATTAAATTTTAGTAAATATTTATTATTCTTTATTATTTTATTTAATAATAATCGATAGAATTTTGAATTAAGTCGAAAGAATTGTAAATTTTTTACATCATTTCAAAATATCTAATTTTATACGGTAAGGTGCAAAATTTTAGCGAAATCGGTGGAATAGCTCTTGAGAAATCGAATTTTAAATATACGACTTTTTGAATATTCAATTTTTTAGGAACAATTCAACAGATTTCGCTTATAAAACTTTATAACTGATTCAAATTTGCTTAAAATATGAAAACGGATTCAATTAATTTCAAATCGGAAATGAATAAACAAATTTTTTTTATTCCGTAATGAAATTATTTTAATGCCATTTAAACTACTTCCCTAAATTATTTAAATAATTATCTAAAAAAAAAGTATTAATAATTTTTAATAATTTTTTTTTTCAAAGGGTTCTTGAAAAAAAAATTGTTAAGATGAATGTATGCGCAGTAATGTATATTCATATCATTGAGGAAAATCTTTGGCAAAATAATAAAAATTATTGCCTAGAAACAGGAAAAAATGTACGTAGGGGAGAGTCGGGTAGCCCCGCCCATTGTCAATTTCATATGTATAGAATATTTTTTCAAGGCAATGGGCCATCGGACATTAATTGTTATATTAAAACCAGATTATTTTCAAAGTTTCAAGTATTTATGCAGCTGTTAACATGGTAAGCAATAGTTTTGAAAATATGTTGAATACAGTACTCATGAAATTGAGAAAAATAGGTTGAATGTTTCTATTAAACTTCATTTTAATACTAAAAAAATAATTTTCTCTATACATACAGCATTAAAGTATGTAGTCTAAAGTTTAATTTGCACAAAGAAAGAAGTCTATATGTGAAAAATTGTTCGAGTAATTACAAATTTACAAAAAAATTGGATTTCGGGTAGCCCATCTCACATGAATATCGGGTATCAACGACCAATTTTATTTCGTCGATAAATGTACGGTTGCAAAGATTATTATTTTATTGCTTCAAGTATGAATGGCATATGCATTTTTAACAGCAAATATTGTTGTTATTAAATGATTGTTATTAAATGATAGAATTCACTAAAAGTACATAAATATGTAATAAATAAAATAATTTTGTGATTAAAATGATAAACGAGGTTTACCTATTGTCAATACATTGGCCATTTTCATTTACACCTGAAAAAACAGTCAAAAAACATAATTTTTGTAACTGGGCGGGGCTACCCGACACATTTTGAAAAGAGCTGAAAAACATGTTTTTTTAAATTTCTATTTTTTTAAGTTAAACTTTTCTTTTTTCGGTTTATTCTTTTTGCATTAGTTAATTAAATGATAAAACAATAGAAACATACAGAAATATTGATTTTTACTCAATATTATACAGAAATATAAGCAATACTCCTTAAGTGAGCGGGGCTACCCGACTCTCCCCTAATTGTAAAAGAAAGTGAATCCCTTTAAATTATAAAAGGTAACTCTCGGTCAATATTGATTGAGCTTTTAAATTATAAATAATTTAAAAAGATTTAGTGAGTTTCCTGATCAAAAACTAAACTTCATTTACTCGACCATGTCATGTACTTCACCTGCTTTTGCGTGAAATACATAGAAATCTTTTTATTTTATTTTCTATGGCTCGAAAAATAATGTCATGTTTTACGGTTCTCGTAATGGTTTCTTGGCAAGAATTAAATCAAGAATCTTACAACACTCAACTAACAATCAACTTAGCAAAGCAACTTAGAAACTTGAACTCTTTCCCTCTTGAACTCTCTTGAAACTTGAACTCCCTTTTATATCCGACATTTAAATTTGCAATCCGCGTGCTACATCTAGTCCAATTATAAATTTGTTTCTGGTTTATATACATGAGCAAAAATTGAAGAAAATACGTCGCCTTATGATTCACTTCGAAATAAAACTTAATGTAATTGATATAAACGTTGAAAATAGTTATTGGGTAAACATCTTTCCTTATTAAAGAATTTAGTTATTTTATTTTGATTTAGGAAGTATGATAGGAAAATACTAATGCAACATTTTCTTGTTCTTTTTATAATTTGTTCAATATATTGCTAATAATAAACTAAGCTAATAATAAACCTATAATTCTTAGTTTATTAATTCAATAATACACTAAGAATTATAGGTTGGATCTGAACATAAGTAGAGGATTAAAAACTCATCACTAGTTATAAAAAGTACCAACTCACAGAACCCCTTTAATTTTTCCACGGAGCACCAGGGTTCCGCTAAATACGATTTGGGAACTGTTGGCTTAGAAGTTGTTTAGTTAGTTATAATGGATCGGTGTGTATAAGGTACCATTTCTGATTTATACTTATCTTTTTTTTTTAAATGGCGGGCACTTGGAACTGGCCTCAGAAAGTGCCAGAACTGCTAACTCTCTTTTCGTTACCCAGTGGGCACCTGTGGCCAAGCCACGGCGGTGGAGCAGCGTCACCCACGTCGCACTACCACAACCCGTTTATAGGGCGGGTCACATTCACACACAAAGGAGAAAGGACATAAAACACACATAGAGAGATAGAAACATCCATGCCTTGCCGGGATTCGAACCCAGAACCTTTCTGATGGAAGGACAGTTCCCTGCCCCCTACACAGGCCGGTCGGCATTTATACTTATCTAAGCATCCGACTTAGCTACCTACGCAAGTGAATTTAAACTAATTTTTAAGCTAAATCCAACAAAATCAAAATTAAATCCGTTGATCTTATAGTAATAGAAGTAATAATGGTTTCATGTATGAAAATTACAATCTTTGATTTATTTGCTTTACTCATAAAATACTTATAACTTCGAAACTATCAGATGCAACAAATTAATTTTGTTATTTTATTGGCGGTAGCCTTAAAAATAATGTCTAACTCATTTAAATATCAAGGCAAAACTTGTAAATAGGCGCGAGTAAAAAATTGTACTTTCTGCCCCTAAAACGTTTTTAATGTTTGAAATACTAATCCTATCAACATTGTTTTAGTCTTATTCGATTCAGATTAAAAATTACATTCCAAGCAATTTCTTAACTGCCTAAAAAGTGATCTGAAAAGGATACAAATAAGTACAAATTTGTACTTTTTAATCCTTATTACCTTAAATTCTGAACTTTCAGTCTTGGAATTACTTTAATTTTATTCAGAGTAAAAAAGTGCATCTGAAACAATATTTCATTAGTTTTGATAGTAATGTTCAAGTTCATTTTTATCCCCTCTATTCCCACCGGTATTAATCTTTGAGATTGAATATAAGATTATAAAATGATATAAATTTTTTACATAAAAAGCTTAATTTCGACTAAAACACCTTCACTGAATATTTTGTCCTTGACGTTTTGAATATTTCAGACTGATTTTGGAACAGTTTATTATAATACTCTCCCAAAGGAATTTAGAAACATCAGAAATTTTCAAAAGGAAAAAAAAAAAACGCGAGAATACATGAACTGTAATTATTATCAGAATCAGAAATATTACTCTCGCGAAATATAAATTTTTTAAATTCGTTTTTAAATTACAAGAGCATTAGTTTTGATGAATAAAATGTCATACTTACAAATAATTGTTGTAAAATGTAACTATGGGAAAAAACTATTTAAAGATACCTATATTATAGAACAAATCCATTTTTACATACAATTTATAAATTCAAATAAAATAACAGCAAGATAAAATATTTCTTATAAAGAACACTCTTTTTACATTCCTTATTTTTGTTATAAGTTTTAAATGTATTTTATAATTTAAATAACACAAGAATCAACTAAAAAATGAATAATTTAATATCAAGAGTTACATTTTGAACATAATTTCCATCAATATACATTCTTATTAACATTTCTGAAATTTTTAGATTTCATGCATAAAGTTCTGATTCTTTATATATCAGACTGAAGAATTTTATGAGATATCCGAAATAAAAGAAAAAAAATAATTATCAGGATGAAAATGTTATCAATATATTAATATCGGAATAATAGTGATTAAATACAATTAATTTATCACTTAAATCATCAGATATTTTGATTATATGATTGAATCGAAATTTCATGTATGTCTTAAAATATAAATTACATTTCTGAATCATACTTTCCTTAATTATAATAAATTATGTAGAAACTAAAATTATATAGAAACTTATCTATTTGTTTTTCTTCTAAAAATTAAAGAATCAGTAGTTAAAAGTATGTTAAACTTTAATTATAGACAAAATATCATACAAATCGTAATATATCAAAACAAAGTGTAGAAACATGCAAGCAAATAAAAAGAAAGATTGAGATTGTGGATCCTTTTTCGCATTAAAAGTCACTTTGTACAAATTATATTATTATATCTTTCAAATTTAGTCTCCGATCCTAAATTCTTAAAATTCCGAAGTTCATTTGAAATTTTCGACTAATTCGTTTGGAAGAGGTGAAAGAAAAATGGAATTTTACCATTGGCTTTACTAAAACTAAGACAGTAGACAGTATTTCGTTTTTGCCAACACTTAAAAGATTATATCTGTGATAGTTGCTAGCTTATAGTACTTATTTGTTTTTTTTGTGCATTTTTAAATATACAATTATATTTTTTCTTTACGTCAGATAAATTCAATGATTAGTATGGACATGATAGCATTGGTGGATTACTCCACAAAATTAGTATTTCTAAGGCTATTTGAAATCGTGTGTTTATTTTGTTTATAGTTCCACTTCTAAAAAGCGAATGTATAAAACTAAATGATTTTCAATAAATAGTAATTGAAAAAAATAATAAATTGCTTATTGAAAAGCAAAATTATTGGAGAAATTGTACTAATTAATGTATGTAGGAGAACCGCTCTTATTGACACCAATGAAGCTTGATCATATTTTTTATTAAATTTAATTAAAATAATAGCTATGTTCAATAAAACAAAATTGACGGAGAGAACGTATAATGGAACTTGGAAAAATAGCCATATTCAATGAGGCTTCATAAATTTTGGTAATGTACGCAAACTAAAATAAAAAAAATGTAAAATAAAAGGAAAAAAATGAAGAAATTATATTAATTTGCTTGAAAGCAGCTTAAAATTTTTTTTTCGTAATAAGTACTAATTGAAATGAAAAAATATTCTATGTACTATAAAGGAAAATTAACAGAGAAATAATATTAAACAGTTTAGAAACAATTAAGAAAAAAACCAGTCATACTATTACTAACGCTATTGAAGTCTAAATAAATGAATAACTTAGTGGAAGAACCGACATTTAGAGAGTTTCAGTAAATGAGCATAAAGTTTATAAGTTCCTCTTTTTTGTTTTTTCACTAAATTTTTGTGTCTTCAGTATGTTTATGAAGACATAACTCACAAAATTTTTGGGGTCTATTTATTTTATTCTAACCCTTTCATAAAACAAGATTTTTAATGATTTTTCGGCGTAGTATTTACTTGTTTTACAGAACGATTTTTAAATAATTTTAATCAAACATAATTTGTTTGAAAATATAAAGGTAAATGTACATATATTTAGACTTATATTCATGAAATACAATTTTAGAGGTCTTAATTTGAAGCAAACTGATATCAAATTTTGTCTAGCCTTTTTAGTCCGAAATCCGGTCAAAAACGATTCAGAGGCAACGTGAGCTCAGCTTTCGCAAAGTAGATGTTATACCGGTACGCATCGCTTTAATTGGCAAGAATTCGATAATTCTTGATTTAAAAAAAGTATTATTTTATGTAAAATTGGCAGTGGTTACAATATTATGTCATTTCATTACATCTAAAGGTACTTCTGAAATTAAATAAAAGTTCTTTTTATTAGTTTTAATACAAAAAATATCTAGCTATAGCTGTTGTAACACATAAATTCTTTTTAATCTTTCATTAAAAATTTGTGGTATTATGCAAAAATGACACATTTAGTTTTCTTTGTTTGCTTTGTTTGCTTATAAAACAGTTTTGTGCATTTTTTTCATCCTGATAAACTATGCGATCATGATTAGTTATGCGACTCTCATTTATCCTCATAATTTAGGTTACCACTTCACGAATTTCCACCGTTGAGCATCAATCCACTCATGGGATGTGCAGCTTTTTTCACTTTAGAAGACAAGAGAACACTTTTAAGGAATAAGGTTACATTCACCTTCAAGAACAATTCTTTTAAGCGAAACTAATCAGCATTTGCGCATAATGGAGGTAAAAACCACGAAAACGTGGTCTCTCGTGGCTAGCCCGATGACAATAGAGCTCCGATAAGTTTCTACCAAAGTATAATTTATATCAGAACGGTAATCTGAGCTGGCAGGGAGCAAAATAAAGTTTAACTATTTATCTCTGTGATTTGATCTCACGTAGACTTCATTTGTCTCCGTTCAGCCATGCTGATTTTTATGAGAAAGTTGCCCTCAGTTTTTTTTAAATTTATAAGAACACTTATCTATTCGAATTAACGCTTAATATTATCAATATTTTAAGTGTGTGCACAGATCTTAATTGTTAATTGGTTTATATTGGCGCTCTTTTATTAAGTACTGCATATATATGTACTTAGTATTTTAAGTGCGTGCACACATCTTAAAGATTGTTGACGAACCCCTTTTTATTTTAAATTTAAAAATATTAATCCGAAAAATAGAAAACTTTTTGCTAATAGGTATTAATGATATTATGTTAATTGGTACTGTTTTAATATGTACTATATATATTATGTTATATATAATATATATTATATATAATATTTAATATATATATATATATATATATATATATATATATATATATATATATATATATATATATATATATATATATATATATATATATATATATATATATATATATATATATATATATATATGTATATAATAAATAAATAAATACAAGAAAATGTAAAGAAAGTTAAGAAAAACAATAAAACAATATCCATTTCGGGCAAATCCGTGTTAAAATTATGTATTAAAATTTTTTTTTCTTTGATAATTTACATAATTTTTCCATGTGCAAATCTATTTCGGGCAAATCGGTGGCTAAAATTATTTGCAAAACAGGCAATTTATGTTTCTCTTTTCTATTTTATATTTTTTCTTAAATAAACATCTATTTCCTAAAACTATTTATTGTCAAGTTTTTTAAATTATCCAGTATAATATTACCTTGCGCACATCCATTTCGGGCCCATCCTTGGTAACTAACCAATGCACAGAATAATAAATCACTTCAGCAGTGCAGTAAGAACGGCACTTTAAAACCCTCTAGTTACACTCAATTTGCTCTTTTGTTTTCATATTTTGTAATCTGGCAATCATGTTGCGAAAACATTTTTAAATCATTCTTGAAAAATATTCCGTCCATGTAAGTACATCTGATTTCGCTACTCGATTTATAGTCTATGTTTTATACTGTTTTTTCTTTTTCTTTTATTTCATTTTCTGTTTTTACATGTTATTTTTACTTATTGTGTTCGATTTTATTTGTTGTAATTTTCGTAAAAATTTTTTTTGAATGCTCCTCAAACTATTGTATTAATATATTTTGCATTGGCCATATTGATACAATATGAGAAAGCACTCTTTTTTGCGGATATAATCGTGTGGGCTGATGAAAAGATTATATCTTTTTTTTAAAAACTGTTTGTTATTTTTTTACTTATTATTTCCCCCCCCCACTTTTTTCATATGTCTATAATTTTTCTTTGTTTTATCTTCATTTTATCACATTTCATATATATATATATATATATATATATATATATATATATATATATATTATATTATATTATATTATATTATCGACAATAAATATTTTATATAATATATATATATTATGCATAATATGTATTATATATAATATATACGCATTACAATGCCTTTTATAAGTACTGGGGAAATAGGTTTTTTGCAGCTTAGCGAATGACATAAGTACCCGAGAAAATTGTTGATTAAGGTAATTATTGACTATCAGGAGTTGATCTCGAGCAATAGAATTGTACCAAATGATACTAGACATTAATAATCTTCATATTGAGGGGACGAACTTCTAAAGAGATGTATTGCTTAATTTAATAACGTAAAGCCGCCAGTAAGAGCAACAATAAATAAAATTAAAAAAAAAGCATTTTTTTTTAAAGTTAAATAATTGTGTCCGGAGTATCTCTTTAATTTTGTGCATGATTTCGTTATATTGATGATTACCGATTTATTGATTATTTGGTTTCATTTCAATCCACAAGAAGAACAAGTATTCATCTAGTAACAATAATAAACTGAAAAAGCTGCCTAAGCACAAATCAATATTTATTTTCAACGTTACTTAGCTTAGAAAAAAATTTAAATTTATTGCCAGGGCAGAGTGTTAGAAACATAAACTAATGTGAGCCAGAAACAAAAACAATAAAACGAAAAATATGTTGAAGCTATTTAAGAGATATTTTTTCTTGCCTTTTTTAATTATTGATTCGCCAAAAGATATAAATTCTTCCTCAATGTATGGAAACTGCTGTTTCAAGTTTTCCCCCCCGCTCCTTAATGTTCTAAGCCAAACATGACATTTTCTAGGATACTGTATTGACTTTTTGTCACCAAGTCGCTTATACAGTTCTTACTAAAATAATCTCACGTAGCTGGTTCTTCTTTTAAATGCCTTCGGAATCAATAGATTTAGCAATATAAAGCATGTTATATATTTAACTAAGACAAAAATAAGAACTTTTTCAAGAAATCTCAATTTTTTTAAAAACGTCCCTTAGCTGGTTCTTCCACTGAGCTTTTTAAATGTAGTAATAATTACTAATTGAAATTAAAATAAGCTATGTTAAAGTAATATTAATGTAGAAATGGTACAAATCTGTTCAAGAGAAGTGAAAAAAAATTGTCATATTTTTATTGACACCAATGATGCTTAATTAATTTCGGTAATAGTCACTACTGGCATTATGGAAGTGAAGCAGTTTTAATATTTACGAAATGTATTATATAAGTATATTCGTCACCAAATACATAAATACTGGGAAGCTTTAATATAGATACTGTTAAAGGAGACTTTTTACTGTCCCTCAAAGGGGATAAATACCGGAGAAAATCATGTTAAACTTTCATTATAATGAGTTGGCCTCGATGATGCCAATAGCAATAATGAGCAACAGCACCATCCCAAATGAATTTGAATGCAGTTAATCTTCATTTTGATGGGGTGGTTAATCTTTATTTTGACTAAAAACGTTAAATAAATAATCCCAAGAAACTGAAGGCTAAGATATTACTTGACTTAAAGCTACATTCGTTTCGAAAATATAACTAATTGGAAATAACAGACGACATGTTTCGAGTGTTCGAAAATAGGCGTCCATTTTCAAGACTTGCCAGACGTGAATAAGAAGAAACAAAAGTCATTTAAAATATAAAACGTAAAATTGTCAACTGAAAAGGAAAAAAATAAAAGTGAGAAAAAAACTTGGAAAACAAGAGTAGTGACAATAGCCCACAGTAATAATTTTTTCTCGACTTCTTTGGTTTTTCAAGTTTTGTTTCTTATTTTTATTTTTTATTTTTTCGTTGGCTTTACCTTTTATCTTTCAAATCACTTTTATTTCTTTTCATTCACGCCGAGCAAGTCTTGAAAATAGGCGTCTATTTTTGAGCGCTTGAAGCATGTCGACTGTTACTTCCAGTTTGTATATTTTTGAATCGAATGAAATTTCTAATCAAGTAGTACTAAGAAAGTACTAAGTACTTAATTTGATAATAAAAAGCCACCAAGAGGGAAAAAAATGTAAAATAAATTTAATAAAATGGAATTATTTTAGCTTTATTAACTGTGTTGGTATATGTGCCTATCAATTTTGTGCAGGATTTTGTAGTCTTGCTCAGTACTATATTGACTGCTTATTTATTTCCACCCTGTACGGAAAACAGGTATTCAGCTAGCATAATAATAAAATGAAGGGTTTTCACTTGTGTGTACATGTCTTTTCATTTAAAAACCATTTGCCTGAAATTTGGACAGCGATTGCGAAAAACAAATTTAGCCCCTGAACCAAAAATGTAACGCTTGAAATGATTAAGTAGTTGCTCAGTAGAGCCATATAAAAATGGAATTTTTTCAATACATAAGCGTTAGCCATTGTTTTAAATTAAATTAAATATGATTGTATTTTTTTCAAATATTTTTTAAATAACATTAGTGATGTTTGACTAGATTATAGACCTATTTGATAAAAAAAGAATTTATTGCATTTTCTTTAATATTTAATTAATTTTTATTAATTATGTCAGATTATTAAACATGTACATTTTGAGTCAATTCAGTCAATTAAAAGAAGCGCTGAATCATTATTTGATATAGAAGTAAGTAAAAATTTTCCATTACCAAATTTTATGTTTTCTAATTAGATGTAAAAAAGTACAATATTAAATTTCAATTATATTATGAGCAGTCAAAAATAATATAGTATACAAAATGGAATATAAATCTTTCTATCAGTAATAAACTTTCGATTTTTCAAATATAGAACTCCGTGATTAAACTTCCTCTTCAAATAAGAATATTATGAAGCTTTAAAGATATAGTGTTAAAGAAAATTAAACTAACATTTGGCTCTTCCTGAATAAGAGAAGTTTTTTCAGTTTTTAAACAAAATTGGCCAAGACAAAAATAATTTTTATTTTATTTAAATATTGTCAAACTTACAATAGCAGCTGTTACAATAAAAATTAAATTCACATTACATAACGCTTTTGTACTATGAAATAGTATTAAAATCAATAAAAATAATGTTTTTGGAAAACAAAACTAAATCTATGAAGTTGCTTGATATTTCTTTTTCTTACTTCAACTGCTTGAAAATGGCTAATTCTCAAAATAGAACATTGTTCCAGATAGTTTTTTTAAAAAAATATAAAGATCAAAATTCACATTTTCCATTAAATAACACAATAAAGATCGAGAAAATCCCGGAAGTAAAACTAAAAGCTTTTTTGTTTAGAATTTGTTAACGAAAAGAATAAGAAAATATCAGGCTTATTCGATTTTCTTTCACCTGAAATTTTTACTGTTAGAGGAAAAAATAATTTATGTCCATCAACAATGTTTACATACTTCGCTTAAACTTCTTATAATTCATTCTAATAAACACTCACAATGCAATAAGATGAGTGAATTTTATTTACATGTAGAGTGATTTATTTCATTCTTGAAAAAAAAAAAACGTTTTGAGGTGGTTTACTGTATTTAAATCCGATTTATTACATCTCTTGCTGAAATTTTTAAAATCGACTTTGGGCCGTGTATATTGGTTAAATATCCCATTGTGCGGGGCAGTCTATTAACCATGTTTATATATTTCACTCAAACTTCTAAATAAAAAAAACAATAAATTAAAAAATTTATATATATAAAAAAATTCTGATCGCTGAAGGGCGATCACAGGTTACTCATTAGTAAAATGATTGTTGTCTAATTTTTTTTTACCCTTTCTATTTGTGATATTCACCTGAATTATTATTGAAAACGATCCAGTTTGAACTGCATGTTAGAATTTCTGATTTTTAATTAAAACAATAAAAACAAAAATATTGTTCAAATTATGAAATTCTCTTTTATTCACAACTCAAAAAGTATTTATGGGATCTCTCTGGTCCCATAACTCAAAAATAAACTCGCCAACTTAATGCATAACAAAATTAAAAGTGAAAAAAAGAATTAAAAAAAAATCAAACAGCAGCAGTCGCCATAGCAACGCATGCAATGAAGACGCATGCGCTCTGTTTACTATTACTCTTGAACACTGTTGAAAAGTGTGATGACGTCCAAATAGGCGCACAACCCAAAACAACACCCATTTTGCCAATGAGTAATAAACATTCCCAATGCGATCAGATGAGCGAATTTCAACTGTATGTAGAGTGATTTATTTCATTCTTGAAAGAAAAAAAGTTTCTTGGACGGTTTGCTGTAATTAAATCCTATTTATTACATGGGTAGTTAAAATTTTTAAAATCGACTTTTGGCAGCTTTGATTGGCTAAATACCCCACTGTGCGGCGTTGCTTAAGTTACCTTATTTGACAATCCAATATTTCCCGTGTGAAAAAATGAAATTATATTACAGAAATATACCACAAAAGCATGAGAAACGTATTTAAAGACTTGTAAAATTACTTTTAGGATGGATCAGTAAGTTATAAGTTATTACTTTAATCTATGTTTTATACGTACGTTTTTTGTGCATGCATCAAAATACTAAATTGCACTTCTCTCAAAATCTTTCACGCAATAATGTATTTGAGCTATTGCTGCCATTTGCCAATTCCTTATGAGTCGTACAATGCTGATAAACAATGCATTATATGCTGATTGAAATGAGCTTAAATGAAAATGTTAATGAATTCAAATACCTTGGAACAATGATTAAAAACCAAAACAGCATAAAAACAGATGTAGACAACCGAATTAAAATGGCAAACAAGTGTTTCTTTGAACTAAGAAACAATTAAGATCAAGCCTAATCAGTCGAAAAACCAAAATTAAAATTTATAAGACTCTTATTCTACCTGTACTGCTCTATGCAAGTGAAACATGGACACTAAACGCAGACACTCAGCGTACTCTTGGTGTTTTTGAAAGGAAAATCCTTGGCCCAGTACAGGAAAGAGGCTGTTTGCGAATCAGATACAACTTTGAATTATATAGGTTATCTGAAGCAATAGAATAAAATGGCTTGGCCATATCTGGAGAGGTCCAGAAAACAAGGCAGTATGAATTGCCACCTTTAAAAATCCTTCGGGATCTCGGGCCAGAGGAAGACCTCCAACTAGATGGTTGGATGACACTACTAAAGATCTCAAAGTAATAAAGATAAGCAATTGGAAAAAAAGTCGCAATGGATAGGAGGCGTTGGAGGCTACGCGTGGTTGAGTCAACCAAGACCTGTAAGGGGCTGTCGTGCTGAAGAAGAATGAACTTAAAACACAGGGTAATTAGAAAATGATGAACACTTTTTTAGTTAGCATAACATGTAGCAAAACTCCGGTGACATTTGCAGACAAGTGGATTTATAAAATAGTTTATAATATTTTTTTATTCACCGTCATCTAAAAACTAGGTAAGAAGTAAGTGTTTCTATTTTGATACTTGAAAACAAAAGGCCAACTGGAAGGTAAATGCATTATTGGTTTAATACGAAAAAAATCATCTCGTATATGCAAGTAATAACGTTTTAAACTTTTCCAACACTGCAACACCAATGAAGAAATTCTTTTCTAAGAGTTCATTGTATATACACAAATGATTTTACTGTTGAAAAAAAATTACATTTACCTTACTACTTATTACCCTCTATAATTCTTTTTTTTTTCGCGATTTGAAGTACTGATGTGTTAAGTAACCTTTAGAATGATCGAAATTCAATAAACTGGGAAAAAAGTCTTTTAGAAAAGGGTAACAAATGTGTAGATGTTTAATGAACCGTGAATTGGCGACGGTTAAAAAAAATTTTTTTTTCCTTTAGCCAAGCATTAATATTTTTTAAATGTGTTTTTAAGACTTTATTTTTAGAACAGTAGACGGATTACGGTTTTCGATTTTACATCATTTTTGCATTTTAGCGTATCATGAATGATTTTGTAGATCTCCCTTGATGCAAAATGCCGTAGCTTTGTTCCATAACCTACATCGAGTTTTTTTTTCGTTGAAACGATTATAGATTATTTATTACAGACTATTATTTTGTTTAATGAAAAAAAATGATCTTAAGAAAAAGCCTTGAACTAGATCTTTTGTTAGTAATTATTTTGAATGCCTGAATACATAGGTGTTTCGTAACGATCACCCTTAATGTAAGTTTTATAATCTTCGTAGATAGCATAAATCTGAAAAATTAAAAATTGAAACCACAAAAAATCTTTTTTGTGTAATTTTCACAATTAAAAACTACTGAATCAGATGATTGCAGAAGTTTGAACCAATTGAAGAAGTTGCAAGATTGAAGGTAGGTATTTTCCACATCATGAATAAGTTGAAAGATATCAAAGAGGCACATCAAAACTTTTTATAGAAATATCATACTGTACCTGATTACCTGATATACCTGATTAAAAAATAGATACAAATTAATCTCTGTAGGCGCAATTAGTTCAGATAAGTCTAAGAGGGTGGACAATAAAATTTTCCTCGAATCACAGTTTTCAGCTGCCATTGTTAAGTTATAACTTAATCGCCTTCACTTTCGAAAGATTAATAAAAAAGAAAACAATTTCAACACTTTTCTTACAATAATCTAACAATTTTTGAAGCAATGAAATAAATATTTTTTTCTATTTTAAAATACTTATTGTAATAGTTAAAGTAATATTACTCAATACAATAAATTTATTTTGAATATTATACTTTTAATATAGAAATAGGTTATTCCTTTTATTTGTAAACTTTTTTTGAGCTAAGACTTGGTGCGTAGTTTAATTACTATAAATATTTATTTTCCACTTTGCCATTGATAAAAGGTTTTGATCAATATTTATAGATTAATCAATACTTAAATATTGATCAGTTACGACAATCCAATAAAATTTGAACACTAATTGTAAGAAATAATAGTTTAATAATGAGAATAAGTTTTTTTTTAATGAACTGTCTTTTAAATAGCTAATTCTCTGATTGGTGTCAAAACACTTCGATTCACAAAATTATTGGGTGTACAAATAAGTTTCCGCCATTCGTCACCAGATGGCACCACCAAAAAAAGTTATGTAGAAATTGACTGGTGTTAAACGTCTTATTGTAAGTTTGTTCATCTGATAATAACATACCTTAAAGTATTAGTGATTCTGCATTAGCTTTACATATTTGTTTAGTGCAAAAATTTCAAGTTTTGTGAAAAATAAACTGTCATTTGTGGGAACTTTTGATTTACTTCTTTAATTTAAAGAAATTTGCAGCTGAGGAGCATGGATTCAAAGTTATTCAGGGAGGAGTGTTTTTTGTGTTGCGCATAGGAAAATTTGCCATAGAGGAACCTATGGTAATCTATGGCAAAATATGGCTACCATAGAAATTTGTATTTCAAGATACCATTCGCCTATGGTAACCATAGAGATTTGAACGGCATTTATATGGCACGACACCATAGCCTTATGGCAACAATGGAAATTTGTATGGCATTACACCATAGGCCTATGGTAACCATAAAGATTTGTATAGCATTTATATGGCAAGGCTATACCTTAAAGAAATGTACCATAAAAATATGGCAAATGTATTGGAACACACCTTACTTTTATGTCAATCTCATTTTAAAATACCAAACAGTTATAGATGGCAAACTTATAGAAACACACCTTATATATTTATTCATATGGTAAATGTAAAATTTCAAATAAATTTCTTCTTGTGTGAGAAAATGAAATCGGGATTAATTTAAAAATCATTTCAGATGAATTGAACAGGTAAACCAAATACTGAAAAAAGATTAGTGTACTGCAAGCTATTCATTGATTTGAATCCTTATGAACTTTGCATCAATGTCCATTCCTGACCAGCTGATAATTTTTTAAAAAATATTTAAGCTATACTAGGACTATAAAACGAACGCGTACGAAGAATTTAGATGTATCACAACTTTTCGAAGCCTTTCCGATACAGTTCAGCTGTCTGAAAATTTCGCAAACTCCTAGAAATGCTAAACTAATTGCTTTTAAATGTTCAGCAACGATTATTATTTGAATACAAAAAGCTAAATTAAGTTGCCATACTTAAAATGTACTGTCGCGCTTGCTAATGCTTGCCTAACTAAAGTTTGCTGTTGTATTGAGAGTTATATTTTAATCTTCATCCTGCTAAATCTCGTAAGATGTTCCGAGGCAGGAAAATCTATTTGACAGCACATTTAGTTGCATTTATGGCTGCAATGTTCAAAGTTTAATAAAATATCATCATTGGTCATCTGTATGTAACTCGTTCTAGGAAATAGTTAGGAATAACTATAGAATATTAGAAACCCTCGCTTGTTCTTATCTCCTGTTGTATCCCACATGGCATAATCATTGTGCATCAGAGGAAGGAAAATGACGTATATAGTTTCGTGGTATACAGATTTCGTTTCAGTTATATGGCAGACTAATGGGATCTAGGTATGTTATATACTCCAAGGCGTGATAACCCCAGTTATAGAACTACAGGTGGTACAAAAAAGTAAAATTATATACTTTTTTTAAAAGAAAAAATATTTAATTTCACTTAAAAGTCTTTAAGCTAATGAATTTTATTTTAAGACTATAATTGTAATATCTAGCAATTTGGATTACAAAAACTGGCAGTAAAATTACTAAGTTCGTGAATAGACTGAAATGGTAAAAGAAATATGCAAATTTCAGTTTTTTTTACTTCAATAAAAATTAAAAATATTGCTAAATTTGTAAGGTTGAGCACTATTTAATTTTTAAAAATATTACTATACACTAAAAGTTATTATAGCAGATATCTCCAAAAATAAAAAGCCTAGTCGCAGGAAACATTATGTAATACTTAGCGTACATTGACTGAAATGACAAAAGAGATATGAGTGAATTTAGATAATTTTATTTCAATAAATCGACGAAAGTATGTTGAATGCTTAAAATTCATCAATATAATTACTGCTGTGCTAAATAACTAAATTGCTAAATAACTAAATTGCTGCTGTGCAGTAAGGATATCCAAAAATAATGTATGATGCAAAATTTTAACAAGAGTAGTAATGTTAGGTAATTATAAAAAAATTAAACAAAAAGTTCCAGGAGGCTGCAAGTTTCATTATGCAGAATAAAAGGGGAAACAATAGTGAAATTTTCAGAAAATGAAATTTTTTTTTTGCATTTTTCGATAGCTTATCTTTTTAAGTTCTACCAAAATGTTGATCTGATTTTCGTAAAAATGTAAAATTTACAGCATAATATGTCAAGAGCGACACAGAACTCGATATGGCACGTATGAAAAAGTAAACTTGTGTCCGCAGTTGATTAATTGTTCTGCTCTCTCCTGTCGAACATTTCAGTAAAATACTATTATGTCGACTATTTTATCTAAATAATTTGTTTGAATTATGTAAGAAAAATAATTAATGGTACTTTCAATATAAATAGTTGAAATTGCAACTTATTTAGCCGTAATAATTTTTAATGAAAGCTGCAAAAGGTCATGACAGTTTTGGAACGATTAGAAATAAACGTAGATCCAGCAGCCGAAGATTATTCTCAAGTTCTGCTGCTACTCTAAAAACATAAGAGGCGTCACATGAGGGTAGATCGACAAGAAAAAGTGCTGAACTAGTACTTGAGACTGCTGAAAATGATGGTGAAGAAGCATCTTACGGATCTGGTATTGATGTACTATAGTCAGATGCAAAAATTTATATGTATTATTTACGGTTAAACTTTGAACGCAGTTTTATAAAAAGTCTGTTTCTCTTTCTTGTTGTATCTTTGAATTTAACAATTTTCAACTGATTTACTTCAAAATTTGACGCAATGTTCAAAATATAGTTTTTGTTGCACGTAAAAGATTTTTTAATTGGGTTAACTGGTTCACGAAAATGCAACTTATTTTATTAATTTGTTTAAATGTTTTTTTCAAAACAAAAACATTTTATAAAAAAAAATATTTTTTAAAAATATTACAAGCAACAGAAACCATATTCATGTGATTAAAAGAAGTCAAAACGGAATTTAGTGATTTTTTTTCTACTTATGAGAACTGCAAATCATGCATAATTAAAATAAAATGGTTATACATATTGTATTATAAAAGCTCTAATCTTTTATATTTTAGTGTTTGCAACATGATAAAATGAAGATTAAGATATATGTATCAAATTTATAACGATCATTTCAAAATTCATTAAAAATTCCTTCTTTTTTACAGGCTTCTACTACGTTGTTCCAATTAAAAAAATAATAATTGAATTCAAGTTCAAGGTCACAAGTATTTGTGTCAAATAAAGCAATGTGACAATAATCTAAAATATACCATCCTTAGTTCCTATGATAAGTAATCTTTGTATGACATATTTGAAGAGCTTAGTGGAAGAACCAGGTGACATTTTAGAGATATTTATTAATCAGAGCAAACAACATAAAGTTCTAGTACCAATATGGGATATTAAATTTAACAGAGTTGTTTTTGTTTTCACTTTAATCTTAACGTAACTAATCCTTGAGTATGCTTACATGGTTTTTATCTTAAAATGGGTAGAAGTAAATAAAATGACAGAAAGACTTTTAAGCTCCGACTTCTAACAAATCGGTAATAAAGTTGTTCGGATACCTATTTCATTCTTATCCTGATTATTGGGGAAAAAGATTAGCAAAACCCACACAAGAGGGCGTCATTGTTCTATGCCAATTGAAACACAACTTCGCACTTACTAATACTAAATTGAATTGTAACCGTCATCGGAAATGTTTGCGGCGATGAGTAAATACATACACATTTTTGTGTAGTATCACCCTCTGCCTTTGCCTTATATATGTTATCGGCAAAGTATGAAGCGCCGGCATTCTATAAAATTCCTAGGCATTGTATACAATGCCGGATGTTTTTAGGCAAGGTATGAAATATGAGAAGTATTAGATACTTTTCCTAGGCACTGTATGCAATACCTGGGCATTCTATAGAATGACAAATGCTATTTAGACAAAGTATGAAAAAACGGCCTGATGAGGTAATTATGTAAATGATGCGCATTTCTCAAAAATAAAGATGCTATTCTGAAAAAATAATGAGAGTGCCATTAAAAAAAATTTATTCAAAATGTGTAAAGAAAAATGAAAGTTGTACAAAACATAATTTATGCATTTCTTATTAAGGGAAACAAAATTTTCGTATAAAAAATTCACATTTAAGTCACAATTATTTTCAGTTTAGAAACAAATATTGCACAAAATACCCATTTCATCACCTTTACTAGCATGGCCACAGAAGATTTTATACTTTGACGGTTTCTCATTTGGCATTCTATAGAATGCCTAGGAAATGTGTGAAATATAAATCGTTTCATACATTGCCGGCTAGTTTTAGGCATTATATACAATGCCTAGGCATTCTATAGAATGCCGGATTTCAAACTTTGCTGGTAACATATACAATATGATTTAAAATAAATTATTTGTAACTTACTCCATCTACTAGTCATTTGTATTTGCGTAGTTTTCTTTCTTATAAAAAGATATACATTCACGTAAAGTCAAATGGGTCTTCAGTGTTAAATTCGGCATAAATCCGGGTAAAATTAGGGAAAAGAAAAAATTATAGCTTCTCTGAAAATTCCACTTACCTGGTTTTCTCATTAAGCTCTTCATAAGTTAAAAATGTTCTCTTATATCCTACAAGATAGATATCCTAAAAGATAGAAACGATGTACTTATATTCTACAAGATAGAAACGATATACATTCACGTAAAGTCAAATGGATCTCCAGTGTTAAATTCGGCATAAATCCGGGTAAAATTAAGGAAAAGAAAAAATTATAGCCTCTCTGAAAATTCCACTTACCTGGTTTTCTCATTAAGCTCTTCATAAGTTAAAAATGTTCTCTTATATCCTACAAGATAGATATCCTACAAGATGGAAACGATATACTTATATCCTACAAGATAGAAACGATATACATTCACGTAAAGTCAAATGGATCTCCAGTGTTAAATTCGGCATAAATCCTGGTAAAATTAGGGAAAAGAAAAAATTACAGCTTCTCTGAAAATTCCACTTACCTGGTTTTCTCATTAAGCTCTTCATATGTTAAAAATGTTCTCTTCTATCCTACAAGATAGATATCCTACAAGATAGAAACGATATGCTTATATCCTACAAGATAGAAACGATATACATTCACGTAAAGTCAAATGGATCTCCAGTGTTAAATTCGGCATAAATCCGGGTGAAATTAGGGAAAAGAAAAAATTACAGCTTCTCTGAAAATTCCACTTACCTGGTTTCCTCATTAAGCTCTTCATATGTTAAAAATGCTCTCTTATATCCTGCAAGATAGATATCCTACAAGATAGAAACGATATACATTCACGTAAAGTCAAATGGATCTCCAGTGTTAAATTCGGCATAAATCCGGGTGAAATTAGGGAAAAGAAAAAATTACAGCTTCTCTGAAAATTCCACTTACCTGGTTTCCTCATTAAGCTCTTCATATGTTAAAAATGCTCTCTTATATCCTGCAAGATAGATATCCTACAAGATAGAAACGATATACATTCACGTAAAGTCAAATGGATCTCCAGTGTTAAATTCGGCATAAAGCCGGGTAAAATTAAGGAAAAGAAAAAATTATAGCCTCTCTGAAAATTCCACTTACCTGGTTTTCCCATTAAGCTCTTTCATAAGTTAAAAATGTTCTCTTATATCCTACAAGCTATATCTATTTTATTTCCTCTCAAAAAATCAATAAAAATCGTAAATAGAACATAAAAAATTGTAAGCCTGACTTTATAATAACTGAAAGGCAATTTGTTGAGCATACAGAAAAATCCGTTAAGATTAAACTCTGTGACAAGAAGAAGCTCTAAGGTAAAATGAGAGTTGTCAATATAAATTCAATGTTTTGTTGAAATTTATAATCTGTACTGTAAGAAAAAGGGATCATATTAGATTGTGGAATGCCGCAGGCTCATTCGAGAAAAAATTCAATTTACAGATAAAATTGAGAAGCTGAGAGGGAGCAAGTTCTCAATGACATAATAATAAATTTGATTAAAATCAAGACGTTTTTTTAAGCACGTTTGCGAAAATAAAAACGCTAGTCTCAACTTTATTTCTTATCTGAGAGCTGGCGAAATAACTCAATGTTGCATGGCTGACAAAGATAAAAATAAGACCTTTAACAAAAAATCAAATTTTTTTCTTAATTTGTAAGAATGTAACTCGAAACTTTCTATCACCAAGTTCTTTATTTGTTGCCGAGTAAAAAGAATACCGTTAATCTGTTTCTTGAAAAGAAAAATGATTGATAAAATGAAAATCTCTCAATGTTTGTTTTATTTTTTGTGAAAAACTATAATTAAGATTTTTTTTTAATGGTATTGGTATTAAAGAAACAAAATGGATTATGAAACTCAAAAGGCTCCTTAGAAAATTCTAAACATGATTGCATTAATTATTTTTATTCAGTGACCACTCAAATATCGGATAAAGTAGCTAACACATTGGAAACCACGTATTAATGTGAATCTGTTATGGAGCACAATTTGGATAACTGAAGAATCAAGTTAATTGAAAAACACATTTTGTTTAGCATATTTTTATAGATTAGTACAAAAGAATGCAAACTGTAATATTTTGATACTTCTGTGCTACAATAGATTTTTCTAGTTGTCTTATAAGATATGAATTACGCGAAGATTAACGTAAAGAAACAAAAATTCCGATAATCGCATTTAATTAGAAAGTGTGTTTAAAATATTCACCTTTAAGCATATGGTAGTATCCACCATAGTTGGCCAAAAATGTAATTGATTACATTTTTCGATTACAGTAATTAATTACTTGTAATCATGATTACAATTTAACATAATTTTGATTACAGCTGTAATCGTGATTACGACAAACAATTACAGTAATCAATTACTTGTAATCGTGATTACAACTTTGATTACAGCTGTAATCATGATTACATAGTCGATTACAGTAAGCAAGTACTTGTAATCGTGATTACAACTTTCAAAAATTTTGATTACAGCTGTAATCATGATTACAATATTGATTACAGTAATCAATTACTTGTAATCTTGATTACAGCTGTAATCAAAACTTTGATTACAACTGTAATCATGATTCCAAGTAATTATGATTACAAGTAATCAAAATATATATGATTACATGTAATCATGATTACATGTAATCGTGATTACAAGCATTTGTGATTACTTGTAATTAAACTATACGATTATAAGTTATTGTTATTGTATACTATATGCAAATTCATTATGTAAGTATGTATGGGTTTACATATCTTTATGAACATAGAATGTAAGCACGCATGATTTTACAATTTGTGATTCCTATATATACATATACAATGTACGCACAAACGTTGTTTGTACGTACAATATACATAATTATGTTGCAATATACTTAATACAATACGTATATGCTTAGTACATATAATTATGCATTTATGATACATGTACGCGTGTCTGTTAGTTTGTACGAAAATGCAATGTTTTGTATGTAATTAATTACAGTAAGTGGTTATGTAATCAAGATTACAGTTGTAATTAAAATTATGAATGTTTATAATCATGATTACAAGAAATTGATTACTGTAATTGATTACTGTAATTAATTTTGATTAATCGAGATTACTTTTAATCGTGATTACAAGTAATTGACTACATAGCTGAAATTATCTGTAATCAATTACTGTTGTAATCGATTACTGTAATCGACGGTCAACTAGTATCCACCATTAGCTTTGCAAAAAATGTGCCAGGATGAAAAATAAATTAAAACTGTTTGGTGAAAGATAAAACTTAGAGGAATAGTTTTAAACACAAGTATATAATAATACTGTTTAAGTTTAACAGACAATGGAATTATTTACATCAACAAAATTACCGTTTATAATGAGGTTTGAATCAGTCTTAAAATATAATTTTATTTCTAAACATTTTCCTGAGAAAAACTATTTCATAGATGTATTTACTGAGAAAAGGATTAGATCATAGGTCTCCAACAATTTTTAGTTCACAGTCTATTTTGATACACAAAAAGTTTTAAACGCCCTCTTTTTAATATTTCTTTGAAAAAAGTTTATTTAACATTAAAAAAAAAAACTGTCTTCAAATTCCGTAAAATTTTTAATATGAGACATTTTTAATCACTTTTATTGTAATTTTTTGAAAATTCCTACTGACCAATGAATTTATATTTTAACTTTTATTTAGCCAATTTTTTATTTAAGTAAGAAATGTATTCAATATACCACCTTGCTGAGTTGGCATTGTCCAATTTATTAGCAACGCAGACTGAAACTATGCAAATATGTCTACGTCCATCATCTTATGTTGAAAATTATTCAAATACGGACAATTTTTGCCTAGTTATAAATTTGACCATCATGCTTTTTTTTGTTGCCTAGTTATAAATATGAGCATTTACAAACAACGCTTTCAGAAAACTTCACTGAAATCTGACGACCGGAGATATGAGGTGCGGGCTTTTGCATTTAAAACTTTTTAAGCTGTCTTAATTTTTTTATAAGACATCTAAATTTTTTTTTTGTACTGAGCTTGTCTCAAATACTTTTTTAATGATATAAATAATGATGTAAGGATGAATAACACTCATCCATACATTACAACTAGAAAAAAATTCCATACAAAGGTATTATACAAAAGAAAATTTTTTTAGCCTCTTCTTCTATGTAGAGAGTAAAATCATTTTCAAACAGGTCATTTTAAAAATCCAAAACTATTATAACATTGCGCTAATGAGGAATGAAAAAAATCCGAGTAATTTGTTAAAAATTAAAAATAAATTAAAATTCAAAGATAAGAAATCAAAAAAAATCATCGAGCTTTGTGGTATAATTTTAATACATAGAACAGTAAGCGAAGTGTTTTTTTCCCACTATAGTTGGTTAAAAATCTTTGTCAGTTGCTGAATTAATAATATTCTTAATTCCTGCTTTAATAAAATTCAATGTATGCTCAGTTAAATATGAATTAGTTCTCGATACAAAACAAAAGAAATAATTCTTTTAAACATACACTCAATATTTAAAATAATTGTTGAGTTGTACGCATTCTCTCGAAAGTCCCAACTTCCTCTCTAAAAGTCTGCAACGCCCCATGGGGGGTGGTAGCGCTTTCGTTGTGAACCTTAAAATTAGAGCTTTAAATAAAAGTTTGAAATTAAAGTGATATTAAAAATCTCAATTTCCTATCTTACGTTGGGGGTTCCATAGGTCTTTTAAAAGAACTCGTATCCTACATTTTATCGAAGTATTTAGTAAGTATGAACAAACATTTATATTTCGTATATTTTATTGAAAGAAGAGAAGTGCATTAAACTATTCAAAATTTCTGCTTAGTTTTGGTAATTTCAGCTAAAACACAATTGGCACATTTTAGAAATATTTTAATTTGCAACTTATTAGCAATTACAATAACTAATCCCTGTTTGGATGTCTCATGAAATAGAATTTAATTAGCTTTTACGCCGCAAGAGATGTTCCTGATTTAAGTGAAATTATTTTTAAAACTGATGCTATCAATGACAATATCCCCATTTTCCGAATGCTCTAGTAGAATTAATGCTGCACATTTATGTATCATTTTTCATTTAACATACAGATTAGATGCGACAATATGGATAAATCCTAGCAATTCATAGTTGATTAGCAAGATAATTGTTAAGTAAGTTATTGTAATTGAGTAAATTTCATGCTTAAATAGAATTTTAATATATATAGTTTCTGTTGTCTATGATAACCTTTTGGGAATCAGATTTTATACTAATAAAAGTTTCATGAACTTTTGTACAGTCCGCAAAAAAAAAAAAAAAACGAATCACCCTGAATAACTTTCGTTCTAATGATCGGATTTTCACTAACTAAGTGTCAATCTTAATGGTTCCTGGGGGTGACCTCAAATATGCTAAATAATTAGTGCTAACTATTAATTAAGTTACGAAATCGGACACAAAAACGTACTTTCTCTGAATAAACATATATTTTTTTTTACATATTTGGATTCTTACCCTTCAAAATATAGAGGGTAGCCGCAATCTGGGAAATATGGTCCCCATAGTTTGGTCAGGAGAGCGATCCAAATTTCGTACACCTTAATGTTAATTTCACTTTTTACGTTTTTAGTCATATTTTCAAAACTAATAAAGCAATTTAAAGAAAATTGCACCCACTCATAAAACTCATTTATCCAAAGATAATTTCATGCAAAAAATAATTTTTAATAATTATTAATTATTTTTTATTATTTAATTAAAATGAGGATGAAAAAATTTTGAATTATAAGGTATGAATTTTTTTAAACCATATGAATCTACATATTTTTCGATTGAAATTCTAAAGTTTCAACTGCTTTTATTTATTAGAAGCTGAGAAAAATTAAAATTCATTATTTAAAAAAAAATAATTTGGCGACAATAAAGAAATGATTAAATGGGGCGATTAATATTAAAATGTGATAAACTTGCGAGGAACTTGACTTCGCGCGTGTAGTGTAAAATTTCATTCATATTTTTTTTGATAACAATCGTTTGCTAATCTTTTTATTTTTATTACCACGTTTATATAAACTTGCCTCCGTGTATGTCTGTCCGGGTGGAATTTTGTAATCGATTTTAAACTAACTTCCTGACTGGCTACAAACTTCAAATTTGGCACATAGTTCAGAATTGGATGACAATGCATGAAAATGAAGAGAAAAAAGACATACAAAGTAAAATAAAATTAAAATTTGAAAAACAAATTATTTTCGAGATTGTCTTTTGTTGTCGATTCCATTATTTCAAATTAGAATTACATGTCAGGTGAAAAGATTTTTATAGTATTTTTATTGGCTGAAAAATCACGTGGTCGGATCCAGTTTTTCCTCATTCATTTCCAGATCGTTTTGGTAGTCATCAGCATAAAACTAATGAAAGTCGTAAAGGTATTGTTTTTCTATAAAGATTTTTGTATCCCTAATTTCAAATGAAAGTTCTATTATTTTAGTAGTGGTCTTGTAGTAGTCTTGAGTAAGAAAAATAATCTAAATAAAAATATATATTTGTGGTGATTAGGTTAAATATATTAAATAAATTAATTCAATAAAAATTAACTATCAACACAGTTTAATAATAATAAAACATAAAAGAAATTATATTAAGTTACAAGTAGAAAGACGAATGGGATTAGCGACAGCAGCATTTCAAAAATGGTGTAAGTTCATCAGTCAGCAAGATGGAATGAATGTTAGAATGTTGACCTGTTGCCATTTCTTGAAACTGAGGTTTTAACTCAGAGATGTTGCCATCTTATAGAAAAGTCATTTCCTTGAGGGGAAAGTTTTGTACTGCCACCTGGCGAGCAAAGTTCATCGCCATCTGGTGAGAAGGTGGTTCACCACATATTTTTTAAAAATCGCGTTTTTTGTAGTGAAGAATAATAATTAAAAAGTAATAATTTTTAAAAAATATAAAATAAAAATTAAAAATCAAGAAAATTATAATTTAAAATAAAAAAATTCGAAATAAAAAGTAATATTTTTAAAAACCACGTTTTTGTAGTGGAGAATAATAATTAAAAAAAATTGAAAAACGAAAAACGTGGGGTGAATGAAATACATAACAGTACATATACGAGTACAGTCCGCAAAAAAAAAAACGAATCACCCTGAATAACTTTCGTTCTAATGATCGGATTTTCACGAACTAAGTGTCAATCTTAATGGTTCCTGGGGGTGACCTCAAATATGCTAATTACTTAGTGCTAACTATTAATTAAGTTACGAAATCAGACACAAAAACGTACTTTCTCTGAATAAACATGCATTTTTTTTTTACATATTTGGATTTCTTATCTTCAAAATATAGGGGGTAGCCGCAATCTGGGAAATGTGGTCCCCATAGTTTGGTCAGGAGAGCGATTCTAAGTTCGTACCCCTTAATGTTAATTTCGCTTTTTGCGTTTTCAGTCATATTTTCAAAACTAATGAAGCAATTCAAAAAAAATTGCACCCACTCATAAAACTCATTTACCCAAAGATAATTTCATGCAAAAAATAATTTTTAATAATTATTTATTATTTTTTATTATTTAAATTAAGTGAGGATGAAAAAATATTGAATTATAAGGTATGAATTTTTTTATACCATATTAATCTACATATTTTTCAATTGAAAAATCTAAAGTTTCAACTGTTTTTATTTATTAGAAGCTGAGAAAAATTAAAATTAATTATTTTAAAAAAAATAATTTGGCGACAATAAAGAAATAACTAATTGGGGCGATTAATATTAAAATGTGATAAACTTGGGAGGAACTTGACTTCGCGCGCGTAGCGTAAAATTTCATTCATATTTTTTTCGCTAATAATCGTTTGCTAATCTTTTTATTTTTATTTCTTTCACACTATAAAATACGATGTTTCTTTTTTAGTCATTTAATAATTTATTTGCAATTTAGTAAAGAATTTTGAATAAAAAACACTTTATTCAACAAATGTCTAGTTTTAAAAAAGCGTGCTTCTGATAGAATACACCAGATTGTGCTTATTTAATGTGATTATTTTTTATTTTTTTTATTTTGTTTTTCAATAACTGATACAATTTCAATAATATACATACGTATGCATAGATTTGGAATAATATATTTATCAATTTCTTGAATATATATTTTATAAATATTAATAAAAATACGTAGTCAACATTTTTAAACATCTCTCACAACATCGCAAATTTCTCAACATCTTATAGGGTAAACTAAACAATGAAGGAACACTTAAGCTAAGCTTGCCTTTAAAAAAAATTCCTAAAAATTTCAAAATTTGTAATTTTAGCTAAATGATGGTGTCGACATATTTGTTATTAAATGCAAATTATGTAAAAAAAGTTAGATAACTTACATAATATTGTTTTAAGTTTTTGGTGGTTTAAATAATTAGTAAGATGACCAAGTGAAGGAACAGTTCTTACCAGTGAATAAACACTAAATTTTCCAGAGAATGAACACTTAATTTTGATAATGTTTGATGCTCGTTAGGAATCCATAGGCCACACAAATGTCTAAAAACAAGATTTTTCTTGGAATTAGGACATATAACCATAATTAATGTGGAAAATGTTACTTTTTTTTCAGTCATGGAATGGAAAGTAAAATATGTTTGAATACATAATTTTAAAAAAATGTTTTTCATTTTTTTCTCACAGTTTAATAGTCCGTTCTAAATTATGAATGTTTATCATTGTGTAATCTGATGATGTTTTTATTATTATTATAATTCGATCATTTTTTTGTTTTATCTTTTCCTCATATTTTTTAAGCTTTTTTTTAAATCTTTTTAAGTATTTTTTTTCTCCTCGTCGTGAGTAATTTATTTCTTTTTCTTTTGATTTAACCTTCCTCTTTTTTCCAAATTTTTGGCCAATGTAAATGTATCTTCGAAATTTCTTTTGATTTTCCAGTTCCATTTCCAGAATTCCTCACTGGATAATAAATGAGAAAAAGGAGTTTCGAAGTTTGAGTAAAACCCATCTCTCATTGACTTATATCTAGTAGTTACTTATGAAACCAATCGTTTTTGCAACTAACAATGCCTCAAGAGGACTTATCTCAAAATCAGTTTTCAAGATACTTTCATTATTAATGTTAGTTGTCTCAGCTTCAGAGCCAAAATTTGATTATACAATTGTTCTTTTTGAAATAAATTCTTCAATATTGAGAAAAGCACAGACTATTGGATATTTGGGAGATTAAACTTTTCTGTCAATGTTCCTTTAAAAATTTGCAACATAACTTGTGAGATTTCCTTCTCAAGCTTCTGAAGAAATAGCGCATCGTTACTCTCGAAGCATGTGTTTTGTTGATAAGTTGTCTTGCTCATTAACTCTTGGTGTCTGTTTTGCATGCATTTGTTACAGTCAACGTTTTCTACATCGAATGAAAAAATATCGCATTTCATAAAAGCATTTTAACTTCATCAGTTGATGCCTCAAATCTTATTTAAAAATGGATGTAAAATTTTCTAGACATATTGTTTTACAATTCTTTTGCTTTCAAGATCTAACGAGATTTCCGAGAATTACGTAAAACCAGAAAATTTGTTTTGAGGAACAAAACTTGCTCAGTTTCAAATTGATATGAGATTTATACCTATCCGGAAGAAGCAAAATTAGGAATTTGATTGCATTTTTAATTAGCCATGGGTAGAAACATTTGCAAAATGTTGCTGCGGTCATCGTTTCATTTCATGAATAGCTTTTTCCAATGAAATATGCAGCAGGGACTGATTCTGTAATATCTCTACGAATTCTTCTGTAAGGAAAAACTACCAATGGAGGTACTTTTTCTTTCCTAGGTACTTTAGAATATAAATCCTTATAATTTTTAAGGCCGCAGATTTTTCCCGTTTAAGGGCAGTATTCAACTCCTGTTTCATTCGCATTGTAAATGCAATCACTTTATAAAATGATGCCAGGGCTACTTCCCTCCTAAAGATTCTCTGAAGTTCTTAAAACCAGTATTTCGAATATTATTCTCTAAGGGAAGTTTTGCCTTTTGAAATTATCTTCGCATTGCACTGAGTTATCGGTGGATGTCACCTTAAAAAAACTTCACCCATTTTTCACCTAGATAATTGTCTTTAAATGGATTTTTCCTTCCAGTTCCCGTTAGGACATTAAAGACGGCAATAGGATAATAATTTAGCTAATTATTGGCACAAAATCCTGCAAAGATTCCATTTAAGCTTTTATTATTATATTTAGTTGTTATATTTAGTTGTTATATTTAGTTAATAAACATAGTTTATTAAGGAGTCTAAGGTATGATGTAATAACTAATCACTACATTTATAAAGATAAATAATAAATTAATTATTATTATAATTCTTTAAATAAATTTAGCAATTAAATTTGCATATTTAAATGAAATAGTTATAGGAACTATTCATACAACATTTAACTGAATTTTAGGAGTCCTCTATGTCGCTGAACTACTAATTATCCAAGTAAAATCATATTTCACACATACTATTCATTCACTGGGAAATCTATTCTCAGTGAAGGAACATGTCTGTTCCTTCACTGGTTAGAAGTTGTTTTTTTCTATTTTTAACATAATTTTGATTTATAATATGACAAAAGGTACAAGAAAATTAAAAATTTTCTTTTATTTTCATTAACTTGAAAAAATCCCAGTAAAGGAACACTTGTTTATACATTGGTTTTTCATCGTTCTGTAATCCAGTTAATAAACACCCCCTAATCTCAGTACTTGCTTATGTTATGATGCTTAAAATAAATAAAACGTAACTTCAATGACCATATATTGAATTCTTTTTTTCACAATGAAAAGAAAAAGCATTATTATATGCAATTAATTGTAGTTTAAACGGATAACAACAAACACTGACCTTATAATTTTGTCAAAGAAACAAGGCGTTGAACAGATACTAACAAATTCAAAACTTTTTCCAGAGAAGACTCAAAGACCAGATAACTAAATGCATTGTTAGAGGACTTCCTATTGTTAGGTAGTAAGCTACTCTTACCAATCAATCTAAATTAAAACGTTTAAAATCTTATTTCTAAGAAATATCTATGAAATGCTCCTTCATTTGTTGGTTTACCCTATATCATCCTAATCTTAAAAGAAATTTCCGGAAGTGTATCGCAGAACTATTTTACCAACTATTTAATAAAATTTTAACATTTTAAAATTCTTATTCTTTTCCATTTTACGTTTATTATTTCTTCATTAATATACTAATAATTTTTTTAGAACTTTAATTTGGATTTTCTTTAATTTAGGTTTCCTTTTCAAATTATAGCCAAGTTTTTTTTAAAGAATTATTGTCTGCTAGCTAAGAATAAAACCTTGTTAAGAAATTAAAAACATTCAGCTGTTTAAAATTATTTAATGCAAAACAGGTGATTATTTACTTAGCATACTATTTTTTTTGAAAAAAGAATATAAATTATTGATTGTCTTTTTTTTTGTTTCTTGTGACTTCAACTTAGATTATCTAAAATAGTGTTGATGTTTTATAAGTCACTACAAAGAGGATAAAGATACCGAACATTAAAAGCTGTGGAATACGTAGCCAATTTTTTTAGTGTCTTAAAATATCTCAGTATCTTAAATGTCGTCCTACTATCTTAGTTGTGAAATTAAATTTTTAATTATCTGACCACGTGTGATTCACTAATTATTTCATTATATCTTTTACTCTTTATGATACCAAGTAGATTTTTTTTCTGATAATATACTGAACTATTTAGTTTAATTTTTTACTTTAGCATGATTTCCAAGATATTATTGTAGTATAATTTGTAATCAGGAAAATTCCTTATTTTGTTAATCAGGAAATACTAAAAATTGAAATTTGTAAGGATTCCGAAGCTGTGCAGACAATACACAATTTACGACCTTATTTTAATAAAAAAAAAATTTAAAAAAAAAAACGTGGCAAGTAGGCTAACATACTTTTTACAGAAACTGTGAAAACTAATTTTTCCTATATTTCGTCAAAAGAGGATAAGAATGATATTGCTCCAAGGGACCTACTCAATAATTTCGCTATTTCCAGAATGAAATCTGCTTGATCGAAACATATTATTCCTTAAAAATTACACGAGGGAAAAATTAACTTTTATTATTTATCTAAGATTATTCCATTTATTTAATGATAGCGGTATTAAGATTAAGGATATGCGCCGGAAGCTCCGTTTATTATTATACTATAAATGCATTAAATCATGTAGCTTGAATAATTTATTTTAAGTAAATTATTTAATAATTTTAAGCAAATAAGGGTGTAAAAATAAACTCGATCGAAATACTCCGAAAGTATACCCTGAAATATATGTAGAATAAACTTTGGAATCGATATATAAAAAATACCTTTTCAAACAACTTCGAGTAGGACGGAAACGCTAACTTGTTTAAAAAAGTTGTCTTTGTTACTATTTAATTTCGATTCCTGGTACTAGGGGACATTCCATTTTCACATTCGACTTTTGAAATTTCAATTGTAAACGGAATTTTTTTATGACCTTAAACTAAAATGTTAAGGCTTGCAGCAAAAAAAAAAAAAAAAAAAAAAAAAAAAAAAGACATTTTTTTTACTGCATTAATTTTTTTACAAAGTAGTGAATTATTATTTTTTCAATCTAAGAACCTGTGCCTATAACATATGTAAAACTTATTTTAATATCGAGTGAAATAATTTAATATGTTGTGTAACTAAATGGATAATCCCAAGAAACTGAATCGAAAATATAAAAACTTCATTGATTTAAAAAATAATAGATGATAATAAAAATAGACATGTTTTGAGCGTCCAATAATAAAAGTCACAAGTTATCCAAGCCTGACAAGTCTTGAGAATGGGCGATTATATTTGAAAACTCGAAACATGTCGACTTTTAGTTCCCTCTTCATATGTTTTGAAGCCAGTTGAGTTTTTATCGTCAATTATACTGTTTTACATTTGGGTCTTGATCATTATTTTGATAAGGATTTTTCACTAGTTAAAGTAAACATATTCATTTTAATATTTTATCAGGATTCATATGGTCTTTAAAAATGTAAGAACATCAATATTGTAAAAGTTATATTTAACTTAAAAATTAACATTTTGACACCAGATATTTTGAGTTAATGAAATTAAGTATTTTATCCTTTAAGTTTTTGTGACCCCATTTCAGTATCTTAAGGATCTTACGAGCTCTGTTTAAAAAGAGATCATCAGATATATATAAGAAAGCAAAAATAACCATAGTAGCAGTATTTGGTGGTAAATGTAGCTTATCGTAATTGAAGAATATGCTGTGCGACATTTTATGGTGAATTTGCGAACGTATAAGTTTCAGAATGTATCGAAACATGAGGATGCTATTTGCTAATCATCTTTATCCAAAGGAAACGATGTAACCTAAATATCTAGTAGAATGAAGCGATTTTTTAAGCAATGAATCCTACAATTTGCAACATATTATTTCAATATCTTATTCTTAAACATAACATATTTCAATCTTTTTAAAATGCCACTAAACATTCAGCAATTCCTTGAGTTATAGAAAAAAGAAATATCGTAAATTATAGATAGCCTTGTGAATGTGCATTAGAATTATTATACAATCTACATTTTATTTTTCAAGCACTTTTTTTTTCTTCAAACTTTCTTGCCTAGAAGACTCGATTAAAACTGTAAAAATGATTATCCCTAAAATTTTGTATATAGCTATAATAAGTTATGCTCATTTTATTATAGTATAAAATCCTCGAATAAATATAGTAAAAACAATGTAATCTAAATAATATCAGATAAAAAGTTCATATATTTAAATTCTAAAAACTATCATAAATAATTTATAAATCGATTCAAATTTACTTTTCAAAGGAGATTAAAATAATATTTTTTTTGCTTTTTGGACATAAATCCCCTAAAAAAATTGTTTATGGCCTGGAAACTTCGAGATATTTTCTATTAACAATAAATTAAGCCCCTCCGAGCAATCACTGAACATTATTTCAATTTTTTTACTATCAGAGTTTGGTTGCGTAGCAACCTAGTAAAATTAAGCACTCCTCTTTTGAATTAGTCAATGGGTTATCTTAAAATATTTATTTGCGCAGGCGACTTTTTTTGGCGGTTTTCTGGACTATCGCCAAATATATAAAATTTTATTGCGGCCCAATTTACCACCCAATATTTTTAAAATTTTGTCTACCTCCACTAATTCAAGGGTCTAGATTCCAAATATGTAAAAAAAATTATATGTTTATTCAGAGAAAGTACGTTTTTGTGTCTGATTTCGTAACTTAATTAATAGTTAGCACTAATTAATTAACATATTTGAGGTCACCCCCGGGAACCATTAAGATTGACACTTAGTTCGTGAAAATCCGATCATTAGAACGAAAGTTATTCAGGGTGATTCGTTTTTTTTTTTGCGGACTGTACATATACACATTTTCTTACTCATACACATGCACAGTCACATATACATCCACATACATGCGCATATACGCATACATACGCATATACACAAACATATTCCACATCCACATTCAGATGCAATTACAATTACAGATATACATACACATATTCTCATGAGCACACATACACACACTAATATAACATTACTGTTATGTATTTCATGCGACCCACGTTTTTCGTTTTTCAAATTTTTTTAATTATTATTCTCCACTACAAAAACGTGGTTTTTAAAAAAACTACTTTTTATTTCGAATTTTTTTTCTTTCTACTTATAAAATTAATGTTTCCTTTTTAGTCGCTTAATAATTTATTTGTAATTTAGTAAAGAAATTTGAATAAAACATTTTGAATAAAAAACACTTTATTCGAGGAATATCTAGTTATAAAATAGGATATGATATTATCTTCTGATATAATATGAATATACACCAGATTGTGCTAATTTAATGTGATTATTTTTTACTTTTTTATTTTGTTTTTCAATAACTGATACAATTTCAATAATATACATACGTATGCATAGATTTGGAATAATATATTTATCAATTTCATGAATATATATTTTATAAATATTAATAAAAATACGTAGTCAACATTTTTAAGCATCTCTCACAACATCGCAAATTTCTCAACATCTTATAGGGTAAATTAACGAATGAAGGAACACTTAAGCTTAGCTTGCCTTTAAGAAAAAATCCTAAAAATTTCAGAATTTGTAATTTTAGCTAAATGATGGTGTCGACATATTTGTTATTAAATACAAATTATGTAAAAAAAATTTAGATAACTTATATAATATTGTTTTAAGCTTTTGGTGGTTTAAATAATAAGTAGTAAGATAACCAAGTGAAGGAACAGTTCTTACCAGTGAAAAAAACACTAAATTTTCCAGTGAATGATCACTTAATTTAGAGAATGTTTGATGCTCGTTAGGAATCCATAGGCCACACGAATGTGTAAAAACAAGATTTTTTCAGGAATTACAACATATAATCACAGTTAACGTGGAAAATGTTACTTTTTTTTCAGTCATGGAATGGAAAGTAAAATATGTTTGAATACATAATTTTAAAAAAAAAATGTTTTTCATTTTTTTCCCTCACAGTTTAATAGTCCGTTCTAAATTATGAATGTTTATCATTGCGTAATCCGATGATGGTTTTATTATTATTATAATTAGACCACTTTTTTGTTTACTCTTTTCCCCATATTTTTGAATCTTTTTAAATATTTATTTCTCTTCGTCATGTTTTCTGCTTTAACTTTTTTTTCAGCTCTTTCAATCTCTTTAAACTTTTGTTCTTTTTCTGAAGTTAATGCAAATAAAGTAATTTTTTCCTTTTGATTTAACCTTCCTCTTTTTTCCAAATTTTTTGGCCAATGTAAATGTATCTTCGAAATTTCGTTTGATTTTCCAGTACCATTTATAGAATTCCTCACTGGGTAATAAATGAGAACAAGGAGTTTCGAAGTCTGAGTAAAATCCATCTCTCATTGACTTATATCTAGTGGGTCTTCAGCCGTACTTACCATTTACTTATGGAACCAAATGTTTTTGCAACTAACAATGCCTCAAGAGAGCTTATATCAAAATCAGTTTTCAAGATACTTTCATTATCAATGTTAGTTGTATCAGCTTCAGTGCCAAAATTTGATTAACCAAATGTTCTTTTTGAAATAAATTCTTCAATATTGAGAAAAGCACAGGCTATTGGATATTTGGGAGATTAAAATTTTCTGTCGTCAATGTTCCTTTAAAAATTTGCAACATAACTTGTGAGATTTCTTTCGCAAGCTTCTGAAGAAATAGTGCATCGTTACTCTCGAAGCATGTATTTTGTTGATAAGTTGTCTTGCTCATTAACTCTTGGTGTCTGTTTTGCATGCATTTGTTAAAGTCAACGTTTTTTACATCGCATGAAAAAATATCGCATTTCATAAAAGTATTTTAACTTCCTCAGTTGATGCCTCAAAATCTTATTTAAAAATGAATGTAAAATTTTCTCGACATATTGCTTTATAACTCTTTTAAGATCTAACGGGAGATTTCCCTGAATTAGGTAGAAAACTAGACCAGAAAATTTGTTTTGATGAACATAACTTGCTCAGTTTCAAATTGATATGAGATTTATACCTATCCAAAACAAGCAAAGGGAATTTGATAGCATTTTTAATTAGCCATGGGTAGAAGCATTTGCAATATATTTGTAAAATGTTGCTGCGGTCATTGTTTCATTTCATTCCAATGAAATATATAGCAGGGACTGATTCTGTAATATCTCAAAGAATTCTACAGTAAGGAAAAACTACCAATGGAGGTACTTTTTCTTTCCTAGGTACTTTAGAATATAAATCCTTATAATTTTTAGGGCCAAGGATTTTTCCCGTTTAACCTATAATAAATTTTAATTTAATACAGAATCAACTCTTGTTTCGTTCGCATTGTAAATGCAATCACTTTCTAAAAAGGATGCCAGGGCTACTTCCCTCCGAAACATTCATCTAAAGTTCTTAAAACCAGTATTTCGAATATTATTCTCTAAGGGAAATTTTGCCTTTTGAAATTATTTTCGCATTGCACTGAGTTATCGGTGGATGTCGCCTTAAAAAAAACTTCACCCATTTTTCACCTGGATGATGGTTTTTAAATGAATTTTTCCTACCAGTTCCCGTCTGGACGTTAAAGACCGCAATAAGATAATAACTTATCTAATTATTAGCACAAAGGCCTGCAAAGAAATTTTCTATTCAAGCTTTTATTATTATATTTAGTCAGTAAACATAGCTTATTAAGGTGTCTAAGGTTTGATGTAATAACTAATCACTACATTTATAACGATAAATAATTAATAAATTATTATTATAATTCTTTAAATAAATTTAGCAATTAAATTTGTATTTTGAAATGAAATTGTTATAGGAACTACTCATACAACATTTAACTGAATTTTAGGTATCCTCTATATCGCAGAACTACTAACTATCCATGTAAAATCATATTTCACACATACTGTTCATTCACTGGGAAATCTATTCCCACTGAAGAAACATGCCTGTTCCTTCACTGGTTAGAAGTTGTTTTTTGTACTTTTAACATAATTTTGATGTATAATATGACTAAAAGTACAGAAAAATTAAAAATTTTCTTCTATTTTCATTAACTTGAAAAAATCCCAATAAAAGAACACTTGCTTATTCATTGGTTTTTCATCGTTTGGTTATCCAGTTAATAAGCACCCCCTAATCTCAGTACTTGCTTATGTTATGATGCTTGAAATAAATAAAACGTAACTTCAATAACCATATTTTGAATTCTCTTTTTCACAATGAGAAAAAAAGCATTATTATATACAATTAATTGTACTTTAAACGGATAACTACCACCACTGACCTTATAATTGTGTCAAAGAAACAAGGCGTTGAACAGATACTAACAAATTCAAAACTGTTTCCAGAGAAGACTCTAAGACCAGGTAACTCAATGCATTGTCAGATGACTTCTTATTGTTAGATAGTAAGCTACTGTTACCAATCAATCTAAATTAAAACGTTTAAAATCTTATTTTTAAAAAATATCTATGAAATGTTCCTTCACTGGGGTGAGTTCCATCTCTGGTTGGTTTACCCCATATCGTCTTAATCTTAAACGAAATTTCCGGAAGTGTTTCACAAGTGTTTCGCAGAACTATTTTACCAATTATTTAAGTAAATTTTGGCATTTTTAAGAATCTTATTCTCTACCCTTTTACGTCTATTATTTCTTCATTAATATACTAATCAATTTTTTTTTAGTTCTTTAATTTAGATTTTCTTTAAAGTAAAATTCCTTTTTAAATTATAGTCAAGTTTTTTTTAAAAAAGAATTATTGTCTGCTAGCTAAGAATTAAACCTTATTAAGAAATTAAAAACATTCCGCTGTTTAAAATTATTTAATGCAAAACAGCTGATTATTTACTAAGCATACTATTTTTTTTTTAAAAAAAGAGTATAAATTATTGATTGTCTTTCTTTTGTTCCTCGTGACTTCAACATAGATTATCCAAAATAGTTTTGATGTTTTATAAGTCACTGCAAAGAGTAAAAAGATACAGAGCATAAAAAGCTGTCGAATACGTAGCCAAATTTTTAAGCGTCTTAATATATCTCAGTATCTTAAATGTCGTCCTAACATCTTAGTTGTGAAATTAAATTTTTAATTATCTGATCACGTGTGATTCACTAATCATTTCATTACATCTTTTACTCTTTCTTTATGATACCAAGTAGATTTCCTTCCTGATAATATACTAAACCATTTTGCTTAATTTTTTACTTTAGCACGATTCCCAAGATATTATTGTAGTACAATTTGTTATCAGGAAAATGCTTTATTTTGTTAAGTAGGAAATACTAAAAATTGAAATTTGTAAGAAGATTCCGAAACCGTGCCAATTTTAGAGTCATCTGATTTTAAAAAAATGCTATAAAAAATACGCAATTTTCGAACTTATTTTAATTAAAAAAAAAAAAAAAACTTGCAAGAAGGCTAACATACTTTTTACAGAAACTGTGATAACTAATTTTTCCTATATTTCGTCAAAAGAGGATAAGAATGACATTGCTCCAAGGGACCTACTCAATAATTTCGCCATTTCCAGAATGAAATCTGTTTGATCGAAACATATTATTCCTTGAAAATTAAAACGAGGAAAAAATTAGCTTTTATTATTTATCTAAGCTTATTCCATTTATTTAATGATAGCGGTATTAAGGTTAAAAATATGCGAAGGAAGCCCCGTTTACTATTATACTATAAATGCATTAAATCATGTAGCTTGAAGCAATTAATGTAATTGTAATGCATTGTAATTTTAAGCAAATAAGGGTGTAAAAATGAACTCGATCAAAATACTCCGAAAGCATACCCTAAAATATATGTAGAATAAACTTTGGCATCGATACATAAAAAATACCTTTTCAAAACTTATTTTACTATCGAGTGAAATAATTTAATATGTTGTGTAACTAAATGGATAATCCCAAGAAACTGAATCGAAAATATAAAAACTTCATTGATTTAAAAAAAATAATAGATGATAATAAAAGTAGACATGTTTTGAGCGTCCAATAATGAAAGTCACAAGTTATTCAAGCCTGACAAGTCTTGAGAAAGGGCGATTATATTTGAACGCTCGAAGCATGTCGACTTTTACTTCCCTCTTCATATGTTTTGAAGCCAGTTGAGTTTTTATCGTCAATTATACTGTTTTACATTTGGGTCTTGATCATTATTTTGATAAGGATTTTACATTCGTTAAAGTAAACATATGTATTTTAATAATTTAACAGGATTCGTGTGGTCTTTAAAAACGTAAGAGCATCAATATTGTAAAAGTTATATTTAACTTAAAAATTAAAATTTTGAGACCGGATATTTTGAGTTAATGAAAGTAAATATTTTATCTTTTAAGTTTTTAGGCCCCATTTCAGTATCTTAAGGATCTTACTAGCTCTGTTTAAAAGGAGAGTATCAGATATATATAAGAAAACATAAATAATCATAGTAGCAGTATTTGGTGGTAAATGTAGCTTATCGTAATTGAGAATATTCTGTGCGACACTGTATGGTGAATTTGCGAACGTAAGTTTCAGAATGCATCGAAGCACGAGGATGCTATTTGCTAATCATCTCTTTCCAAAGAAAACCATGTAACCTAAATATCTAGCAGAATGAAGCGATTTTATAAACAACGAATCATACAATATGCAGCATATTATTTCAATATCTTATTCTTAAACATAACATATCAGCAATTCCTTGAGTTACAGAAAAAAGAAATATCGTAAATTACAGAAAACCTTGTGAATGTGCATTAGAATTACTATACAATCTAAATTTTATTTTTCAAGCACTATTTTTTCTTCAAACTTTCTTGCCTAGAAGACTCGATTAACCCTTTCGCGCCGACTGTCAACAAATACGTGACAGCATAAAACAGTATCAACCAGGGTAAAAAGACAAAATTGGTAATCAAATTAATTCTTTAGCAGTTTATTTGTGGGCGGGGTTATAATTGTTTGATTTATTTAATTCACCATTACTTAGTTCAAAATAAAATTATTTAGTTATACTTTGAACTAACATTGATTATATATATGATTAAACTAACAATAATTGAATTCAAGGCAAATTAAGTCTGTGAAATTAGCAGCGCCTGCATTTAAGCTACCGTTTTTTATTTATTTACATCGTGATTCTGATTTTGTACGAATACTTTCATGAATCACCCGTTCCCAAGGGGTTAAAGCTGTAAAAATGATTATCCCTTAAATTTTGTATATAGCTGTGATAAGTTATGTTAATTTGATTTTAGTATGAAATCCTCGAATAAATTTAGCAAAAACAGCATAATCTAAACAATATCAGATAAAAAGTTTACGTATTTAAATTCTAAAAACTTCGAAAATCATAAATAATTTATAAATCAATTAAAATTTTCTTTTCAAAGGACATTAAAATAAATTTTTTTCTTTGCTTTTTAGGCAGAAATCAGCTTAAAAATTGTCTATTGCCTAGAAACTTCGAGATATATTCTATTAACAATGAATTAAACCTCTCTGAGCAATCACAAAACATTATTTCAATATTTTTACAGTCATAGCATGGTTGCCTAGCAGCCTAGTAAAATTAAGCACTCCTCTTTTGAATTAGTCAATGGGTTATCTTAAAATATTCATTTGCGCTGGCGACTTTTTTTGGCGGTTTTCTGAACTATCGCCAAATATATAAACCTTTATTGCGACCCAATTTACGATCCAATTTTTTTAAAATTTTGTCTAATTCAAGTGTCTAGATTCCAAATACGTAAAAAAAATTATATGTTTATTCAGAGAAAGTACGTTTTTGTGTGTGATTTCGTATATTAATTAATAGTTAGCACTAATTAATTAGCATATTTGAGGTCACCCCCAGGAACCATTAAGATTGACACTTAGTTCGTGAAAATCCGATCATTAGAACGAAAGTTATTCAGGGTGATTCGTTTTTTTTTTGCGGACTGTACATCTGAAATACAATAATTAGGTCCAACATTTCATATCATATTCCAATAAGTATTAATGGCAATATTCAGGCTGTTTGCGGAAATATATATATATATTTTTTTGCAAGAGAGCATTCATAAAGTTTTGAATTAAATAATGCTGGCATTTTTAAAAGGATTTTGCTCCACTGAAATCATTTTATATTTTCGTAATTATTCAGATCATATCTGAACTAATTCTAATTAATTAAAATTAACTTAACGAATAACTTAACTAATTAAAATTAAAATGCTGAATCGTTTCTAAGTTGCTAACAATTTTATGCATAAATTTGTGCGAAAATAACGAAGAGAGTTCCAATTAATAATAAAATTGAGAACGCGTAATACATTATACCAATTACTTTTTTCAAACCTGAGTTCAAGAGAGCCTTAAAAAATTACTCTTCCCTCGCTAAAACACAAGCATCAGTTAAATTATTCATAATGCATGTCACTATTATTACAACGCAAAAACATTTTCCATGGCCATTTATTATGACTACATTATCCATTTATAAAAGATTTGGATACCTAGGGTAAAAAATAAACAGCTTCTAAGAGAGACAATTACGGTCTCAAACTTCCAGTGCATCTTTTCTTTTAGTTTCTGTTTCACGTCTATAGTGATATTTCCCTCTAAATCGACTTGAAAAAGGCGTGTAAATTCCATCTACTATTTTAGACGGTTGCTGTACTTAGTTTATTAATCCAATTCGTCAGGATCGTTCAGGTTTGGGACCAATTTTCATATTTCTGAACAAAAACTCAAAATTCTGTCAATTATAGCAATTGTGAGTTCAAATAACTGTAACAACTGGACTGTGCTTTTTTCTATGTTAGACAATGATATTTAAATAAGTTATCTATAAAAAAATTATTTTCTCAATTATTGATTGTGCAGGAAATATTCAAAATTCTCGTTGTGGGTGTGGACGTCCATGGCCAATGAAATAATGATCTACGCAAATATTTACAAAGCTGATTATTTTTAAAGAAACATATTGAATGATACATTATCAAAAGATAATAATGTAAATTTTTATTGCCTCTCATTCCATCTTTGGCGCTGTAACTGTTTTTCCTTCTTGGCTGCTTTTTTTCGAATTTTTTTTTCCTCTCTGCTTTTACCCTCATGAAACTCGAACGAGCTTCTTCGATTCGATTTCTTCGAACCCGTTCGATCGTTGTTCGATCGAAGAGACTTATCTCTTTTGGAAGGTCTCATGAGCTATATTCTTTCTCCGTTAAAAACAAAAATTCATACGCTTTTTCTCATCTATGAGTTGGAAGAATTTTTTTTTAACTGTGACTTTCGAATCAGGGTTTGCTCACTAAGCTTCGATTTTATCTTTTTATATGTCTGTAATCATCTGAAACATTACTTACATACACGCATATTTCTTTCAGACCAGCTCTCCGTTTCACTCTATTTGTGGACTGATATTTTTCCCCCCTCTCTCTATATATATGATTTTCTTATTGGTTTCAATTCACGCGGAACCATCCTGCGTCAAGTATTATCAGATCTTCCTCTTTTTCTATTTCCCTGAGGATTCCAATCAAAAACTTGCATTCTAATCAGATTAAATAATCTTTTTTAAAATTTTTTTTAATGGCGGCACTTGGGGATTTTCCCATTGGCCACAGGAATACCAGATCTGCTACTCTTTTCTCGTTACCCAATGGGCACCTGTGGCGAAGTCACGGCGTTGGAGCAGCGTCGCCCACGTCACACAACCACAAACCCGGTTGTAGGGCAGGTCACATTCACACAAAGGAGAAAGGACACAGAACACAGAGAGAGAAAGAGAGAAAGAAACATCCATGCCCTGAGCAAGATTCGAACCCGCGGCCTATGGCGCAGCAGTCAGACACGCTAACCACTCGGCCACCTTCGTTGGCGATTAAATAATCTAATCAGATCTAAAAACGTAAGTTTGTATCAAGAACTGTAATAAGGTAATATAATTGCAATTACCTTGTATAAGAAGACCATTAATCAAATATTAGCAATTTATTTTTATAAGCAATAAATAAAACTTTTAAAGTTAAAACACTTTTAAAGTTAATGAGCAGAATTTTAACCATATTTAAGGATATTTTAATTTACATAGATCTGTCTACTTTTTTGGCGGATTAAGCGTTTACGTTTTGTGTTAATTAAATTTTTTTCAGTTCCGATTTGACTTAAGTATAACTTCGGGACTTATTGATATTAATTCCAAGTTATACCAATCAACGCGCATAATAAAATGAATAATATAAGTTACTTTTCGAGGAATAAGCAAAAGTAAATTTGAGTATTCTTATGAGACATGCCTTTCTTTCAAATCCTTTATTATATTTAATAAATATTTATATTCCGAAGATGTTTAGTTTGACTGCTAGAGAAAAAAAAACTCGTAAACATCATAAATGTATGTTGCTTATAAATTAATATAATTCTTGCAGTTTAGGAGCTCTCTTGAGAGGCCCTCTTTAAAATATTCTAGAAACATCGATATATTCCACGTGTCAAAAATGTACAAAATTTCTTCACTCTTCTCAAAATGAAAACTCGTAAAAATCATAAAATGTAGATTGCTTATAAATTAATGTAATGTTTGCAGTTTAAACACTCTCTTAAGACACCCTTTCTAAAATATTCCAGAAACATCGACAGATTCCACGTGCCCAAACGTGAAAATTCCACGAGGCACTTTTTTTAGCTTAAAAGTTAAGTTGTTGGAGGATTAGCGTGTCATGTCACATCTTTCAAAGTAAATGGAAATATGCTTATTTATTTAGTTTCTATTTGTTCTATAAAGTGTTTTCGAATCTCGTGACTAAATATTATTGCAGATACTTGCTGTATGATAAACAAGTAAAACATAAATTTGCATAAATTTACAAAATAAATTGTTAAAGTTTAACGCAGATCCAGACAGTGTTTCACTGATTAAGGATTAGTGTACTAGAATTAATTTTTTAAAATAAATAAATAAAATAAATAAAAAAGGTAGGCAGTATATAGATGTTTTTACAGGCAAATTATACACTTGTTTTTAAGTGTAATTGTTGCCCCTTAAACATGTTCTAAACTTCTATCTAAAACATTATTGATTAAATATCAGTAAGTTCGTGGAATGTGGTGACAGAAGTTTAATATTATTTGAACTTCGAAATAAGAAGCAAGCTACTAGTTTTATACAGATTTTTCTCTCTGTTTTGTCAGTTCAAAGGTTTTTAACACAATTTATAAGAAACAAAAATGTAGATCTTTGAAACTTTAAATGTAGTGGAAGTAAATGGACTGTAAATGCAGTGTCGATACAAATTTAGCTTCTCCATTGAATTTATTTGGTTTCTGAGTTAAGTTCAAAATAAATAAAACTATGTGTTTTTTCATCGTATTAAGAATTAGAAATATTATTATTAGAATTCTAGGTATCTTAATGAGAAGATTTTATGTACAAAGAATCCTTTGTTGCACATTTATGTAAGACAATCATAAGTAAAAAAAAACAAACAAATTAATACCTCAGACAATAAAAAAACGTTTATAAAAATCTTCTGATTTTTCTTTATTATTGACTCAGCTAGATTTTTTCAAAATATTATTTATTATTTTGATGAAATCTGTCCATGATCAAACGATCGTAAAAGATGCTTTATGTTAAAACCGAAGTGAAATTTGGATCGAGATTAGATAGAGTGATGTATACGTGAAACTGGAATTACGATGTATTTAAAGGAAAGATGGAAGATGAAAGAAGCACCAGTCTCTAATCAGGCTCTTGGAGCCTAATGATTTTTAGGATATTCTATTAACTCCATCCAGGCTACTTAACCAGCATAATTTACAGCAATAATTATCCTGTATAATCGTATGAGGTCGATTTTACAAATATAAGAATATTTAAAGCATGGAATTCTCTGAAAAATTAAAAAAAAAATCATTAAAGTAATTCAAATGTTAGTTAATATATTAGCAACTTAGCTTAAAAGTTGAGATTTTACTCAGATTTGCATTTGTACTGAAATATACTACATTTTAATGGCAAAGAAGGCATTTAAGAACATGTGAGTTTCAAGGCAAATTTTACGTTTATCAGCACTCTTATTGCACCGATCTTCGTATCTGGGAATAATTATAATACTAATGATAAAATTCACTATTTTTAGCTATATTCATCATTCATATAGCATAAAAATTATCGAAATGTCTTTTATTGACGCATGTGGGGTATTGGCTATTGAGAAAAAGGGCATGTGATTGACAAAAGTTGTGTTAGCAACAAACATTACCTAAAGATTTGTTTACTGTCAAAAACTATGACATATAAGAATAATTATACATGTTTAAAACATAAATGACGCCTTTTCATTTTATTTTATTTTAAAGTCACATTAATTACAAATGGTAAAATAACTTACCTTGAAGATGCAGAAACACTTAAATAAAGATTTTTCCTAGAACAGCAAAGGGCGGTTTCATTGCGAAAATTAGAATAAAATATTCCCTAGCTTGAGTTCTGGCCGGACAAGGTTGACTCAGCCTTTCATCCCTTCAGTGGGTCGATAAATGAGTACCAAGCATGCTTGGGAACTAAACACAGGGGGTTCCGCGTTCGGCTGACCACCTGACCGAAACATCTGCTCCTGCACCCAGAGCCCAAAGTCAAGAAAACTGAGATGGGCACAGTAGGCCCTGACCCTCTATGGGCTGTCGCGTCACTGAGTTTAGTTTTATCTTGAGTTCTAGTAGTAATCTAGTAAACGCATTTGTACTTGTCGATTATTAGGGTGATAGAAAAAATATAGTACATTGGGCCAAAAAAAAAAACAAACAAAAAAAAAGATATCACCCTGAATAACTTACGTTCTTAAAGATCGGATTTTCACGTACTAAATGTCAATCTTAATGGTTCTTCGGGGTGACCTCAAATATGCTAATTATTCAGTGCTAACTATTAATTAAGTTACGAAATCAAACAGAATAGCGTACTTTCTCTGAATAAACATTGATTCTATATACATCTTTGGATTCTTAATCTTCAAAATACCGCGATCTGAAAATATGGTCCCCATAGTTTGGTCAGGAGAGCGATTCAAAGTTTAGACCCCTTAATGTTTCACTTCTTGCGTTTTTAGCCATATTTTTAGAGCTAATAAAGCAATCCAAGAAAAAAAATACACCCGCTCATTAAACTCATTTACCCAAAGATAATTTCATATAAATTTTTTTAAATAATTGTTTATTATTTTCTTTATTGATTTCAATTGAGGATACAAGAATGTTGAATTATGAGGTATGAAATTTTTTATACCATATTAGTCTACATTTTTTTTTTTTAAAAAAACCGGGAGTTTCAACGTTTTTATTTAGTAGAAGCCGAGAAAAAATAAAATTGATTATTTTTTTAGAAAATAATTGGGCAACAAAGAGGAAATTTTTTAATAGGGCGATTAATATTTAAATGTGGTTCATTTACGAGGAACTTGACTTCGCGCGTAGCGTAAAATTTTATTCATATTTTTTTCGTTAATAACCAATTCCTAATCCTTTTATTTTATTGCTTTTTAGTAATTAGAATACGATGTTTCTCTTTTACTCGTCCAAAAATTTATTCGTAATTAAGTAAAGAGAATTGACTAAAGCATTTTATTGAATATAAACATTTTATTCAACGAATGTCGAGTTTTATAAAAGCATGTTTCTGTTAGAATGTGATTATACATCATAATTTTTTAATTTTATTTTTTAGTTTGTTCTTTCAATAATTGATGCAATTTCAATATTATACTAACGTATACATAGATTTGGAATAATATATTTATCAATTTCTTCAATATATATTTAATAATTATTAATACGAACAAGTAGTAAACATTTTTAAGCATCTTAAAATTTCTCAACATCTTATATATTGTCTTAATCTTAAAATAAATGTTTTAATTACCTGTCCACGCATGTTTCGCAGAACTATTTTTCCAAAAACTTTTTTAAAAATTTTATTCTTTACGTTACCACGTATATTATTTTTTCATTAATATTCAAATCAATTTTAGTACTTTAATTTAGGTTTACCTTTAAAGTAAATTTCCTTTTCAAATTGTTGCCAAGTTCTTATCAAAAGAAAACTTAGAATTATTGCCCGCTAGCTAAGAATAAAATCTTGTTAAGAAACTAAAAGCATTCTGCTGTTCAAAATTATTTGATGCAAAACAACTGACTATTTACTAAGCATACTATATTTTCGAAAAATGAAGATAAATTATTGATTGTCCTTTTTGTTGTTGTTGTTGTTTTGTTTCAACATAGATTATCTAAAATAGTGTTGATGTTTTATAAGTCACTACGAAGAGTATAAAGATACCGAACACAAAAAGCTGTCGAATACGCAGCCAAAATTTTTAAGCGTCTTAAAATATCTCATTATCTTAAATGTCGTCCTAACATCTTAGTTGCGAAATTAAATTTTTAATTATCTGACCACGTGTGATTCACAGAACTATCCAACTAATTATTTCATCATATCTTTTACTCTTTCATTATGCTACTACGTCGATTTTTTTCCTGATAATATACTAAACTATTTTGTTTAATTTTTATTGGTACTTATAGGTTTTCTTTAAATTAACACTCGTCGTAAGGAATCGCTAAGTTTTTTTTTCAAGTATCAGAACAATGACCAGCTAGCTGATAAGATTTTGAAAACAACTTTCATGTTAAAATTACTCAGTGCAAAACGTCTGACTGATGGTAGTAAATAAGTGCACCCTTTTCCTTAAGATTGAACAAAAAATGATTAATTTATTTACTTATTTGTTTCTTATTTGTTTGGTTAATGAAAATTAAATACATATTAGTGCAATTCAAAAAACTATAACTGTGTGCTTCGTTTTTTAAATGAACAAATTTGAACTGCAATTTCATTTTGACGCTTAAACTTATGTATCATTTTAAGAAAGTTGCTTTTTATTTAAAAAAAAAATGTTGAAAAAGTTTAATTTTGTTAAAATTATTTTTCAACTTTTACACGATTCCCAAGATATTATTATTACCTAATTTGTTATAAGAAAATGCAATATTTTGTTAAACAGCAAATACTGAAAATTAAAATTTATAAAAAGATTCCGCAACCGTGCTAATTTTACAATCATCATATTTAAAAAATAAATGCAATGAAAAGTACCCAATTTTCGGACTTATCTTGATTAAAAAAAAAAAAAACGCGGAGGGAAGGTTAAGATACTTTTACGGAAACTTTGAAAACCAATTTTTCCTATATTTCTTCTTAAGTGGAAAAGAATGATATTGCTCCAAGGATTCCGTTATTTCTAGAATTGAAATCTGCTTGGACGAAATGTATTATTCTTTGAAAGCTAAAACGAGAAAAAAATTAACCATTATTATTAATCTAAGCTTATTCTATTTATTTAATCATAGCGTTATCAAGGTTAAGGATATACGATGGGAGCACTGTTTACTATTGCACTATAAATACATTAAATCATATAGCTTGAATAATTTATTTTAAGCAAATTATTTAATTATTATTGTAAGCAAATAAGGATGTAAAAATAAACTCGATCAGAGGTAAAAAGCAATGGAAAGACTGAGGCTTCGATTACTTCTATGACATTGAATTTGAAGTTTTCAGAATCCGCTTCATTGTCTTCTTTTGTAATTAAAATGTTTTGAGTCAGCTTGTTTTCTTGAAATTTAGAGACTTGAGTTTCGACTACAGCTAGATTCGTTTTTTATTAATTAATCTTTATAATTAGCTGGTCAGAGATTCACAAATTAATAAAACCAAGTCCCATTCGTATTACAGTTTGCTGGTCATGAAAAAACCTCACTATTTCGGATGAGTTTTCCGTACTTTTGAATACTACAAAGAATTTGCTTGCGTTTTAAAATCAACTTCTATGCTGTTGCTCCTCTGTGATTTGTCGAATCTAATCGAAGCATCATAATACATTTTCTCGTTCCTCAGTGAACTACCGATCAATTCTCTTGGACAGTTAGTTAAAGGAAACTTTATTTTATCTCGAGTTTTTAATCTCTTAATTGACGTGCGTTAAGCAGGAAGTCAAGCAATGAATTGACCTGCTAAACTGCACGACAGTGGCTGACGTCACGAGCGGTCTCATTCAAAAAGAGAAGACATAATACTTGCACTAGCGTTACCTACCGTTTGACAAAAAGAGAAATGCGTTGCTGACAAAATCATCCATGTTAACAGTACTTCCCAACCCTTGCCATTTCACAAAAAAAGTGCAAAAATTCGATGTTCTTTGAAAAAAAGTTTATTCAAAATTGTAAGACTTATGCAGTTGCTAAAATTCTGAAAAAATCACAAGAGATATGCTAGTCTATATACAATTTTTTGAGGAAGTGCTTTTCACTCATGGCAAACTTTTTTTTCATTTCCTCTTATAGGTTAATTATAAAATTTTAAACTATTTACAATAAAGTGTGGATCTAATTTTAATTTCTGTTTGCCAGGGATTTGCTTGAATTGGATTTAAACATGGCAGCAAAAATATTAATTTAGACAACTAAAAGCTTTTTATGTTAGTACAGGGGATAGACAAAATAATGGAAACACTTCATAATACACTTTTCATATTTCTCGAAAAACTCTTAAAGAATCATTTTATGACTTTAAAAGTGCTTAGATCACGTGATTTCTCATACTTATCAGAGAGACTTATAGAGGTATGGTGGACCGACGATAAATTACAACCGGAAAATAGTATTTTTGAACATCCTATACCGAAAAATGCAGCAATAAATTTGCATTTTGGTCATTATCTGCAATAACTGCACAGAATTTCGCAAGCCCATCTTAAACATTTATAGATAAGGCAATTTTTATAAAAAAATTGTCTTACGCTTTATTTGCTATAACTTTAAAACTATTCAATAAAATCAAAAAAACACCTTCTTTACTGCGCATGCGCGGGAATAATTATTTTTCCTTAATTTTGTAGGGAATCGTATTTGGCAACTAATAAAATTTTTTATTTAAATATCTAAAAATTTTAAAAGTTTCAAGCAATTTTCTAAGTTGCTTTTGTGCAATTTTGAGGAAACTCAAAATGATAAGGGGTTTTCTACATATTTCATTTTCTACTAATAAATAAGATTTATTAAAAATGACACCGTCTTAGTTGTGGACTATTCCCATAAAATTATCTTTTCTTTCGCATGTTTTGTTTCCTTATACAATCTTTATTTCAGTGTATGAAAGCTAATTGTGAGGCATTATCATTTGTTATTTAAATTTGTCTTATGGTGCAAAATGATATTTGTTTAAAATTCTTATTATTTTGAGTTTCTTTTAAAAAATGTCAAAACTACCTAGAAAATCGTCAGAAACTTTTAAAATATTAAAATCGGACTTTTTTATTAGTTGCCAAAGACGATTCTCTACAAAATTAAGAAAATTTTTTTCTACATTTTAACAGTATAAAAGAACTACTTTAATTACTCAGATCTTGCGCAGTTTTAAGCGAAAAAAAATTAGACAAAAAATTAGTTTGTTATAAAACTGTCCAATATCTCCGTAAGTTTTTAAGCTAGACTTACTAAATTTTTTGCAATCAATTATTGCATATGATGACTGAAATAATTGCTACAAGTTAAAAATTTATTGCTACATTTTTTGGCATAGGGTTAAAAAAACTATTTTCGTTGTGCAATTTACTCTCAGTCCCTCAAACCTCCAATAGTTCGAGAATTATGAAAACATGTATTAGTATAGAATAGTTTCCACTATTTGTTCTCCCCCGGCTAATTCCATTAATAAATTCAATAACCAATTAACTCAATGATTTTGTATAGAATTTAAATGCATTTGTTCGATAACAGTTGTTTTTAATCAAATTTGCTGCCTATTCGGTATGTTTTTCGGATAAATAAATCTTACTACAAACAATTTTAATTATATTTATTTGACTAAGAATAGTATTTAAATGAATGATTTTAGAAACATTAGAATTCCATGTAGTTAGTTCCATTACATTAAGCCGAAAATAATTCCTTTTATTGTATATGTTAATACTGCAGATATTTAAAAAAAATAAAAAAAACTTAAATTCGAAAAATTGAAATTAATATTATCATCATGATTCATTCCTTGGGGTAAATATTATTTAGCAAAATTGTATAATTTTGAAAATTAAAAATAAAAAATAAAATCATCAATAAATCATAAAAACAAACAAATGTGATATTTAGTGCATAATTTTTGGTAAAATCGTAGTATACGTTAAGCGCTTGGCGCGATTTTGAGAAATGTAGCCATCACTGAATGAAACGCTGACGATAATCGCCAAACTCTTGCCAACGTCAAAATAACGTTTTTAGAAGAATACGCAAGAATACATAGAAGATTGTAATCTGAAAAGGGCAAATACATACCGGGCAATGGCACTTAACCTTAAAAAAGCAGTGTAGGGTATACTGGGCAAATGTAAACCATGCAGTTTGCAAAAAAAATGCAAAACTTAAAAAATTCGACATTTAGTAACATGTAAGCATAAAAAATATTATTTAATGACCCTAAACAGACATATAAAAAAGATACAATAATACACACTTTGAAGTTACCTTTAAAACGCGTGTCCTATTCCTTTTTCTTTAAATATCTAGAACTTATCATCGTTTTAGCAAACGCAGAGTAATAAAAAAAATCAACTCCACGATCATATTAACTCTTAATATGCACAACAAAACTACTTCTTAAAGCACATTTAACATTCTATTCAAAATAACTTCTACCATAATATTCATAACACAGAAAAAAAAATGTTCTGCAAAATTATATTCTGAAACCAAAATTTCACAATTAATCTTCCGCAGAAAATGTTGTGTAGAAAAACGAAACTCCAATAAAAAAATCATTACGTCAATACTCTTCTCCCTCCCATCTGCTCAAATAAAATCATCGCAGCGTCAAATATCTAACTCCAAAATAATCTTCTTATTCGTAAATACTAAATTGTCTTATACATCACCATAATGTCAAATATTCCCCTCCAATACAGTCTAGCCCTACGTCATTCATTTCATACAATTCTCCTTTAATTCCATTTACACCGCCTTGATACTATTAAAAAAATTAATGCTTATAAATCTAGAAAAACAGATTGCAAACTTTATTTGCCCTCTCAAACATCGACAATATCACCAAATCAACGGTGTAATGTACATTAGGATTAAGGCTAATTTTTTTCATAATTGGGGTAAACAAACCAGTAAAGGAACACTTAAGCTTCGCTTGCTTTTAAAAAATCATATTAATTTCAAAATTCGTAATTTTAATTAAATGAAAGTGTCAACATATTTGTTACTAATTGCAAATTATGTAAAAAAATTGTAGAGAACTTACATAATATTGTTTTAAAGTTTTGTAGGTTCAAATAACAAGTAGTAAGAAGACCAAGTGAAGGAACAGCTCTTACCAGTGAATGAACACCCAGTAAAGGAACACTTAATTTTGGTAATTTTTTAATGCTCTTTATGAATTTATAAGCCATACAAATATTTAAAAACAAGCTTATTCCTGAAATTATAACATATAAATACTTGGATAATGTTAACTTTTTTTTTATAATCATGAATTAAAATTAAAGTGTCAATATATCAACACATACTGTTCATTCACTGGGAAATAAATGCCCAGTAAAGGAACATGCCTGTTCCCTCACTGGTTAGAAGTTGTTTTTCGTATTTTTAACATACTTTTGATGCGGAACATCGCTAAAAGTCCAAGAAAATTAAAGTTTATCTTTTATTTTCATTAACTTAGAAAAAAAACCCAGTAAAGGAACACTTGTTCCTTCACTGATTTTTCATCGTTTGGTGATTTAGTGAATAAACACAGCCTTATCTCAGCACTTTATTATGCTTTGATACGCAAAAAAAAAAAAAAAAAAAAACGTAATTTTAAAACTATATAACTATAATTTGAATTCTGAAAAATAAAACCATTACATGCAATTAATTCCACTTCAAACATATAAATACAAACACTCACCTTATAATTTTTTCAAAGACACAAGGTCTTGCAGAGATAATAACAAATTCAAAATTTTTTCCAGAGAAGTCTATTTGACCGGGCAATCCAAAACATTGCTAGATTTCCTATTGTTTGGCAGTAAGCTATTGCTACCAATCAATCTAAAGAAAAACTTTCGAATTCTTATTTTTAATCAATATATATGAAATGTTCCTTCACTGGTTGGTTTGCCCTATTCAAAAATTAGTTAGCATGGAGTTGATGAGATCGTTGTGATATTCCATCTATTTGAATAAAAAATGTATTCCATTAAAAAGATAATTATTTAAAAGGCGCAAGTTAATTAGAATTTCCCAGTAATAAAATTCACAATCTGAGACATTTTTATAATCATAGTAATCAGAAACGCTTAACCCCGTCCCGCCCCCTGTCGGGGGCATCCGGGGAGTTCCGGGGGCATCCGGGTTATTAATCAACTAAAAATACAAAAACAATTCCCAGTTTGAAAAACAAAGGGAAGATGAGTATTTACTATGAGGAATAGAAGGGGTGACTTGAATTCAAAATATAGATAGCAAAACAGATGAAAAGATGACTCCATCAACACAGTAACGAAGAATGTAAAAATGCAAGATATGTAAAAAGCAGATATTTGAACAGATGAAAAGTTAACTCGGTGTACAAAGTTGTTAATTTTAACAGATGGAAAGCTGATCCAATCCATGTATCAAACAAGTTTAAATGCGAAAGTAAGTACAGGTGAAATGTTAATTCCATACACAAAGTGTCCTATATTTAAATTATAAAACTCAGGGTAGGTGGAAAGGGATAGGATAATCATAATAATAAGTTATTACTAATAACTCAAAAGAACAACTTTTTGTGAAGAAAGTGGAATGCTTTTGTCGAGAAAGATTCGGAAAAGAGTGGTCGCAATAAATATAGCTTTGTTGTGTTTAATAAAATCCAAAATATGTTAATTATTGATGAAAATCTATTTATAATCCATGAAATACCTTCTGATATTATTAATAATTTTAATTTAAGTCGTTAGAAAAAATAGTGCCAGCCTTTATCTATCAAAATTAGAACTATCAACTGTGGGTCTAATACATACTTAACTAAATCTGGCACTATTTTATTTTTCGACTTGAACAAAATTACTAACAATATTATTATAGAAGATTTTGCATGGTTTTATGGACATTATTCTACAAGAAACATAGAGATTATTAAGGAATTAGATTAAACGGAAAAAATGATGATTGGTCCTGTAGAATTATTTGTTCATTCATTGAAATTTCCAGATAAATATTTTGCTTGAATTCATTTTTTAAGCATGCCTTCAAGCCCTAAAAACAAAAAAGATATTAAACTAGATTCGCCTCTAAAATTTAACAACTGATTAACTTCAGAGTTTCGTAAAGAAAACCTTTTATGAAATATTTAAAAAGAAAATAGATAAGTAACGCGAAGAACTTTCATTAAAAAAGAAAGAAAAAAACTACATTTTTCAACTGAAGCAGAAAATTTTCATTAAAAGAAAAAAAAATGATCCTAGATGTTTTGAAACAAACATTCCTGGAAATCGATTTTTGTAACTATGAATTTTTATAACTTTTCTTTGTCATTAAAATAAGCTTACCAAAATATAACAAAAACAAGTGTACCCAATTTATGCAGAAACTCATTAGTTTCGAATCATTTACTTAATCCGCGGTTTTTTTCCTTTAATATACTATTTTAAGAGAATATTTTTTATCAGGAAGTGAAAGGGGCAAAAATTTTATTCTTAAGGTGTTCACGTTAAACGTATTCGTTACGTTAAATGTTTTTTTTCTTATTGAATTAAAAACGAACATTTCAAATTGAATATCAACCAAGTTAAAGTATCATATAAGTATCAGGTTTTTGTTAACTTAAATTAAAATATTGTTGCCTCATTTCATTTTGGTGTATATTATTGTTACTGCTAGTCTCGTTAAAAGTTACATAATTTGTCACTTTGCCATCAGTACATTCGATATATATTTAATATAATGGCGTTTTCTGTTAGCACTAGAGACACCCTGTTCGAGTTTCCTATGTTATATGAACATAGTGGCGGACCTGAAAAACCTGTTTATTTTTTACTTTTTCTTGTAATATACTATAACAGCCACCAGCGGGAAGCATTTCGACCTTAAGATTTTCTAAAACTCAAAACTTTTATGTAGATAACTTATGGTAAAAAAAATGTTTAACTGTGTTCGAAGAGAGACTGTCGCACAATTTTTCCTATAAAATCTTTTGGTATAGATATGATGGCTCAAGTAGTAAAACCGAGGGCCTAGCAATTAGCAAATTACAGTTGCAGTATATATTAAAAAATTTCACCGCTAAAGTAAGACAAGTGACCGGCAAAGCATGTTTCACCCACTGAAAGTAAAAATAAATTTATGCCCGGAAGATAAAAAGAAAAAAAATATGGGTCTGCTCTTAAATTTTTCTATCAAATTATATTACTACTGACACCGACCGGCTTGTGTAGTGGTGAGGGAACTGCAATTGCATCAGAAAGGTTCTGGGTTCGAATCCCGGGCAAGGCATGGATGTTCTTTTCTCCTCTGTACTGTCTGTCCGTACTGTGGGAGCAACGTTGGCCCACCTAATATGGTGTCTCTGAGAGAGAGGCCCAAAAAATTGCCATGTTAATGCCTGAATTGACGAAAAAATGTTAACACAGGTGGGCATTGGAAAAAAAATATTATTACTGACTCATATTAACGCTGTGTTCGCAAAAGTTATCCTTTAGTTCAGACATTGACGATGTTCGAGTGTTACGAGATTTGTTTGTCAAATCAAGGCAAATCGTAGAACAAGGAGAAATAGCTTAGTCCTGCCATCTGCCCAGGCATGTCAACAAAAGTAGAGAGAGATGTTATTTACCAACAGTTGAGACCGAACCCATGACCTTTGAATCCGCAGACTGATGCTGTATACATCATGGAGGAAAGAACGCATATTTTCTAAGTAAGTTGTTGCTGTAGTTAATTTACGTCGCACTAGAGCTGCACAACGGGCTATTGGCGACGGTCTAGGAAACATCCCTGAAGATGATCCGAAGACATGCCATCACAATTTTGATCTTCTGTAGAGGGGATGGCACCCCTGCTTTGGCAGCCCGACGATCTGCACGCGAATTCGAGCATTTTACGGTAGAACAGCTTAACGAGGACCAATACTGCACAACCTCGGTCCCTACGCAGACTAATCCAAGTGGTCACCCACCTGCACAATGACCGCAGTCAGTGATGCTTGACTTCGGTGATGTGCTGGGCACCGTGTCTTAACGATCAGTTCACTGCGGGACTCTTAAGTAAGTTAGGAAGCTAGTACAACTTTTTTTAAAGGTCCAATAATTTTGTTTAAGTTCTTTGCAATTACGACCGCAGGTGTATTTTTCACAAAGAAGAGAGATTGTTGCATAATTTAACGATTATACTCAGCTAAATTTGTAGAAATTCAATACAATAACGTTACAATACGATAACGAATTGTTGTTCAATGCAATAACGGATATTTTTGCTCTTTTGCCTAAAGAAGGGAGATGGTGGTATAAAATTTTGAATTTCATTGAAATTTCTGAGAGAATATGAAGAAAAGGGTATAAAGCTTTTTTTACTTATTTAATACATTCACTCTGGATGAAATGAATTACAAAAAGGAAAAAGAAAGAGCCTCAGCAAAGGAAAGAGTTTTTTTTCCAAAAAAGAAAAAAAAAAAAAAAGGTATAGGTCGGATTGAATTTTCCTTCTACCATCAAGCTGATATGGAAAGGAATGGATTATTGGGAAACTATTAGCGAAAAATAGTGTCTGCCGGCACAGTATAAGAAACGGTTGTATTTATTTTTTTAAGGACATAAAAATTTAAAAATATGGAATATCTGATCACGTATGAATTCCAGCTAACCAAAGCTCCACGTTCTGCGAAAGATTTATAGAGTAGTAGAAAATAAAGAAATAAGACTGGAAGAAATTTGGCCAGCTCCATTATCTGATACAAAGCTCAATACAGTGGGGTCTTGTGGTATGTACATGTAAGTACATTTGAATTCGCAACTCGCTTTATAGATTTCGTTTTGTGTTTTTTTCTGTTTTTTTCGTTACATTTTATTTTTTGTTTTTCAACGTGATATATTTTTATTCTATTTTTTTAAAAACTTTTTATGATTGCTCAAACTGTTGCATTGAAATATTATGCTTTTGGCTATATTGATACAATGTTAAAAACTACTCCTTTTTGCCGGTATGATCGTCTGAGCTTAAGATCATTTCATTTTTTTTTGTTTTCGGGGTTTTAACATGTATGTGTTTAATTTTCTTGCATATTTTATTTTAATTATTTTTCTCCTTCTCTTTTCATTAATTTTTGATATTTTCCATGTTTTCTCTATATTTTTTAACTTATTTTATGAGTTAGTACTTTTCTCAGTTAGACAAAGAAATAATTAAAAGGAAAACGATAAATTTTTTTCAAAATAGAACGAAAAACGTGGGACGCAACACTTTGATAAATGTGGAGGAAATCTTTCGTGTTGATAGAAATATATTGTGAAATTGATGCACCCGAAAATTGGATTTTGTCTTACAAATTAAAATTATTTTTCACTGCTTGATCCATTTTCATTTTAATTCATTATCCTTCTTTAACTCGTTTTATTTTGACCATGATTTACCAATAAAACGGCGATCAAAACTTTCCACTGATTTTGTACCTGAACTATTGAAGCCCTGTTTTGTTAATTGCTGCTATACCCCCCCCCCTATTTCTGGGTTAAAAACTGGAATCCGTTCAAAAATGTTATGTTTACACAGAAAAGTTATTTTTCTGTCTAATATCGTATATAAAAATGGAGTCTACCCTAGTTAATTAGCATTTTTAAGGGCAGGTATTAACTATTTGGAGTGACTTATCATAAGTAAAAATCAGATCATTAGATCAAAAGTTAAAATTTGGAAATGTGAGACTAAATGAAATGGTGATTCACATTTTATTTTGTCTCATTGTAAAGTAGGTGGAAAATAAAGTTTTTTTTGTGTGTTTTTAACATATATACCGTTTTTCATTGAGTTAGGTATCGTTTTTACAATTAAAATAATTTCAAAGCTTCTCAAATTGAACAGCTTACCTTCAATTTTCAACAATCAAGATTTGCTATTAAATTATCTGTTTGCAAATAGTATGATGAAAGCCACTGTAATCGCAAAGCTTTTTTCACATTAATTGTAATGTATCATATGCTCATTGTCTAAGTGTAAAATAAAGTGTGAGCAATGCGTTCCTATCAAGTTTATTTTAAATGAATAATTAAACTAAAATACCAAAAATATGTGGTATGTTTGACTTATTATGCTACGTTAGATAGGCAATCCAATAACATTGATGACTTTATTCTGAAACTACGAATTAAACAACTTTGATTGTAATACAGATAAATATATCAAGCATTCATGAATATATTCATAAGCATTCGTGAAGCAACCTTCATGAACAACATTCATGACCGTTCATGAACAACATTCATGAACGTTCATGGACTTGAAAAATTGCGACTGACATTGAAACTGTTATAATGTTTATGATACTGCTTATAATATGATAAACATACTGACGAAATGAATTGTCACTTATTTTAACATTTGGTGCTTCGTTCTCTTTCAAAAATTCAAGAAATTTAGGTTCTTCTTGAATTGTTCTGGGAGAAAAATTAAATTTAACACGAACCCAACCACACGAACCCATTGTAGAATTGTCATTAGTTTGATTTTTATATTTTTCTTCACAAACCATTTCAATTTTCTCTCATCTCGTTTTGTTATTTTCTTGGTCATGTCCCATGTGGAAGATTTTGCGTTAAAAATGCTCCTTATATTTTTATCACTCTTCTAATTGTTATTTTAAGTTGTTTTGAAATATTAGATACTTTCAAGCCAATCTTTTAGCGCGGACACTATCTGGTCTCGTTTAAACTCATAATAGCATTCGTTAATAGCATCATAAAACAAAACCAATAAGTTTAAGTATTCTTAAACTTGAATAACAGAGGCGATTATTTTAAACATATTAGTGAATGATTTCTAAAATTACACTTGAAGGAAAATAAGCAAAAAAGGAATGGTAGGTGGCAAGACATTTAGCCGTTTTGTTAATTATTACTCATAACTAGAGCCCGGATTTTGATGACCTAAAAAATCTCAATTAATGCCCTTAAAAAATGCAATGCCCTTAAAAAGGGCGAAAAATGCCCTTTAAAATGCGAAAATTGCGCTAAAAATGCCTTATGACGTGAATTAAATAAAAATATTAAACTAAAACAATGTTTTACTCTTTGAAATTATTATGAGTCATTTCAAAAAATATAAAGCAATGCAATACTGGTTCTTCGTTCATTAAAGCTTGAAAAATATGTTTTACATCCTAAAATAACAAAAAAAAAAGGAAAATATATTGACTCCAAAACATTTTCATTTTGTAAAGAAACTTTAATGAATATAACAACTTCCATCTCATAATATTACTAAATATCAGAATTACATTGGATTATTAAATTTTTGTTGTTGATATTTTGAAATGTAAACGAGCGTCTCTTGTCTGAAACTAAATTTTCATACCTGGAAAAGCTTCTTTCAACGTCTACTGATGTTATTGGTGCTTACTTGAAAAAGACGGTCTCACACTGACAATTCTTCTTCAATTTGAAAAGATGTTGCTTCACCTGCTAATATCCTAGAGATTTTTTTTATATTTTGGAAGCAAGTGTAACAATAAAAAATGATAAAAAAATAATAAAAATTGGAAAAAATTAACAAAAAATTTTAAAAAATGCTTTAAAATGCAAATTACGCCAAACAATTTAAAGAAAAATGCCCTATAAATCTTCAAAAATGCTCCAAAGGACAAAAAATGTCCAAAAATGCAAAAAATGCAAAAAAATGCAAATGTCATCAAAATCCGGGCATTACTCATAACATTTCTGAATTATAAATGGTTTCCAAGACTATGACAAACAGCTTCGCGGATAATAAAAAAGGGAAAAAACCGACAAGTTTGACAACTAATAAATAAAAAAGTAATGATTTAAAATCGATTTTAAATCTGCGAGATGTAGGATACTTTATTTTTTTTTAACAAGTTTAAATTTACTGGATTCTGCGAATATTTTATAGAGTGTTGCTTTCTGCATTAATTTGTCCTAAAATTAAAATAATAAATATAAAGAAATTTAACATAAAATTTTAAAACCAAATCCTGAAGACGAGGATATTTTTTATTACTACTATTTCAGTATTTCTTAATAAGAGTAGTTTCCATATAAATAAGAGTATAAATTGCAACGTTAGTATATCAACAGTGATTAATAAATAGTTATATTAAATGAAATAAAAATTTTCTATGCTGCTGCAATACATTTCTATAGAACGAAAACCACAAGGAAAGAATTTTCATCCTTTCGGTTTAAGAAATTGTTTCCGTTTAAATTGTACGTTTATTTCCTTTTGGAATCTGAAAACTTCAACAGTTTAAAAAGTAATCATTACATGAATAATGAAATAAAGCTAAAGAAAACATTAATGAAATATAAGATACTTCATTTTTGCATCTGCATTGAAATTACTGTAGTAAAATGCATTGGTAAGTAGCAAAGTGCTTTTTTTTGTAGTAATAAGTAATAATTTTAATAAAGTAAGCCAAGTAATAATTTAAAGGTTCCTTAAATCTCTCTCTCTCTCTCTCTCTCTGTATATATATATATATATATATATATATATATATATATATATATATATATATATATATATATATATATATATATATATATATATATATATATATATATATATATATATTTATATATATATTTATATATATATATATATATATATATATATATTTATATATATATATATATATATATATATATAATATACAGGGTTATTCATAATTCCCTCCGCCTGTAAACGCCATTTTTCTGTACTACAACTGGCTTCAGTGGTACATGTTACTGCCATCTACCGGCAACTGCTTAAATTAAAACTTGAATACTTTCGCTATAAATGTAAAAATAACTCTTGGTAGAACTATTTTTAATTATAATGATATCAGCAAAGATTTAAGGGAAATTAATATATCCGATTATGAATCTCAATGTGAAGATGATAAATATCTTGAGTTTCTTGATAAACATCATAAAAATTTTATTACTGGTAATTGAAATGTTACAGAAAACGTAGGGAATTTAAAATTAGTGCTAAATGCGCAGAATTTAGATCAATTCACCATATATCAATTAATAAATCTCTTAAATTCTTTCTTAATGATCTTAATAAATTTTGTTTAAAGATATCAAATAGATTCTCTTTACCTTTAGGCATTTTAACAGAATGGAAATAGGCTGTTTATTATTACTTTAAAAACTTCCTTTCTAATAAAAAAAATGTAAATAATTTTAACAATTCAGCAAATTTTTCTAACATTGATCAAGAAATTAAGCAACTTCAAAAGAATTTTGTAATTTCCCGATAGGAAAAGTTAACAATATCTATGCAATCTTCTGTAAAAAAATCGATGTAGAAATTAAAAAAAAAGAGTTAAATAATAGTGAAATTTTTAAGTTTTTTAACCTAAATAATGATATTAGCATTAAAGAAAGTTTTCGTGCATAATCACTAACAATAAACCTATTTTAGAATTTAATAAACAAAATAAAATTAATTCAATTGCGACTATTGATTTCCAAGATCTCTTTAATAGCATACCCCTTTCTGAACTAAAAGATGCTCTTTTGACTTATTACTAAGATTATAAAATTATCGTTAATTGCGATTTTGATTACTGGAAAATTCTAATTATTATTTTTCTTTTAAATAATTATCCTTACAATGGAAAACATATTTTTGTTCAAATTGATGGAATACCACGAGGATATGATTATTCATCACTCTTAGCTAGATTATTTTTAAACTTTCATGAAGAAAAAAATATACTCTTGATATTTCTTATAATTTGTCTTTTGATTTATTGATGATATAATTTTCTTTCATTTTCAAAATTATAAAATTTTGTTAAATAATATTTACCTCGAAGTGTCACAGTTATCCGTTGTCAATTACACTTTTATTTAAACATTTTCCTTTAATTTTTTTTAAATATTTATTAACTTTTTATCTTATCACAATTTGAGTTTATTCTATCCGAAATTTTAAAGTGATGTTTAAAAAAAATAAAAGATTAGAAGATTTTTTCAATTTAAATGTTTCTTTCATATTTATCTTCTTATTACCATTTAAATTTATCTTTCTCCTCTATCTCTTTTTTAATGTATTACTTTAAATTGCAAAATCTTTATAAAATTAAAAAAAAGAAAGAAAGAAACTAGTCTTCTTGTCATTTATTTCTTGAAAGATTGTAAGCATTTGTAAAATTCTTTCAAACTTCATGTACCTTTTCCGCGTTAATGTCTGAAAAAATGTTTGCTTTAGAAATTGTCAGTTTCATTTACATAATTAAAAGTAGGATTAAAGGAATTCTGAACGATATTCTGACTGTTAGCAATTTTGTTCTGATATGTTGATTCCTCCTGTATGCGGTGAATAAATTTTTTTGTTTTGGTACTTAGATTTATGTTTGATTTTAAACATTAACTCACTATGGCAAACGCTTTGCTTATATTTGGGTATGACAAGTCACTGTCTTCTTATCTTAAATATTCATTTTTAATTATTTTTAGCGCTCACCTTATTCCAAATGTGGCAAAAACAGTCTGTTCAATGTTAACCTCGTGTTGTGTGACTATTGAACTAATTGGGTAATTCAGTGACCCCCATCCCCCCCAAGCTCTTGGGCGCATTCATCCCCCCCAAAAAAAAATTTGTTAACTTCCCTTTTCCATGTTAGCTTGTTCGAAATAGTGCTTTGTTGCTTCTTTTATTTATGTACTTAAAAAAAATTCTCTCGTCTAAATTCCCCCTCCCCAAACTATTCGTTTTATTTAGTGTAAAAATCCCCCCCCCCCAAGCTTTAAGTGGGCGCATCGTGCGCCTACCTTCCGACCTGATGGGGGCCCCTGGGGTAATTTCTATTCCTTGATGGCTTTGTACTACCACTATTCGTAAACGATCACGTTCCCTTAATTTTTTATATCCTTTTTATTCAATTTTAGGTTTTAATTTGTTATGCACTTTGAAATCAATTATTGTTTGTTTTCCATTCAATGACAATATCCAATATCCAAGTACAATTTCGTTCCATCACAATACGTGTAATATTATTACTGTGGTGTGTCATCTAATACAATTCGGAAACCATTATTTTTATCAATCAATGCAATTCCTCAATCAATCAATCAATGCATCCATTACATAATAAGTACATGTTTAATTTGCCGTAATACAATACATTACCTTGGTTCGTAATCATGACGATAGTATTAATTTTGATTTTTTGGATTTAAGTATTAGAAAAAACGAAAATATCTGCATTGTTGATTTGTAAGATGAAAGAAATGATTTTAAATTGAATAACAAATAAACTAATTACTTGGAATTCCTGTGTTCCTGAAAGCATTTATTTAAATACCATTTTCAATAAAATGAATAAAATTAAAAGAATTTGAAGTAATATTTATTTATCGAAAAAATAAATTCACGAACTCTTTCAAATTTGATAAAAAGCAATGAATGTCCAACTAATGTAGTTAAAATCTTTATAAAATCATTGATTTAATTGTATGTTATAATTAAAAACTTCTTTGTTAACTAAATATATATTTTTACCATGTGCAAATCCAATTTAGGCAAATCAGTGGATAAAAATCTTCTATTATTTAATACAAATATTTTTAAAATATTTTCTTTTTCAATTAATGTTAATAATTCCTCATAATGATCAATATAAAAGTTGTATAAATAAAATTCAACCTTATTAATACTGAAATTTTATATTTAAAACTTCTTATTAATATTAAAATTTATAATAAAAATTCAACCATATTAATTATAAACTTTGAATTATCCAGTATAATAAAATTATATAGTGGTCATCCAAATTTGGACCAATCCATAGTAACTAACAAATCAAACACGCTTCTGTACTTCAGCTAGAACGAGCCATAAGTTAAGTTGATTTTCTATTAATTGTTTTCAATTTATTAATTAGACAGACATCAGATATTCCACCGAAGTTAAATAGTTAGTAATCAGCCGAATAACAAGTTTACTTCCATAAAAAACACATGAACATTAAAAAAAAGAAGAAGTATTTAGCTTAAACGGAAATTTATTATGCTCTATTGCAAGTTGAGAAAAGGCCGTTGCGATGTAGGATTCCATTGTTAGTGACTTCATTTACTTCTATTTTATTTCACTAGAAAACTAAAAAAAAAAACTAAGCATTCTATGCAAAACTTAAGTTATTAAAAGTAAACTATGTCAAACATTGTGGTAATTAATTTTCATTTTTCTGGAATCTTTATTTAATGGCACATCTCTAACAACTTCCTGTCCTTAGAGAAGAAACAAAAATATAACGTCAACGTTCTGAGGCATCTAATTGGACCAGTTAAACTGGCGCGTTTTTCGTCGATCCATCTAAACAAAACATTTGTCGCGATGAGTTTTTCTTTTTATTATTATTTCATTGTAGACGAAAAATCGTCTGCAATGATTAAATATTTTTCTATTCCTCCAGTAGTTTCTTTAAAGCAAACAAAAAACGACATTTTTTCACCTTTATGAAAATTATCAAAATCAGTGCCTTATTTTCAGTTTTTGCAAATATTTATAAGCCCAAGTAATGCAGAATTGGAATAAGTTTTCAAATATTAAAAAACCGGACCACAAACCCTTTTTAATTTCATAAAACTATGACTTTTATCCATATTGATGTTTTGCGCCATTTTCAAAATAAGTCTAGACAGCGTTGGCTTTAGATAGGTTAAACTTGACCAAACAGTCACGTGTAACAGTAAACTCACAGGAGTTATAAAAGTAGCATATTATTCTCAAAAAAGCATAATTTAATATTACGACGGAGTTTTCGCAAAACTGTACTAGTTATAGAATATTCTTCTTTATAGAACAGTATATATTTCTGAATCTATATAGGGTAAACTAACCAGTGAAGGAACATTTAAGCTTCGCTTGCCTTTTAAAAAATCATATCAATTTCAAAATTCGTAATTTTAGTTAAATGACAGTGTCAACATATTTGTTACTAATTGCAAATTATGTAAAAAAATTGTAGAGAACTTACATAATATTGTTTTAAAGTTTTGTAGGTTCAAATAACAAGTAGTAAGAAGACCAAGTGAAGGAACAGCTCTTACCAGTGAATGAACACCCAGTAAAGGAACACTTAATTTTGGTTATTTTTTAATGCTCTTTATGAATTTTTAAGCCATACAAATATTTAAAAACTAGCTTATTCCTGAAATTATAACATATAAATACTTGGATAATGTTAACTTTTTTTTGTAATCATGAATTAAAATTAAAGTGTCAATATATTAACACATTCTGTTCATTCACTGGGAAATCTATGCCCAGTAAAGGAATATGCCTGTTTCGTCACTGGTTAGAAGTTGTTTTTCGTATTTTTAGCATACTTTTGAGGCGGAACATCACTAAAGGTACAAGAAAAATAAAGTTCATCTTTTATTTTCATTAACTTAGAAAAAAACCATGCAAAGGAACACTTGTTCCTTCACTGGTTTTTCATCGCTTGGTGATCCAGTGAATAAACACCCCCTTCTCTCAGTACTTTATGATGCTTAAAAAAATAAAACGTAACTTCAATAACTATATTTTGAATTATCCTTTTAACAGTGAGAAAAATGAAACTATTACATGCATTTAATTCCACTTCAAACATATAAATACAAAAACTCACTTTATAATTTTTTCAAAGAAACAAGGTGTTGCAGAGATAATAACAAATTCAAACGCTTTTTCAGAGAAGTCTATTTGACCAGGAAATCCAAAACATTGTTAGATGACTTCTTATTGTTTGGGAGGAAGCTATTGTTACCAATCAATCTAACGAAAAACTTTCAAATTCTTATTTTTAATCAATATATATGAAATGTTCCTTCACTGGTTGGTTTACCCTAATTCGGAAAACAACAATATTAATTTTAGACACCCAAATTACTTGAAATAGTATAATTTGTGTTGATTGTTCATAATTTTTTTTATCGTTTTCTTGGTAAGTATTTTTTTTAATTTTGAATGAATAATTTCAACTAGAAGTAATTCAGCTATTCTGTTTTGAAGTTACATATTGAAGTTTATAACGAGATCTCACAATTATAAAATTATGTTCTGTGGTAAGTTATCTGAAAGTAATGAAGGGATAATCTATGTATATATTATTTGAAAATGAAATTTTCAAACGAAGAATATTTCATTTGGAACTCTCTGGATTTATAAAGCAAGTAAGTGTTATGATTTTTATCATGAAAAATTTACTTGTAAATAATTTTTTTTTTCTTCTAATTTGAAGATCTGCAGAATGGTTTTCTACGTCTGACTAAGAACTTTAAGATTAGAAAAAAGAAAATTTTTGAGGAATATTTAGAATCATATTTTTTATAGTAAGCAGTCTTTATTTTGCGTTTTTAAGTTCATAAATAATACTTTTTTATTGAAACTTTTAATTTTTTGATAAAAAATTGTTGTCAAAAAACTTTTTTTGCAAAATTAAATGGTATATTATTATGTGTTTCTGTATACTTTTTGCATGATTTTAAAGTTTGAAGTGATGCATAAAAGTACGGAATGTCAAACTTAAGTAAACCTTTCACTCTACATCATTTATCAATTTAGTAGAACGATTTCTCAGGCACTAGGTTTTAGCTTTAATTACAAGATTTTTTACAAATATTTCTGATGTGTTTTGGATGTTCCTTCTATAAAAAAGAAAGATATTTCATTTTACTTTCACTTGCATATGAAAGAATATCATATATTTTTTTTAAAAAACTTAATAAGCAACATTAAAGAAGGAACATTACCATGCCACACTGAAGAAATCTCCAGTGCAACTGATGACCCTGTTGTTCTGCTAGCAGTTATTCGTCTCAAAAAACAACGCCACCTATAGGTCGTTGCTCTCGCGAATTGAATAGAAAAAAAATATAAATTTCAAGGCAAAATTAATGTGAATGTTGTACTATTTCGTTAAAACTTATGTACTGAAAAGCAAAAATAATGGAAAGAAGATACATTTTCATTTAAGAGAGCCGTGAAAATCAACATAGTATAACTAATCACCATATATAAAAATCACCATATTGACACGAATGCTTTATTAATATTGATAATACGTATAAATTGAAATAAAATAAAATAAGCTATGTGCTAAAAAGAGAGGTCAAAGGAGAAAAGGTAAAAAGGAATTTCGTTTAGGGAAGCTGTAGAAAATCGCCATTCACAGATTACGCTTAATTATTGGTGTACTACTGCTACTGACGATAATATGTAGGGGAGAGTGGGGTCAATTGCAACAATTTTTGCTTAACAATTTTTAACTAACAAAAAATAAAATATATTATTAGTATTAATTGACAGACGAGTAAAGTAGACTATCCTCTACTAGAAAAAAAAATAACTACCTTATTTTAAATGTTATTATATTAATTATTAACAATTTTTGACAGTCGTGCACTTGTTACAATTGTCCCCACTTACGGGGTCAGTTGTAACAGTTCATAAATTCAACTGAAACATAGTTAATTATACATATTATCATAGTTGTGATATACTTTTTTATTAATCAAAATAGTAGTGATATTTTAGGCGTAAAAATAATAATGAGCAGAGACCTAAAGGGTTAAACTTTTAACTTAAAGGGGTTAAAAATTTTAATTTATGCTGTGAAAGGTAACAAATAAAATAATGCACATGCAACATAATATAAATGGTATAGGAAACTATTGGTGGTTCTTAAAGAGTTAAGTAATGGTTTGTAAACATAAGATTATTTATTTTCAGCTGTTACATTCGTCCCTTTACTTATTCTTACAATCGTCCTCAAGACGCCATTTCAGCCTCATTTATTAAAAACAATGCTAGTTAATTAACAAAACTAATCTTTTTTTTGAAATGTTAATTAAAGTGTCCACTTACACATTCGGTTAATAATTTTTATTTGGTTAAACAAAATTAATTTGTTACAATATAATATTCTAATACCAAAAAAAGTACTTACGTAGCGTGATGTAACTCTTTTTCTCTGATGTCTTTTGTGATGTAACTCTTTCAAAAGTACATAAAAATGGTTGCCAGCAGGGGTGTACATGTAGATTTATTAAATACACCTTGTGCGCCTCCTAGGAACCAAATCTGGAATCCGACACTCGAAATTTTTGCTCTGTTACAATCGTACCCTGTTACAATTGACCCCACTCTCCCCTACAGTCGTGAGTCAAAAAAATAAGAATCTCTCCGAATTACTTTTTATCTAATGATCGGATCTTCACGTTCTAGGACATTTTAATGGCTCGAGGGGGTGACTTCAAATATGCTAATTAATAAGTGCAGACGATATTTTTTGAAGTTACAAAATCAGACGCAAAAACGTATATTCTTTGAATAAGTCTACCTTTTTTTGACGGATTCAGATTTCTGACCCCCAAAATATAGGGGGTAGACGTAATCTGGGAAATATGGTCCCTATAGTTTGGTCAGGAGAGTGCCCCAAAATTTGGAACCCTTAATGTTAATTTTACTTTTTGCGTATTTCGCTATATCTCGAGAACTTTTTAAGCGAATTAGAAACCTTTTGTAGGCAATTATAAAATTCGTTTGTCCAAAAATAATGCTATGCAAATAATAACTTTTGTTGAATATTAATTATTTTATTCAATAATAGTCAAACAATTTTGAATTGTTAGGTCAACAATTTCTGGCATAATTTTAAAGAATATAATTTTACATGACAAAATACAAAATTTGAGCAAAATAGGCTGAATAGTTCCAGACAAATCGAATTCTAAATATCTGACATTTTTGAGTGATCGGATAACTCACATAGGTCAGATAGAATAATGATCAAAATCCTTATCAAGTACTAATAAGAATTATATTTTTTCAAAAAAATGTCGGTTTAGTTAGATGTTACACACAAATTTATTATTCACAAAACTCGAATGCTGAAGGGTAAATGTAATATGTACAAATATTCTAATATAAGTATAAAATATACTTGTATCAGAATATTTGTATAAAATATAGGTATGCAATATACCGATATTAGTATATTGAATTATTAAAACTTAGTATTGGTAAATTTTGTATATTAGTATATTGAATTATTAAAACTTAGTATTGGTAAATTTTGTATATTAGTATATTGGATATTAAGACTAAGTATTATTCAATACTAAGTTTTAATACCGATACTTCGGAAATAAGTATATTACTGCCCTCGAAAGGGATATGTACCGGAGAAAACTACTTGATACTATTAAATTTTGACTATTATGAGTTCGCCACGATCAGTAGCATCACGCAAAAATTTCACTTACCTGGTTCTTCCATCAAGCTCTTTAATTGCGTCGATATATGCTTTTCAGTTCTTACTTGATAGTGGTAAATTTTAACTATTATGAGTTCACCACGATCAGTAGCATCACGCCAAAATTTCACTTACCTGATTCTTCCATCAAGCTCTTTAATTGCGTCGATATATGCTTTTCAGTTCTTACTTGATAGTGGTAAATTTTAACTATTATGAGTTCACCACGATCAGTAGCATCACGCCAACATTTCACTTACCTGATTCTTCCATCAAGCTCTTTAATTGCGTCGATATATGCTTTTCAGTTCTTACTTGATAGTGGTAAATTTTAACTATTATGAGTTCACCACGATCAGTAGCATCACGCCAAAATTTCACTTACCTGGTTCTTCCATCAAGCTCTTTAATTGCGTCGATATATGCTTTTCAGTTCTTACTTGATAGTGGTAAATTTTGACTATTATGAGTTCGCCACGATCAGTAGCATCACGCAAAAATTTCACTTACCTGGTTCTTCCATCAAGCTCTTTAATTGCGTCGATATATGCTTTTCAGTTCTTACTTGATAGTGGTAAATTTTAACTATTATGAGTTCACCACGATCAGTAGCATCACGCCAAAATTTCACTTACCTGATTCTTCCATCAAGCTCTTTAATTGCGTCGATATATGCTTTTCAGTTCTTACTTGATAGTGGTAAATTTTAACTATTATGAGTTCACCACGATCAGTAGCATCACGCCAAAATTTCACTTACCTGGTTCTTCCATCAAGCTCTTTAATTGCGTCGATATATGCTTTTCAGTTCTTACTTGATAGTGGTAAATTTTAACTATTATGAGTTCACCACGATCAGTAGCATCACGCAAAAATTTCACTTACCTGATTCTTCCATCAAGCTCTTTAATTGCGTCGATATATGCTTTTCAGTTCTTACTTGATAGTGGTAAATTTTAACTATTATGAGTTCACCACGATCAGTAGCATCACGCAAAAATTTCACTTACCTGGTTCTTCCATCAAGCTCTTTAATTGCGTCGATATATGCTTTTCAGTTCTTACTTGATAGTGGTAAATTTTAACTATTATGAGTTCACCACGATCAGTAGCATCACGCCAAAATTTCACTTACCTGATTCTTCCATCAAGCTCTTTAATTGCGTCGATATATGCTTTTCAGTTCTTACTTGATAGTGGTAAATTTTAACTATTATGAGTTCACCACGATCAGTAGCATCACGCAAAAATTTCACTTACCTGGTTCTTCCATCAAGCTCTTTAATTGCGTCGATATATGCTTTTCAGTTCTTACTTGATAGTGGTAAATTTTAACTATTATGAGTTCACCACGATCAGTAGCATCACGCCAAAATTTCACTTACCTGATTCTTCCATCAAGCTCTTTAATTGCGTCGATATATGCTTTTCAGTTCTTACTTGATAGTGGTAAATTTTGACTATTATGAGTTCGCCACGAGCAGTAGCATCATGCTAAACTTTCACTTACCTGGTTCTAAAATCAAGCTCTTTAATTGCGTCGATATATGCTTTTCAGTTCTTACTTGATAGTGGTAAATTTTGACTATTATGAGTTCGCCACGATCAGTAGCATCACGCCAAAATTGCACTTACCTGATTCTTCCAACAAGCTCTTTAATTGCTTCGATATATGCTTTTCAGTTCTTACTTGATAGTGGTAAATTTTGACTATTATGAGTTCGCCACGAGCAGTAGCATCACGCCAAAATTTCACTTACCTGGTTCTTCCATCAAGCTCTTTAATTGCATCGATATATGCTTTTCAGTTCGTACTTGATAGTGGTAAATTTTGACTATTATGAGTTCGCCACGATCAGTAGCATCACGCCAAAATTTCACTTACCTGGTTCATCCATCAAGCTCTTTAATTGCATCGATATATGCTTTTCAGTTCGTACTTGATAGTGGTAAATTTTGACTATTATGAGTTCGCCACGATCAGTAGCATCACGCCAAAATTTCACTTATCTGGTTCTTCCATCAAGCTCTTTAATTGCGTCGATATATGCTTTTCAGTTCGTACTTGATAGTGGTAAATTTTGACTATTATGAGTTCGCCACGATCAGTAGCATCACGCCAAAATTTCACTTACCTGGTTCTTCCATCAAGCTCTTTAATTGCGTCGATATATGCTTTTCAGTTCTTACTTGATAGTGGTAAATTTTGACTATTATGAGTTCGCCACGATCAGTAGCATCACGCCAAAATTTCACTTACCTGGTTCTTCCATCAAGCTCTTTAATTGCGTCGATATATGCTTTTCAGTTCTTACTTGATAGTGGTAAATTTTGACTATTATGAGTTCACCACGAGCAGTAGCATCATGCTAAAATTTCACTTACCTGGTTCTACCATCAAGGTCTTATTGTTTTCTGTTCACCCCACGCGAAAAACGGGTATTCAGCTAGTGTTATATAAAATCCTTAAATTACAAGTAAATTTTTCTAAATTATATCTATTTTTCAGACTTACAAATTTCGCTGAGTTTTTTAAATTATGCCAAAAAGCCTAACAATAGCATAAAACTCTTAATAGAATTCGGGTAGACTTTTCTGATAACACAGACTCAAAATCCTAGAGTCAATTTTAGTCTAGAGTGCTACAAACTAAACTAAACTAAAACTAATGCTACAAACTATCTCTTTTAATAAAACGTATACAATGCATTGCTGCCATATAGAAATTACTGTGACGAAAAAATGGTAATCGTTAAATTGATTCTTTGAAATTAGGCTAACTATTACAATCTCTTAAAAAGATGCGAATGACATCTATTTTGGTACGTCTAGACTAGAGTATGTGCACATCATATCAGTCAACGAAAAAGAAGAAGCACAAGATTTTTTTGACTACCTTTTATGTATGTAAACTCACAACTTTATAAAAAAATACATTTCCATACCAAAAGTGCAGGAAAAAAAACACAATTTAATAATTCAGGCAATCGCCCATGTTCGATGAATTTTTCGATTGAAAAAAAAAATGTAAAATCTTTAAATAAGTTATGCATAGTTTGATGAAATGAGATAAAAATGATGAAATCAAATAAAATCATAACTATATATCATATAGTTAATAAAATCTTTAAAAGTGTGATTGTAGTTTAGATCACAATAAATATAAATTTTGAAAAAGGATTTTCAGCATATAAAGACTTATTTCTACAGTGAAAGTAAATTATATTTAACATAGAAACTTCAAATTTGTTTCAGTTGAACTTTTTATTATTTTTCCTTTTTACCATTATTGTAAATCGACGAACTTTATTTCAAATACACAATTTTTTTTGTCTATACCTGACTGTTTTTTTCATAATTTTACAATAAATTTTCTACAAATTCAGATGATAATAAAGGTTGAATCCTAGTTGACGAGAAATAAGAACTAAAGCTAAGTGGATAACATAACCAGAGTTGGGAACTGATTCCGTGATTCGAATCACCAACTTGAACTTGATTCGAAGCGCCTGATTCGAAGTGATTTGAATCACTGATCCGAATCCCGTGCATTGAATCTGTGATCTAAATAATTTGATTCGTATCAGTTGATTCAAATAATGATTTCGATCTGGAATCTGAATAACTTCATTCAAATCACAAGCCCAATTCCCTTGATTCGTATAATGTTTTGAATCGCGCGTTATTATAAGTGATTTAAATCTCAAATAAGTGATTCAAATCTCTTGATTCCAATAACTGATCTGAATTGCTTGATTTGGACAACTGATCTGAATTAGTTGATTCAAATAGTGATTTGAATCACTTCAATCGCACCTATGATACGAATCCAAAGATTTTATACAATGATCTGAATCACGTGATTCAAATCAGAGAGCAGAATGGCTTGATTCGAATAGTGATTCGAATCGAATGATCTGAATTGCTTGATTAGAATCACTGAAAAGAATCACTTGATACGAATAGTGATTTAAATCCCCTGATTCTGTTCAGTGATGATCATGAAGGATATTTTTCAACATTTTGGCGACTAATGGCATTATTATGGCAGTATGGTTATGGGCATTTGCATTGCATGGCGAAGAAAACGACGAAAATCTCTTTGGGTCATTTCATTGGGAAGTGAATGCTCTAACTACTAAGCTGTTTAAATTTTCAATCATTTTATAACTAGCGTTGAGCAGCCGACCCAATGCTGAGTTTAGGTCTATCAATGTTCAAGTCCTTGTAATTTTGAACCAAATTTAGAAGACAAGTTAACTCCTGGATCAAGTACCTGGGACAAACTACCTGCACTTGCGTTAGATGGAAAGGAAAACCACGTAAACATCTTTACTGCCTGACACAAGGGGATTCTAGCCCACCACTGAGCATATTTTATTTCAGCTATGTTGTCGGTGCTATTTGGGCGCAGAATTTGCATCGACTAGCCAAAGCTAGGATTCGAACTTGGGACACCTCATTAGGAGGCCAGTGCTCTGTTCCTTTAGTCACCGTGATTCAAAGTGCTAAATTCTTTTCTATTGTAAGCTAAAAAACTATTATTGAGGCTAGGGATGTTTAACTAATTAAGGTCATAGAAAAGTAATATACTTATTTAGGCAATAGATCTTTTTTTCGGCTAACCGAAATGCATATGAATCAAAGGTTTCACAGGATGTACAAGATTTATATTTTTAAAACAACTTGGTTTTTAAAAATGAACCACTATTCATACAAAACTATTGTTAAATATGTTTGCATTAAATAAACTAGCGGAACCGCGAAGGAAGGAATTTGAAAAGAACTACAAAAGTAATTCAGGGTGATGGTGTACGCAACGATTAGAGTCTAATCTTAATTTTTGTAACTCAAGTAAATCTTATTTTTTTGACCCTTATTCGTGCCAAAATTGAAAAGATAATTTTAGATCAACCTTTAAATAGAAAGGAAAAGGAGAAAAAAAATTATAATTGTTCTTATTTTGATTTTTTTATTAAAGGAAATAAAGTGATATTAAGGCTTATATATAGCGCCAAAAAATGTAAAAGAAATATTTTAAAGTCATTTTAATTACATGTCAATTTTATCAATTTTATTAATTTCATTAACAAAACACTCACTGATGTGAAAAATTAAAGGATCTTAGTTCGGATTCGGATCATCAAGGGATTTGAATGCAAAAAGTTTACCAACATGGCTCATAACTCGTTTTAACTGATAGGAACGCTTTGGTTGATGGCGCAGGACATATTTTGGAACATTTGAGGCGAAAAAGCTCACTTTTTCTATTATTGGTCATTTTACTTCCAGTAGGGTTGAATTCAAATAATTGTAATACAAATAATTTGTAATCAAATACTATAATAACAATAAAGCTTGTTGTCATTTAAATAATAATACTTTACACACGATTAAAAATTATTTTCCTTGTCAGAATACTCGCTTTTGTTTTGAATACTATTATTTTTTGCAGAAGACATAAAGCAACTTTTTGGTTTTTGCGACAACAGTGAGTGTCTCATTGTTTTAGTGTTGACTCTAATTATTAAAATCGCAACAAGCTCTTACCATCAACTTAGATTCTATAGATAATAAATAACTCTATGCGATAAGAATAAAATATAACAATGGATAATAAATAATTAACTTTTTTAGTGAAATATAGTTAAATATTTAAAGTTGTTGAAAATTTAAATATAAAATAATTACATTTTTATGCTTGCTTATGTTGAGCACTAACATAGCAAAATATAAGAAATAAAGCATTTTTTTAACAATGAATACTAATATTTTTTTAACAATGAATACTAATATTTTTTTAACAATGAATACCAATATTTTTTTAACAATGAATATTAATATTTTTTTAACAATGAATACTAATATTTTTTTAACAATAAATACTTTAATCTGTGCTCTGAACTCGCAATAAAAGTAAAAAATTGCTAAATGTGCATAATAACACATTTGCGTTATTTGATAAGCTTTTGTGTTGACATAGCGATATAAAATGCCGAATTCTGGAAACATAAATTTTATTTTAATTTAAAACACAGTAATGGCTATAATTGTCAAAAATCACATTGCTATTGCCATTAAAAAAGTATTTTACGCTTTACAATAATCATCATTAAAAATTTTAATGACAACGTTGTTTTTGAGACGCGATTTCTTAAAAGTGTATCAATAAAATGCAGCGTTAATCCCTTTAAATTAATGGAATAATAGATACGGTAAAGCGTTAATAATCTTTTTTTTCTTTTTTTCTCTGTTTATAGTAGAATTTATGATATGAAAGAATGGAAATAGACAGTAAATAAAAATATAAATTAAATAATTTTTGCGTGTTATCAGTCCAATATGTAAAATAAAAAATTTGGAGTTGATTAGAAATTTTTTCATTTCTACAAAAATGCACAATGCGAAAATATTTAAAAAAAAAAACATAAATTCACCCAATCTAATTTCAATAATTTTGATTAAAAAAAGTATAAAAGATCAATTTTTAAGCAATAAACCACAATTAATTATCAGTTCTCGGGATGAATATAATCTTCCAGAAGTAAAAAAAAAAATATGTCCAAGACACTATATAATATACCTTAGAGCGTCAACTATGCACATCTACTGAATCAACTGTTTTCATTGTTAAAGAGCGCTGTAGGCAGTTGGGCCAAGAGAAACTTTAAAAGAAATGCGTCGTGATAGTTTAACATTACCATTGGTCCCGCAGTGAACTGATCGTAAAGACACGGTTCCCAGTAGAATATCGAAGTCAAGTAAGTGGATGGGTGACCACATTGATCAGTCTGCGTAGGGACAGAGGGTGCACGGTATCTGTCCTCATTAAGCTGTTCAACCGCAAACTGCGCGACTTCACGCCCATGTCTTCGGGCTACAAGAGACTAGGAGCCATCCCCACTGCAGTTGATCAAAATTGCGATGGCATGTCATCGGATTATCCTCAGGGATGTTTCCCAGACTGTCGCCAATAGCCCACTGTGCAGCTCTAGTGCGATGCAAATAAAGCACCTTCCTACCAACCATTGATGGTGAAGTAAAATATTTTGCCAATTTTCGATAGCTTATATTAGCCTGCATATTTGTTTCTAATTCGTTTTAATTCTGCATTTGAACTATAAGTTTAGGGATATTTAATTTTTTTTCTAGTAGCTTCACCTTCTTTTTTTAAATATTTTGTAAAATTGCTATTATCATGAAATTACACGTTTTCATCTATGTTTTAGTTGTAATTTTTTTCTTCAATGAATTTTTTATGACTTCACTTTTTACACCAATGAAATTTCGTTTTGTCGATACCGTGCCAGAATCACAATAGCACCGGAAAGAGGTAATTTCAGGATATTATGGTCTTCTTTTTGTCAATAAAAAAAATGATACAAATAGGTGCTCCAGCTCTTATATCCCTGCTCTTATTACATACATCCTGACATTTCTCTTTTATAAATACAGAGAAAAGTAAGTAAAAAAAATATTTTTGTAAATAGTGGTTCAAATCTCTATGAATAATCTATGTTTCTCTTAAAATATAAAATTATTTTTTATTTTATCTAAAATACCATTCTTAATTGCTCATGCAGTATTATCAGATAAATTTTATTTATGTCCTAAATCAGCATTAATCCATGTTCCATGTTTTGCCGTGAAAGAGTAAAAATTAAACAACGTGAATTCTCTTCTTAGTGCAGCAGAGTTAAAAAGCAAAATTTAATATATCTTATACACCATATTAAATCTGTTTAAATACGAATATTAAAATTTAATGTGCATAAAAATCCTACCATTACGGAAAAAAAGACTACTTGTTTTAATTTAATTGGGTATTTGCATAATTACATATTTGTTAACATGCTCATCGCTGATCACACGATACTGCGTGATTAACACCTTCCCTGCTGTTTGTGTCAATAAAACAGATCAAGTGGTAACAAGATGCTTATTATAATCTAACTATTTTCGATGAATATGATTTTCTCTCATGACGATAACATAATATTTATTTAAAAAAAAACTTATGGCTGGGATAGCCTGGTTGGTAGGGCGTTGGACCCATTGTCAAGAGGTCGTGAGTTCAAAGACTCCCCGTGTAGTAAATGATAGCAGGTACACATTAAATCAGTTGGGTCATATGGTCCTCCATGTCTTTTAAATCATACCTCTGGGGGTACTGAATTGGAGATTGATAGTTGTCTGGTTTAGGTCAAAATTAGTATCTGTGGATGTATGAATGGATATATGAATGCATCCGCCTTATAAACGGGCTGTGACATGTGTGTAGCTGAAATCATATTCTTGACCATATATGGTGCCGCCGAAAAACAAGAACGCACCTTTAGCTTTAAATTCGCTTGGATTCACTAAGCAGGCTTGTTGGTATTGGCAAGTGGCATTGGAAACAACAACACAAAACAAACTTATTATAAAATTAAAAAGTTAAAATTTTTGATAAAATACGAAAGTTAAACTTAGATTTTATCTTTATAGATTGCCACTCGTCAATGATAGTTATAGTATAACTACATGCACTCGGCTGGCAAATAACGAATTAAAGATAGTTATTAAGTCTTTACTATAGCAGTTTCTTATTACGTATTGTTAATTACGTCTTTAACAGTGAGGAGCCTGTTTTTTTAAAAAAATGTTGATGCTCATTCAAACTAGAATTGTAAAATAAATAAAATTAAAATAACTTATTTCTGGTACAGACAAAGTTTATAAGAAAATATCGTTTAATAATTCAACACGTAAAATATTGCTGTCGTATTTTTTATGTATTATCATCATATTATAATCATATTATTAAAGACACTCCACTTTTAAAAATAAAAACAACATATCTTTACTTTTTTTTTCAAATCTTTATTAAAATATACTAAAATTTTCACAAGTGATATTTTTATATCAATAATTTAAATCTTGTTAACAAAAACCATTCATTACAGCTGCGGGCTTAGCAGATTATTAAAGCATCCAAAATTTCTTTATATTTTTTAGAAGCAAACAAATATATGTGAGAAAATCGCCGAGGATCATTTTTAAAACATCTCTAATATTGTTTACGATAAAAACTAAAAAACTGAATAAAAAGAGCGCAGCGAAAAAAACTAAAGCTCAAAGCTAAAACTTCTTTTTGTTACTTGATTACTGCCTTATAGGAATTTATTAAAAATTTTTTTTATCGTTGAATAAAATGCAAATTAAATTTAAATATCATAAAGTTTTTAAGCACAATTTTTAGGGACTTCTACAAATTTTCCTACACGTATGTTAAATTAATTTGCATTTTTACAATAATAATCTCCATCAGACTGCGATGAGGTGGCAGATAAATTTGTAATTTTGATGATAGTGTTTCAGATTCTTTACTCAAATATTACTACCAGTATCTTAACTTTTAAATTTTAATGTAAAATTTAAATTGTATTCTATCAGTAATTGTATTTTATCAACATCGTATGTATTGTAAAGCATTTACGTTTATATCTTAATGATACCGTAATTACAAATATTACATAATATGCAATATTTGATCTTTTCACTATTTATAAAAAAATCAGAGGGAACGATTATTCCCCCCACACTGATTTTTATACACTGATTATTTTATGCGGAACTTTTATGCACGGAATTTTTTACCTCTTTCTTTCTTTTTTTTTCTAGAGCATTTTTAAAAATAAGTTTAACTAACATATTTGAAAACAAAGTTCGGAACTCACTGCGTGCAGTAAAATGATTGGAAACTGTCCCCGTCAGACAGTGACCCCTGCTGGAAAAATCTGAGCTGTTAATACAGTTCCAAAGAACGATTCTATCAGAGCAAGTTCAGTTTTCTTTCGCGTTGTACATAAGATCCCTTTTCTCCTTTTAAGGTATTTACATAATTTGATGGAGTAAATATACTTGTTGAGATGCACGTTTGAGAACGTAATTTTGAAATTTTATATATGAGTCAATTAAAATTATCCCTTAAAATAATCAATTATCGAATTTTTCTTCTCTTTTTTTTGAATACTATAATTATTAAATTTAACAAAACTTAAAAATTGTGACTTAATAACGTAAGAAGAAAGTACTGTTGAAGATACAAGAGATAAATATGAGAAGTTTTTGAGGTATGTAATTTTTATTTATTTAAAGTGTATTACTCATTCAAATGTAATTATTTATTAAAATGCACTTTAAAATTATCAAATACCTTAATTATTATTGTAATTTAGATCGACATAAAAATTTTAAAAATTAATTATAGACTAGATTAAAAGCGTTAAGCTGAAAATATATTTGCTTTTTATTGTTTTAAAATTTATATTATATTTAATTATTTCCATTTATAACATCTTAAAAACTATTTTGTCTACACCAAAAATCTATTAGAAATGATAATTGTTATGACAAATAAAAATAGTTATCCCACGAAAAAGATAGTTTAAAAGTTTCAAATGATTTATTAATTTAATAAAGTTCCATGAAACTTTTGATTACTTTTGATATTCCTTATTTCCTTTTTTTAAGTCGAATATTTACTTTAATATTTATAGTTTTTATTTTATTTCATTTTCTAACTGGTGTTAAATACCCGTTAAATTGAAAAAAAAAATCAAAATCTTCTCTATTTAAGGGTACAAATCTTGTCAAAAGTGTAATTTATGTTATATCCAGTACTGCAGAGCTGACTCACTTTTGGGTTCAGGATTAACAATGTTCAACTCCGTAGCCTTGCAATTTTGAACCCAACACAGAAGATAAGAGAACTCCTGATCAAGCATTAGGACAAACTAGCTTTCGAGGAGATTGTTTGAGGAAACTAATCCACATTTTATGCTACATGGAACAAAAACCACGAAAACCTTTCATGGTTAGACCAGCGGCAAAGGAGTCCTAACCCATTATCAGTCTGCCAATGAGGATATTTTATGTCTGCGCTGTGGTTGTGTAAGCCGGAGCAGAGTTTTTATTAAACAGCCACCGCTGGAATTCGAACCTAGCTCACCTCATTGGAGGGAGAACACTTTAACCCCTGAATTATATTTTAAAAATATTATTTAAGAATAAGCTTTATTTTAATGATTTGCTTTATTTTAATAATACACTTTGTTTTAATAACACTTCAATGAGAAATTAGCTACAACATGCGCTCCAGAATGCATTCCAATCACACGAAACAAAATTTTAATATTTAATTTTTATCAAAACTTTTTAAGCAGAAAAAGTATAAGTTATTCTTTGTAAGAGAGAGCTGGTAGCTCAGGGGATAGGGACCTCACCTTCAAATAAGGTAAGTCAGGTTCGAACCCAGCTGTGGCTGGTTGATACGATTTCTGCTCCTGATTCGCAGCAACGACGATACTAAAATATCCTCAGAGGTAGACAGATCCTGGGTTAAAATCACTTGCCGTCAGACTAACCATGAGAGGTTTTCGCTGTTTTCTTCTTCCTGTAACGCAAATGCTGGTTAGTTCCACCATGAAGTCCTCCACGAAGGCTAGTTTGTCCCAATGTTTTATTAAGGAATTCCCTTGTCTTCTGGTTTGGGTTTCAAATTACAAGGTTATGGAGTTGAACATATGTAGTCGTAAACTCAGAATTGTCTTGGCTGTTCTATGCTGTAAATTTGTATAACTTAAAAATTATTATGAATTATCAATTAATGAATTAGTTAAAGGATAGTAAATAGTAAGTTGGCTAATTAGTGAATCAGTGAATGAACCAACGAATAGTCAAATTAGTTATCCGGCAAAAACGTTCGTAAAGTTTATAAGTTTGTATTGCATACAAAATTAAAAATCTGAACATTTTTGCTAAGGCATGTAACAACTATGCTTTAATCATCATTATTAACAACTGATTCTCTTAAAATTATACTTTACGTTTAAAATAAGTTCATTTGAAAATATTAGTTATTGATATACACAATGCGCAAAATAACAAAGTGAACACTTTGGATAATTTTTTATCTAATGATCGGGTTTTCTATGCATAATGGTTATAAGGTCTCACCTGAAATATGCTAAATAATTAGTTCAGACAATATTTTAAGTTACGAATTAAGATACAATAACGATTTTTCTCTGAAAATAAATCTCAAAACTTTTTTTGGCGGATTTGTATTTTTGATGGGAGGAAAGCAGCAGCAAGTCAATAATTAAGGCGGGAGAGCAATCAAATGTTTTAGCTTCTTGCCTTGCTTGGGATTCTTGTCTCCCTTCCATATGAAAATTTGTTTATTTTACTTTTTGTTTATTACGCAATACCTCGAAAACTTTTTAAGCGAATCGAAAATCTTTTGAAGCAATTATGAAATTTGTTTACAAAAAAAATTCCATAGAAAAAATTAACTTTAATAATTAACAATGAAAAAATTAACAAATCAAACACGCTTCTGTACTTCAGCTAGAACGAGCCATAAGTTAAGTTGATTTTCTATTAATTGTTTTCAATTTATTAATTAGACAGACATCAGATATTCCACCGAAGTTAAATAGTTAGTAATCAGCCGAATAACAAGTTTACTTCCATAAAAAACACATGAACATTAAAAAAAAGAAAAAGTATTTAGCTTAAACGGAAATTTATTATGCTCTATTGCAAGTTGAGAAAAGGCCGTTGCGATGTAGGATTCCATTGTTAGTGACTTCATTTACTTCTATTTTATTTCACTAGAAAACTAAAAAAAAAAAAAACTAAGCATTCTATGCAAAACTTAAGTTATTAAAAGTAAACTATGTCAAACATTGTGGTAATTAATTTTCATTTTTCTGGAATCTTTATTTAATGGCACATCTCTAACAACTTCCTGTCCTTAGAGAAGAAACAAAAATATAACGTCAACGTTCTGAGGCATCTAATTGGACCAGTTAAACTGGCGCGTTTTTCGTCGATCCATCTAAACAAAACATTTGTCGCGATGAGTTTTTCTTTTTATTATTATTTCATTGTAGACGAAAAATCGTCTGCAATGATTAAATATTTTTCTACTCCTCCAGTAGTTTCTTTAAAGCAAACAAAAAACGACATTTTTTCACCTTTATGAAAATTATCAAAATCAGTGCCTTATTTTCAGTTTTTGCAAATATTTATAAGCCCAAGTAATGCAGAATTGGAATAAGTTTTCAAATATTAAAAAACCGGACCACAAACCCTTTTTAATTTCATAAAACTATGACTTTTATCCATATTGATGTTTTGCGCCATTTTCAAAATAAGTCTAGACAGCGTTAGCTTTAGATAGGTTAAACTTGACCAAACAGTCACGTGTAACAGTAAACTCACAGGAGTTATAAAAGTAGCATATTATTCTCAAAAAAGCATAATTTAATATTACGACGGAGTTTTCGCAAAACTGTACTAGTTATAGAATATTCTTCTTTATAGGACAGTATATATTTCTGAATCTATATAGGGTAAACTAACCAGTGAAGGAACATTTAAGCTTCGCTTGCCTTTTAAAAAATCATATCAATTTCAAAATTCGTAATTTTAGTTAAATGACAGTGTCAACATATTTGTTACTAATTGCAAATTATGTAAAAAAATTGTAGAGAACTTACATAATATTGTTTTAAAGTTTTGTAGGTTCAAATAACAAGTAGTAAGAAGACCAAGTGAAGGAACAGCTCTTACCAGTGAATGAACACCCAGTAAAGGAACACTTAATTTTGGTTATTTTTTAATGCTCTTTATGAATTTTTAAGCCATACAAATATTTAAAAACTAGCTTATTCCTGAAATTATAACATATAAATACTTGGATAATGTTAACTTTTTTTTGTAATCATGAATTAAAATTAAAGTGTCAATATATTAACACATTCTGTTCATTCACTGGGAAATCTATGCCCAGTAAAGGAATATGCCTGTTTCGTCACTGGTTAGAAGTTGTTTTTCGTATTTTTAGCATACTTTTGAGGCGGAACATCACTAAAGGTACAAGAAAAATAAAGTTTATCTTTTATTTTCATTAACTTAGAAAAAAACCATGCAAAGGAACACTTGTTCCTTCACTGGTTTTTCATCGCTTGGTGATCCAGTGAATAAACACCCCCTTCTCTCAGTACTTTATGTTGCTTAAAAAAATAAAACGTAACTTCAATAACTATATTTTGAATTATCCTTTTAACAGTGAGAAAAATGAAACTATTACATGCATTTAATTCCACTTCAAACATATAAATACAAAAACTCACTTTATAATTTTTTCAAAGAAACAAGGTGTTGCAGAGATAATAACAAATTCAAACGCTTTTTCAGAGAAGTCTATTTGACCAGGAAATCCAAAACATTGTTAGATGACTTCTTATTGTTTGGGAGGAAGCTATTGTTACCAATCAATCTAACGAAAAACTTTCAAATTCTTATTTTTAATCAATATATATGAAATGTTCCTTCACTGGTTGGTTTACCCTAATTCGGAAAACAACAATATTAATTTTAGACACCCAAATTACTTGAAATAGTATAATTTGTGTTGATTGTTCATAATTTTTTTTATCGTTTTCTTGGTAAGTATTTTTTTAATTTTGAATGAATAATTTCAACTAGAAGTAATTCAGCTATTCTGTCTTGAAGTTACATACTGAAGTTACATATTGAAGTTTATAACGAGATCTCACAATTATAAAATTATGTTCTGTGGTAAGTTATCTGAAAGTAATGAAGGGATAATCTATGTATATATTATTTGAAAATGAAATTTTCAAACGAAGAATATTTCATTTGGAACTCTCTGGATTTATAAAGCAAGTAAGTGTTATGATTTTTATCATGAAAAATTTACTTGTAAATAATTTTTTTTTCTTCTAATTTGAAGATCTGCAGAATGGTTTTCTACGTCTGACTAAGAACTTTAAGATTAGAAAAAAGAAAATTTTTGAGGAATATTTAGAATCATATTTTTTATAGTAAGCAGTCTTTATTTTGCGTTTATAAGTTCATAAATAATACTTTTTTATTGAAACTTTTAATTTTTTGATAAAAAATTTTTGTCAAAAAACTTTTTTTGCAAAATTAAATGGTATATTATTATGTGTTTCTGTATACTTTTTGCATGATTTTAAAGTTTGAAGTGATGCATAAAAGTACGGAATGTCAAACTTAAGTAAACCTTTCACTCTACATCATTTATCAATTTAGTAGAACGATTTCTCAGGCACTAGGTTTTAGCTTTAATTACAAGATTTTTTACAAATATTTCTGATGTGTTTTGGATGTTCCTTCTATAAAAAAGAAAGATATTTCATTTTACTTTCACTTGCATATGAAAGAATATCATATATTTTTTTTAAAAAACTTAATAAGCAACATTAAAGAAGGAACATTACCATGCCACACTGAAGAAATCTCCAGTGCAACTGATGACCCTGTTGTTCTGCTAGCAGTCATTCGTCTCAAAAAACAACGCCACCTATAGGTCGTTGCTCTCGCGAATTGAATAGAAAAAAATATAAATTTCAAGGCAAAATTAATGTGAATGTTGTACTATTTCGTTAAAACTTATGTACTGAAAAGCAAAAATAATGGAAAGAAGATACATTTTCATTTAAGAGAGCCGTGAAAATCAACATAGTATAACTAATCACCATATATAAAAATCACCATATTGACACGAATGCTTTATTAATATTGATAATACGTATAAATTGAAATAAAATAAAATAAGCTATGTGCTAAAAAGAGTGGTCAAAGGAGAAAAGGTAAAAAGGAATTTTGTTTAGGGAAGCTGTAGAAAATCGCCATTCACAGATTACGCTTAATTATTGGTGTACTACTGCTACTGACGATAATATGTAGGGGAGAGTGGGGTCAATTGCAACAATTTTTGCTTAACAATTTTTAACTAACAAAAAATAAAATATATTATTAGTATTAATTGACAGACGAGTAAAGTAGACTATCCTCTACTAGAAAAAAAAAATAACTACCTTATTTTAAATGTTATTATATTAATTATTAACAATTTTTGACAGTCGTGCACTTGTTACAATTGTCCCCACTTACGGGGTCAGTTGTAACAGTTCATAAATTCAACTGAAACATAGTTAATTATACATATTATCATAGTTGTGATATACTTTTTTATTAATCAAAATAGTAGTGATATTTTAGGCGTAAAAATAATAATGAGCAGAGACCTAAAGGGTTAAACTTTTAACTTAAAGGGGTTAAAAATTTTAATTTATGCTGTGAAAGGTAACAAATAAAATAATGCACATGCAACATAATATAAATGGTATAGGAAACTATTGGTGGTTCTTAAAGAGTTAAGTAATGGTTTGTAAACATAAGATTATTTATTTTCAGCTGTTACATTCGTCCCTTTACTTATTGTTACAATCGTCCTCAAGACGCCATTTCAGCCTCATTTATTAAAAACAATGCTAGTTAATTAACAAAACTAATCTTTTTTTTGAAATGTTAATTAAAGTGTCCACTTACACATTCGGTTAATAATTTTTATTTGGTTAAACAAAATTAATTTGTTACAATATAATATTCTAATACCAAAAAAAGTACTTACGTAGCGTGATGTAACTCTTTTTCTCTGATGTCTTTTGTGATGTAACTCTTTCAAAAGTACATAAAAATGGTTGCCAGCAGGGGTGTACATGTAGATTTATTAAATACACCTTGTGCGCCTCCTAGGAACCAAATCTGGAATCCGACACTCGAAATTTTTGCTCTGTTACAATCGTACCCTGTTACAATTGACCCCACTCTCCCCTACAGTCGTGAGTCAAAAAAATAAGAATCTCTCCGAATTACTTTTTATCTAATGATCGGATCTTCACGTTCTAGGACATTTTAATGGCTCGAGGGGGTGACTTCAAATATGCTAATTAATAAGTGCAGACGATATTTTTTGAAGTTACAAAATCAGACGCAAAAACGTATATTCTTTGAATAAGTCTACCTTTTTTTGACGGATTCAGATTTCTGACCCCCAAAATATAGGGGGTAGACGTAATCTGGGAAATATGGTCCCTATAGTTTGGTCAGGAGAGTGCCCCAAAATTTGGAACCCTTAATGTTAATTTTACTTTTTGCGTATTTCGCTATATCTCGAGAACTTTTTAAGCGAATTAGAAACCTTTTGTAGGCAATTATAAAATTCGTTTGTCCAAAAATAATGCTATGCAAATAATAACTTTTGTTGAATATTAATTATTTTATTCAATAATAGTCAAACAATTTTGAATTGTTAGGTCAACAATTTCTGGCATAATTTTAAAGAATATAATTTTACATGACAAAATACAAAATTTGAGCAAAATAGGCTGAATAGTTCCAGACAAATCGAATTCTAAATATCTGACATTTTTGAGTGATCGGATAACTCACATAGGTCAGATAGAATAATGATCAAAATCCTTATCAAGTACTAATAAGAATTATATTTTTTCAAAAAAATGTCGGTTTAGTTAGATGTTACACACAAATTTATTATTTACAAAACTCGAATGCTGAAGGGTAAATGTAATATGTACAAATATTCTAATATAAGTATAAAATATACTTGTATCAGAATATTTGTATAAAATATAGGTATGCAATATACCGATATTAGTATATTGAATTATTAAAACTTAGTATTGGTAAATTTTGTATATTAGTATATTGGATATTAAGACTTAGTATTATTCAATACTAAGTTTTAATACCGATACTTCGGAAATAAGTATATTACTGCCCTCGAAAGGGATATGTACCGGAGAAAACTACTTGATAGTGGTAAATTTTGACTATTATGAGTTCGCCACGATCAGTAGCATCACGCCAAAATTTCACTTACCTGGTTCTTCCATCAAGCTCTTTAATTGCGTCGATATATGCTTTTCAGTTCTTACTTGATAGTGGTAAATTTTGACTATTATGAGTTCGCCACGAGCAGTAGCATCATGCTAAACTTTCACTTACCTGGTTCTAAAATCAAGCTCTTTAATTGCGTCGATATATGCTTTTCAGTTCTTACTTGATAGTGGTAAATTTTGACTATTATGAGTTCGCCACGATCAGTAGCATCACGCCAAAATTGCACTTACCTGATTCTTCCAACAAGCTCTTTAATTGCTTCGATATATGCTTTTCAGTTCTTACTTGATAGTGGTAAATTTTGACTATTATGAGTTCGCCACGAGCAGTAGCATCACGCCAAAATTTCACTTACCTGGTTCTTCCATCAAGCTCTTTAATTGCATCGATATATGCTTTTCAGTTCGTACTTGATAGTGGTAAATTTTGACTATTATGAGTTCGCCACGATCAGTAGCATCACGCCAAAATTTCACTTACCTGGTTCATCCATCAAGCTCTTTAATTGCATCGATATATGCTTTTCAGTTCGTACTTGATAGTGGTAAATTTTGACTATTATGAGTTCGCCACGATCAGTAGCATCACGCCAAAATTTCACTTATCTGGTTCTTCCATCAAGCTCTTTAATTGCGTCGATATATGCTTTTCAGTTCGTACTTGATAGTGGTAAATTTTGACTATTATGAGTTCGCCACGATCAGTAGCATCACGCCAAAATTTCACTTACCTGGTTCTTCCATCAAGCTCTTTAATTGCGTCGATATATGCTTTTCAGTTCTTACTTGATAGTGGTAAATTTTGACTATTATGAGTTCGCCACGATCAGTAGCATCACGCCAAAATTTCACTTACCTGGTTCTTCCATCAAGCTCTTTAATTGCGTCGATATATGCTTTTCAGTTCTTACTTGATAGTGGTAAATTTTGACTATTATGAGTTCGCCACGATCAGTAGCATCACGCCAAAATTTCACTTACCTGGTTCTTCCATCAAGCTCTTTAATTGCGTCGATATATGCTTTTCAGTTCTTACTTGATAGTGGTAAATTTTGACTATTATGAGTTCGCCACGATCAGTAGCATCACGCCAAAATTTCACTTACCTGGTTCTTCCATCAAGCTCTTTAATTGCGTCGATATATGCTTTTCAGTTCTTACTTGATAGTGGTAAATTTTGACTATTATGAGTTCGCCACGAGCAGTAGCATCATGCTAAAATTTCACTTACCTGGTTCTTCCATCAAGCTCTTTAATTGCGTCGATATATGCTTTTCAGTTCTTACTTGATAGTGGTAAATTTTGACTATTATGAGTTCGCCACGATCAGTAGCATCACGCCAAAATTTCACTTACCTGGTTCTTCCATCAAGCTCTTTAATTGCGTCGATATATGCTTTTCAGTTCTTACTTGATAGTGGTAAATTTTGACTATTATGAGTTCGCCACGAGCAGTAGCATCATGCTAAAATTTCACTTACCTGGTTCTACCATCAAGGTCTTATTGTTTTCTGTTCACCCCACGCGAAAAACGGGTATTCAGCTAGTGTTATATAAAATCCTTAAATTACAAGTAAATTTTTCTAAATTATATCTATTTTTCAGACTTACAAATTTCGCTGAGTTTTTTAAATTATGCCAAAAAGCCTAACAATAGCATAAAACTCTTAATAGAATTCGGGTAGACTTTTCTGATAACACAGACTCAAAATCCTAGAGTCAATTTTAGTCTAGAGTGCTACAAACTAAACTAAACTAAAACTAATGCTACAAACTATCTCTTTTAATAAAACGTATACAATGCATTGCTGCCATATAGAAATTACTGTGACGAAAAAATGGTAATCGTTAAATTGATTCTTTGAAATTAGGCTAACTATTACAATCTCTTAAAAAGATGCGAATGACATCTATTTTGGTACGTCTAGACTAGAGTATGTGCACATCATATCAGTCAACGAAAAAGAAGAAGCACAAGATTTTTTTGACTACCTTTTATGTATGTAAACTCACAACTTTATAAAAAAATACATTTCCATACCAAAAGTGCAGGAAAAAAAACACAATTTAATAATTCAGGCAATCGCCCATGTTCGATGAATTTTTCGATTGAAAAAAAAAATGTAAAATCTTTAAATAAGTTATGCATAGTTTGATGAAATGAGATAAAAATGATGAAATCAAATAAAATCATAACTATATATCATATAGTTAATAAAATCTTTAAAAGTGTGATCACAATAAATATAAATTTTGAAAAAGGATTTTCAGCATATAAAGACTTATTTCTACAGTGAAAGTAAATTATATTTAACATAGAAACTTCAAATTTGTTTCAGTTGAACTTTTTATTATTTTTCCTTTTTACCATTATTGTAAATCGACGAACTTTATTTCAAATACACAATTTTTTTTGTCTATACCTGACTGTTTTTTTCATAATTTTACAATAAATTTTCTACAAATTCAGATGATAATAAAGGTTGAATCCTAGTTGACGAGAAATAAAAACTAAAGCTAAGTGGATAACATAACCAGAGTTGGGAACTGATTCCGTGATTCGAATCACCAACTTGAACTTGATTCGAAGCGCCTGATTCGAAGTGATTTGAATCACTGATCCGAATCCCGTGCATTGAATCTGTGATCTAAATAATTTGATTCGTATCAGTTGATTCAAATAATGATTTCAATCTGGAATCTGAATAACTTCATTCAAATCACAAGCCCAATTCCCTTGATTCGTATAATGTTTTGAATCGCGCGTTATTATAAGGGATTTAAATCTCAAATAAGTGATTCAAATCTCTTGATTCCAATAACTGATCTGAATTGCTTGATTTGGACAACTGATCTGAATTAGTTGATTCAAATAGTGATTTGAATCACTTCAATCGCACCTATGATACGAATCCAATGATTTTATTCAATGATCTGAATCACGTGATTCAAATCAGAGAGCAGAATGGCTTGATTCGAATAGTGATTCGAATCGAATGATCTGAATTGCTTGATTAGAATCACTGAAAAGAATCACTTGATACGAATAGTGATTTAAATCCCCTGATTCTGTTCAGTGATGATCATGAAGGATATTTTTCAACATTTTGGCGACTAATGGCATTATTATGGCAGTATGGTTATGGGCATTTGCATTGCATGGCGAAGAAAACTACGAAAACCTCTTTGGGTCATTTCATTGGGAAGTGAATGCTCTAACTACGAAGCTGTTTAAATTTTCAATCATTTTATAACTAGCGTTGAGCAGCCGACCCAATGCTGAGTTTAGGACTATCAATGTTCATGTCCTTTTAATTTTGAACCCAATCTAGAAGACAAGTTAACTCCTGGATCAAGTACCTGGGACAAACTACCAGCACTTGCGTTAAATGGAAAGGAAAACCGCGTAAACATCCTGACACAAGGGGATTCTAGCCCACCACTGAGCATATTTTATGTCAGCTATGTTGTCGGTGCTATTTGGGAGCAGAATTCGCATCGACTAGCCAAAGCTAGGATTCGAACTTGGGACACCTCATTAGGAGGCCAGTGTCCTGTTCCTTTAGTCACCGTGATTCAAAGTGCAAAATTCTTTTCTATTGTAAGCTAAAAAACTATTATTGAGGCTAGGGATGTTTAACTAATTAAGGTCATAGAAAAGTAATATACTTATTTAGGCAATAGATCTTTTTTTCGGTTAACCGAAATGCATATGAATCAAAGGTTTCACAGGATGTACAAGGTTCATATTTTTAAAACAATTTGGTTTTTAAAAATGAACCACTATTCATACAAAATTATTGTTAAATATGTTTGCATTAAATAAACTGGCGGAACCGCAAAGGAAGGAATTCGCAAAGAACTACAAAAGTAATTCAGGGTGATGGTGTACGCAACGATTAGGGTCAAATCTTAATTTTTGTAACTCAAGTAAATCTTATTTTTTTGACCCTTATTCGTGCCAAAATTGAAAAGGTAATTTTAGATCAACCTTTAAATAGAAAGGAAACGGAGAGAAAAAATTATAATTGTTCTTATTTTGATTTTTTTATTAAAGGAAATAAAGTGATATTAAGGCTTATATATAGCGCCAAAAAATGTAAAAGAAATATTTTAAAGTCCTTTTAATTACATGTAGATAAATCATTTTTATCAATTTCATTAACAAAACACTCACTGATGCGAAAAATTAAAGGATCTTAGTTCGGATTCGGATCATCAAGGGATTTGAATGCAAAAAGTTTAGCAACATGGTTCATAACTCGTTTTAACTGATAGGAACGCTTTGGTTGATGGCGCAGGACATATTTTGGAACATTTGAGGCAAAAAAGCTCACTTTTTCTATTATTGGTCATTTTACTTCCAGTAGGATTGAATTCAAATAATTGTAATACAAATAATTTGTAATCAAATACTATAATAACAATAAAGCTTGTTGTCATTTAAATGATAATACTTTACACACGATTAAAAATTATTTTCCTTGTCAGAATACTCGCTTTTGTTTTTAATACTATTATTTTTTGCAGAAGACATAAAGCAACTTTTTGGTTTTTGCGACAACAGTGAGTGTCTCATTGTTTTAGTGTTGACTCTAATTATTAAAATCGCAACAAGCTCTTACCATCAACTTAGATTCTATAGATAATAAATAACTCTATGTGATAAGAATAAAATATAACAATGGATAATAAATAATAAACTTTTTTAGTGAAATATAGTTAAAAATTTAAAGTTGTTGAAAATTCAAATATAAAATAATTACATTTTTATGCTTGCTTATGTTGAGCACTAACATAGCAAAATATAAGAAATAAAGCATTTTTTTTAACAATGAATACTAATATTTTTTTAACAATGAATACTAATATTTTTTTAACAATGAATACCAATATTTTTTTAACAATGAATATTAATATTTTTTTAACAATGAATACTAATATTTTTTTAACAATAAATACTTTAATCTGTGCTCTGAACTCGCAATAAAAGTAAAAAATTGCTAAATGTGCATAATAACACATTTGCGTTATTTGATAAGCTTTTGTGTTGACATAGCGATATAAAATGCCGAATTCTGGAAACATAAATTTTATTTTAATTTAAAACACAGTAATGGCTATAATTGTCAAAAATCACATTGCTATTTCCATTAAAAAAGTATTTTACGCTTTACAATAATCATCATTAAAAATTTTAATGACAACGCTGTTTTTGAGACGCGATTTCTTAAAAGTGTATCAATAAAATGCAGCGTTAATCCCTTTAAATTAATGGAATAATAGATACGGTAAAGCGTTAATAATCTTTTTCTTCTTTTTTTCTCTGTTTATAGTAGAATTTATGATATGAAAGAATGGAAATAGACAGTAAATAAAAATATAAATTAAATAATTTTTGCGTGTTATCAGTCCAAAATGTAAAATAAAAAATTTGGAGTTGATTAGAAATTTTTTTATTTCTACAAAAATGCACAATGCGAAAATATTTAAAAAAAAAACATAAATTCACCCAATCTAATTTCAATAATTTTGATTAAAAAAAGTATAAAAGATCAATTTTTAAGCAATAAACCACAATTAATTATCAGTTCTCGGGATGAATATAATCTTCCAGAAGTAAAAAAAAAAAAAATATGTCAAAGACACTATATAATATACCTTAGAGCGTCAACTATGCACATCTACTGAATCAACTGTTTTCATTGTCAAAGAGCGCTGTAGGCAGTTGGGCCAAGAGAAACTTTAAAAAAAAATGCGTCGTGATAGTTTAACATTACCATTGGTCCCGCAGTGAACTGATCGTAAAGACACGGTTCCCAGTAGAATACCGAAGTCAAGTAAGTGGATGGGTGACCACTTTGATCAGTCTGCGTAGGGACAGAGGGTGCACGGTATCTGTCCTCATTAAGCTGTTCAACCGCAAACTGCGCGACTTCACGCCCATGTCTTCGGGCTACAAGAGACTAGGAGCCATCCCCACTGCAGTTGATCAAAATTGCGATGGCATGTCATCGGATTATCCTCAGGGATGTTTCCCAGACTGTCGCCAATAGCCCACTGTGCAGCTCTAGTGCGATGCAAATAAAGCACCTTCCTACCAACCATTGATGGTGAAGTAAAATATTTTGCCAATTTTCGATAGCTTATATTAGCCTGCATATTTGTTTCTAATTCGTTTTAATTCTGCATTTGAACTATAAGTTTAGGGATATTTAATTTTTTTTCTAGTAGCTTCACCTTCTTTTTTTAAATATTTTGTAAAATTGCTATTATCATGAAATTACACGTTTTCATCTATGTTTTAGTTGTAATTTTTTTCTTCAATGAATTTTTTATGACTTCACTTTTTACACCAATGAAATTTCGTTTTGTCGATACCGTGCCAGAATCACAATAGCACCGGAAAGAGGTAATTTCAGGATATTATGGTCTTCTTTTTGTCAATAAAAAAATGATACAAATAGGTGCTCCAGCCCTTATATCCCTGCTCTTATTACATACATCCTGACATTTCTCTTTTATAAATACAGAGAAAAGTAAGTAAAAAAAAATATTTTTGTAAATAGTGGTTCAAATCTCTATGAATAATCTATGTTTCTCTTAAAATATAAAATTATTTTTTATTTTATCTAAAATACCATTCTTAATTGCTCATGCAGTATTATCAGATAAATTTTATTTATGTCCTAAATCAGCATTAATCCATGTTCCATGTTTTGCCGTGAAAGAGTAAAAATTAAACAACGTGAATTCTCTTCTTAGTGCAGCAGAGTTAAAAAGCAAAATTTAATATATCTTATACACCATATTAAATCTGTTTAAATACGAATATTAAAATTTAATGTGCATAAAAATCCTACCATTACGGAAAAAATGACTACTTGTTTTAATTTAATTGGGTATTTGCATAATTACATATTTGTTAACATGCTCATCGCTGATCACACGATACTGCGTGATTAACACCTTCCCTGCTGTTTGTGTCAATAAAACAGATCAAGTGGTAACAAGATGCTTATTATAATCTAACTATTTTCGATGAATATGATTTTCTCTCATGACGATAACATAATATTTATTTAAAAAAAAACTTATGGCTGGGATAGCCTGGTTGGTAGGGCGTTGGACCCATTGTCAAGAGGTCGTGAGTTCAAAGACTCCCCGTGTAGTAAATGATAGCAGGTACACATTAAATCAGTTGGGTCATATGGTCCTCCATGTCTTTTAAATCATACCTCTGGGGGTACTGAATTGGAGATTGATAGTTGTCTGGTTTAGGTCAAAATTAGTATCCGTGGATGTATGAATGGATATAAAAATGCATCCGCCTTATAAACGGGCTGTGACATGTGTGTAGCTGAAATCATATTCTTGACCATATATGGTGCCGCCGAAAAACAAGAACGCACCTTTAGCCTTAAATTCGCTTGGATTCACTAAGCAGGCTTGTTGGTATTGGCAAGTGGCATTGGAAACAACAACACAAAACAAACTTATTATAAAATTAAAAAGTTAAAATTTTTGATAAAATACGAAAGTTAAACTTAGATTTTATCTTTATAGATTGCCACTCGTCAATGATAGTTATAGTATAACTACATGCACTCGGCTGGCAAATAACGAATTAAAGATAGTTATTAAGTCTTTACTATAGCAGTTTCTTATTACGTATTGTTAATTACGTCTTTAACAGTGAGGAGCCTGTTTTTTTAAAAAAATGTTGATGCTCATTCAAACTAGAATTGTAAAATAAATAAAATTAAAATAACTTATTTCTGGTACAGACAAAGTTTATAAGAAAATATCGTTTAATAATTCAACACGTAAAATATTGCTGTCGTATTTTTTATGTATTATCATCATATTATAATCATATTATTAAAGACACTCCACTTTTAAAAATAAAAGCAACATATCTTTACTTTTTTTTTCAAATCTTTATTAAAATATACTAAAATTTTCACAAGTGATATTTTTATATCAATAATTTAAATCTTGTTGACAAAAACCATTCATTACAGCTGCGGGCTTAGCAGATTATTAAAGCATCCAAAATTTCTTTATATTTTTTAGAAGCAAACAAATATATGTGAGAAAATCGCCGAGGATCATTTTTAAAACATCTCTAATATTGTTTACGATAAAAACTAAAAAGCTGAATAAAAAGAGCGCAGCGAAAAAAACTAAAACTCAAAGCTAAAACTTCTTTTTGTTACTTGATTACTGCCTTATAGGAATTTATTAATTTTTTTTTTTATCGTTGAATAAAATGCAAATTAAATTTAAATATCATAAAGTTTTTAAGCACAATTTTTAGGGACTTCTACAAATTTTCCTACACGTATGTTAAATTAATTTGCATTTTTACAATAATAATCTCCATCAGACTGCGATGAGGTGGCAGATAAATTTGTAATTTTGATGATAGTGTTTCAGATTCTTTACTCAAATATTACTACCAGTATCTTAACTTTTAAATTTTAATGTAAAATTTAAATTGTATTCTATCAGTAATTGTATTTTATCAACATCGTATGTATTGTAAAGCATTTACGTTTATATCTTAATGATACCGTAATTACAAATATTACATAATATGCAATATTTCATCTTTTCACTATTTATAAAAAAATCAGAGGGAACGATTATTCCCCCCACACTGATTTTTATACACTGATTATTTTATGCGGAACTTTTATGCACGGAATTTTTTACCTCTTTCTTTCTTTTTTTTCTAGAGCATTTTTAAAAATAAGTTTAACTAACATATTTGAAAACAAAGTTCGGAACTCACTGCGTGCAGTAAAATGATTGGAAACTGTCCCCGTCAGACAGTGACCCCTGCTGGAAAAATCTGAGCTGTTAATACAGTTCCAAAGAACGATTCTATCAGAGCAAGTTCAGTTTTCTTTCGCGTTGTACATAAGATCCCTTTTCTCCTTTTAAGGTATTTACATAATTTGATGGAGTAAATATACTTGTTGAGATGCACGTTTGAGAACGTAATTTTGAAATTTTATATATGAGTCAATTAAAATTATCCCTTAAAATAATCAATTATCGAATTTTTCTTCTCTTTTTTTTGAATACTATAATTATTAAATTTAACAAAACTTAAAAATTGTGACTTAATAACGTAAGAAGAAAGTACTGTTGAAGATACAAGAGATAAATATGAGAAGTTTTTGAGGTATGTAATTTTTATTTATTTAAAGTGTATTACTCATTCAAATGTAATTATTTATTAAAATGCACTTTAAAATTATCAAATACCTTAATTATTATTGTAATTTAGATCGACATAAAAATTTTAAAAATTAATTATAGACTAGATTAAAAGCGTTAAGCTGAAAATATATTTGCTTTTTATTGTTTTAAAATTTATATTATATTTAATTATTTCCATTTATAACATCTTAAAAACTATTTTGTCTACACCAAAAATCTATTAGAAATGATAATTGTTATGACAAATAAAAATAGTTATCCCACGAAAAAGATAGTTTAAAAGTTTCAAATGATTTATTAATTTAATAAAGTTCCATGAAACTTTTGATTACTTTTGATATTCCTTATTTCCTTTTTTTAAGTCGAATATTTACTTTAATATTTATAGTTTTTATTTTATTTCATTTTCTAACTGGTGTTAAATACCCGTTAAATTGAAAAAAAAAAATCAAAATCTTCTCTATTTAAGGGTACAAATCTTGTCAAAAGTGTAATTTATGTTATATCCAGTACTGCAGAGCTGACTCACTTTTGGGTTCAGGATTAACAATGTTCAACTCCGTAGCCTTGCAATTTTGAACCCAACACAGAAGATAAGAGAACTCCTGATCAAGCATTAGGACAAACTAGCTTTCGAGGAGATTGTTTGAGGAAACTAATCCACATTTTATGCTACATGCAACAAAAACCACGAAAACCTCTCATGGTTAGACCAGCGGCAAAGGAGTCCTAACCCATTATCCGTCTGCCAATGAGGATATTTTATGTCTGCGCTGTGGTTGGTGTAAGCCGGAGCAGAGTTTTTATTAAACAGCCACCGCTGGAATTCGAACCTGGCTCACCTCATTGAAGGGAGAACGCTTTAACCCCTGAATTATATTTTAAAAATATTATTTAAGAATAAGCTTTATTTTAATGATTTGCTTTATTTTAATAATACACTTTGTTTTAATAACACTTCAATGAGAAATTAGCTACAACATGCGCTCCAGAATGCATTCCAATCACAAGAAACAAAATTTTAATATTTAATTTTTATCAAAACTTTTTAAGCAGAAAAAGTATAAGTTATTCTTTGTAAGAGAGAGCTGGTAGCTCAGGGGATAGGGACCTCACCTTCAAATAAGGTAAGTCAGGTTCGAACCCAGCTGTGGCTGGTTGATACGATTTCTGCTCCTGATTCGCAGCAACGACGATACTAAAATATCCTCAGAGGTAGACAGATCCTGGGTTAAAATCACTTGCCGTCAGACTAACCATGAGAGGTTTTCGCTGTTTTCTTCTTCCTGTAACGCAAATGCTGGTTAGTTCCACCATGAAGTCCTCCACGAAGGCTAGTTTGTCCCAATGTTTTATTAAGGAATTCCCTTGTCTTCTGGTTTGGGTTTCAAATTACAAGGTTATGGAGTTGAACATATGTAGTCGTAAACTCAGAATTGTGTTGGCTGTTCTATGCTGTAAATTTGTATAACTTAAAAATTATTATGAATTATCAATTAATGAATTAGTTAAAGGATAGTAAATAGTAAGTTGGCTAATTAGTGAATCAGTGAATGAACCAACGAATAGTCAAATTAGTTATCCGGCAAAAACGTTCGTAAAGTTTATAAGTTCGTATTGCATACAAAATTAAAAATCTGAACATTTTTGCTAAGGCATGTAACAACTATGCTTTAATCATCATTATTAACAACTGATTCTTTTAAAATTATACTCTACGTTTAAAATAAGTTCATTTGAAAATATTAGTTATTGATATACACAGTGCGCAAAATAACAAAGTGAACACTTTGGATAATTTTTTATCTAATGATCGGGTTTTCTATGCATAATGGTTATAAGGTCTCACCTGAAATATGCTAAATAATTAGTTCAGACAATATTTTAAGTTACGAATTAAGATACAATAACGATTTTTCTCTGAAAATAAATCTCAAAACTTTTTTTGGCGGATTTGTATTTTTGATGGGAGGAAAGCAGCAGCAAGTCAATAATTAAGGCGGGAGAGCAATCAAATGTTTTAGCTTCTTGCCTTGCTTGGGATTCTTGTCTCCCTTCCATATGAAAATTTGTTTATTTTACTTTTTGTTTATTACGCAATACCTCGAAAACTTTTTAAGCGAATCGAAAATCTTTTGAAGCAATTATGAAATTTGTTTACAAAAAAAAAAAAATTCCATAGAAAAAATTAACTTTAATAATTATTTACTATTTTTTATTGTTGTTGTTGACGTATGCCTGTTTGGGCAGAGGGGGTGCGATTGTTCGTGTTTTCTAGTGGCGCCATCTATGGCCAAGAATTCGACTTCTGTCTCACCATACGTCACACCCGTTTATAGGGTGGACCTAGAGCCCCTGAATTAGACAGGCCAACTTATCATCTATTTTTGGAGCAAAGAGCTAACATAAGCACAATACTAACATAACGTTAACTTGCGAACTTGTTTGCTCCAATATTGCTTGATAGGTCAGCTCTGATAGTATAGGAGCCTTAGGTGGATCTATTCATACATCCATTCATTCATCCACAGATCGTAATTTTGACCTGACTCAGAGAACGATCGATCTCCAATCCAGTAACCCCAGATGTATTGATTTGATATGGGAATATGGAGGAATTTTGCAACTCGACAGATTTAACGTGCATCAGTCACTTTACTACACGGAGAGTCTTCGGCCGGCGGGGTTCGAACCCACGAACTCTCGGACATGGGCCCATCACTCTACTGACCTGGCTATCTCGGCCACTATTTTTTATTATTTTATTTAATAATAGATAAAAAAAAGTACTCTATTGAAAAATAGTCAAATAAATTAAGTGCAGGCTCTTTGCTATTCAACTATTTTTCATTCATTATGCCAGGTAATTTTATTCATTATGTCCAGGTAAGCTTGAAGATCGAGGTGGACGATGTACATGGACTATGTTACTGTATTATTATTTATAACGCTAACTGTAACCATGTGTTTAGTCATTAGAATTACGCTTTTAAAACGTGTATCTATAAAACTAAATAATTTAAAATAAACTGGTTTTGAAATGAAAAAAATAATTTAGATACTAAAAAGGAAAATTAATGTGGAAAAGGTATTTACTTGTTAATATCACCATAGGGTAATTAACTCCAATGATGTTTAAGCAATTTTGGTAATAGATTATTTGGTAGCATGGTAATCAGTGCTGTTTTAAAAAGCACCAGATAAACTAATATAGTTTTCTTTTTATAATTTCTGAACGTAAAAGAAAGTTTAATTAAAAGGTTCTTTAGGGATACCATAAAAAGTCGCTATATTGCCGCTATTTTACCAATGATGCTTAAATTTGCTTATAGGTACTACCTGTAGTATAATAATTCGTTCTGTTATAATAGGTAACAAATAAATTAAAATGGGTACCAAGGTATCTGCTATAATAAATGTGGTAATAGTTTTTGCGGCCCCTCGAAAGGGATAAGTGCAGGAGAAAATTGTTGATTGTGGTAAATGTTAACTATCATGACGAGTATTCAGATAGTATTTAATAAATCACTATTTCATATATTCCTCAAGAAATACTTTAATATGCATGACGCAACGGAATCTAAATTAATGTAGATAAATTCGTCTTCCTGTTTTTTTCCTTTGTTTTTCTTTCGCAGTCTGGATCTCTTACATTTACGAGGAACATACACTTTATCAACGACCCGCTGAAAACTTGAATGATTCAACATTGGTATAAACTGCTTTAACAGACTTTCTTACGTCTTTCAAATATGACACATTATTTTGTCAAGCCTAAAAGCATTCCTGCCAGGGCTCGAAGAAAGTCAGAAATTTTACCCGTCCCCGAGGACGGCTTGTCCAACAATGTACCCGTCCTCCTTTGAAACTAACCCGTATTTTCTAAATAAATAAAAATATAATTTTCTCTTATTTATTACAAACATTTATATAAATTGCACAATGAATTAGTAGTTACTAGGATTACAAATACTAGGTTACTAATAGTAAAATCTAGTATTTCTTTTATGAACTCCATTTAGGTGGATGGTCATAATTGCGTTTAACGCTTCTTGTTTAAGACCAGTACGTAATGTGTTTTTTTGTAAGCTCATTGCTGAAAAGCCTCTTTCAACCACTGCAGTACTCCCAGACAGAGAAAACATCAATTCCACCAAGCGCAGTATGTTGCTGTATTTCCAGATTAGAGGGTCATTTTAGAAGTGAGGCGCTATACTCTTGTAAGATAACAAAAATTGAAAATGTATCACGAATATTAATGGGAAAATGGCCGTCCGCGCGGACGTCGGGTTCGAGATATTTGTTGTCCGCAGGGAATTTTTGACAGCCGAGGGCGGGCGGACGGTTGGTTTTTCGAGCCCTGATTCCTGCGATAAACTTGAGTTAAGTTGAAGACGAACGGAAAAGTTTCTTTTAGTTGACAAAAAGTCATCCACTACTTAGTCAAAAATACAGTCATATGGAAATTATGCAGCGTAAACAATAAAGTTAGCCATACGAATCAATGAAAATTTGTAACTATTAAAATAATAGTGAAAAAATAAATTTTTAATCATTCACTGAATATATGTGTTGGCACTCCCATTCTAGCCACATCACCATTTTAGATTGCCCTACAGAACCCTATCGAAACATTAAAACAGAAAATTTTTCAGAATAATCCCCACTTACTTAGTTACATGCTGAAATGTATAGTGAGCCAAAATAGTAAATAAGTAAATAAAACGAACCACCTTGAGTAACATTTGATCTAATGCTCAGATCTTTACGTTCTAGGACTTAATATTAATTTTTCAAGGTGATAACTAAAATATACTGATTAATTAGCGCAGACGATATTTTAAGTTACGAAATCCCATACATAAAACATACTTTTTCTGATTGAACATACCTTTTTTCGACGGATTTGGATTTCTAATCCTCAAAATATAGGGGATAGTTACAATTAGGAAATATGGTCCCCATAGTTTGGTCAGGAGAGCAATCCTAAGTTTGGACCGCTTAATGTTAATTTTACTTTTTGCGTATTTTGCCATAACTCGGGAACTTTTTAAGTGAATTGAAAAATTTTTGCACTTCATAATAAAATTGATTTTCCTCAAGATAATTCTTTCCAAAAAAATAAATTTCAATAAATATTAATAACTTTTTAAAATTTTTTATTTTATAATAGTTGAAAAAATGTTTAATTGTGAGGTATACAACTTTTTAAATCATTTTGAAGTGCGTAATTTCACATGGAAAAAAAACGAGTCAAGTGGTTTAATGTATGTATGAGTAATGATCCTGAGGAATTGAATTCTAACTATACAACTTTCTTAAAATTCGATTCCTCAGGAACTATTCTACCGACTTCGTTCAAATTTTGTATTGTTGCACACTTCCCAACGATATATATATATGGGTGATTCTCACGAAACATGACAACTCACTGTCCCTTGCTCCAAGATCTAATACTATAATACTAAAAGAACTTTTTTTTTTATAAAAAAATTAATAAATAGCATTGCAAAGGTTTGTTTACTTAAAAAATTCATTTGAATATCAAAATGTCATTTTCCTGGCATGTCCCAAACAATATTTCCAATAATAACTAGCTTCAAAACTTCCCATACATTTCACAAAATCTATTTTTTTTTATCTTATCCTATGTAAGCATTTCTAGAATATACGCAGAGGGTATTGTTTACTAAAACTTCGTTTAAAATAATTTTTTCTGTCAATAATTTGTTTGTCCCATGAAAATCTGTCATTTTCCTGGCTACTTTTATTTAGTGATTTATAACCAAAATAGATAGCGCCAGGAATATCTTATATTAATAGATTGATTAGATACCCTCCTATCTGAACATGTCTTGTTGCATGAATAAAGAACCAATTTTCTGGCTCAAAATCTATTTCAAAAAATTTTCTTAAGGTGAGTAGTTTTAAATGCTGTCATTTTCCTGCCTTCTTGAAATCATTAATTACAAAAACTACATAGATTTATCTGAGATATTTTAAGAAATACTGTCGTTTTCTGCAGAACATGAACGTCTTCGGCCAAAATATTAAATTAAAGTAAAGTTATATACTATAAAATGGCGAATTTTTCATTATCCTGGCTGTCATTTTCCTGGCTTATGAATGCCAGGACATTGAAGTGTTATCAGAAATTCTTTTTAACCACTAATACTGTAAAGAGGGAAAGCAAATTTTAACCTAATATGAAGTTTATGTGTCATTGTAATATGCTTAGATGTAATCAAAGTTATTTATTTATTTAATGATTAATTTTTTTATACAATTTTATTCTGTACATATCAGCAACAAAATTTTTTTTTCTTTCTACAGTGGATAAAAAGAATTAATTTAAGCAATTTATGATCCATCTAACATAAAGGCTTAAGTTGAGTTACTTACTATTAACTTAAAATGACTGTTTTTTAAACTTCTAAGGTCATTTTCCTGGCATTCAAGATTTGGTGAATTTCTATTTTATTTCTTTTCTCGAGCAAATGTCAATAAACTACACTGCTGTCTATGAGATATTAATAAGTGTAGCTAAAGAAGTATACAAAAAAATTTTTAGATGACTTTGAAGACTTTAAATTTGAAGAAATGTTTTGGTCCTAATTGTGTGAATCACCCGATACCCAATATCGATTAATTCCAACTGAAATGATCAAAAAAATCTGTGTTTACTCATTTCATGGTCATCAATATTTTTAATCTTAAAAGTAAAGAAAAGTCTGCTTTATTTTGAGAAGTCAAAAATTCTCTAAGTTTTGGGACTTTATTTAGAATAGCAAAATATTTAACAATCTAAATTGATATTAAATTCTAAGAAAATTTAACAAGTATTTACGAAAAGTTTCGCCCATTACATATAAATAAATTAACAAATAATAATACTAAAAACTTAAGGAGTTTTTCCTTGAGTAACGGGAAATTAATTTGTGTAGTATTTGAGAAAAATGCTTCACTGATTAATTTTAAAATAATGGAAAGTTAAGAAAATAATTAAGTCTATAGTAATAACTTAAAATAATCTTTCAATTTAATGATTGATGAGGTTTTTCTAATAATGTTCCTGAGAATGGATCATAGGCATAATTGTAATTAAAATAACTGTCAGACATTATTTAATAGTTTTATTAAATGTATGTGCCTTTTTGGAAATGTGAATAGCAAAGTATACTAATGCGCAATAAATAATCCTCATTAATTAAAACGTAACATAATGTACTACCTCTCAAACGTCGTAATAAAGGCCCATAACAAAGTAACTTAGGAATATTGCTTTTTGACCTTTGTGAGAGAGCTTTAACGGAAATTATTTGGTAAATCCTTTTACGAAGATGCTGCCTTTAAAGCTTTTAAGCTTCGGAATTGTATTCGAAAATTCCATATAATAATTGCCGCTATGTATTGAAGGAAATGAGCTATACAATATATTGCTTTCTGTATGGTCCTTTATTTGTTGCTGCCATTATCTTTTGATCTTGTCACTAGAAATACAAAAATAAATAGAAAGAAAGAATTATTTCTGCATCGTTTATTGCAATTTGTATTTCTCATAGTAAATATGTAGTAGTGAAAAACGTTTTAAACAATCATAAAATTTTCTGAATAAATGCAAGCATCTATATTTCAAAAAATAATTATATATGGAAGTTTAAATATGTTATTTTTTAAGACGGTCAGGAAAATATTTTTTTGGAAGTTATGAAGGATACATGCGTTCGACTGCCTTTGTTTCACGTAATAGGCAGACAAAAAATGTTGATAAATGATAGTGTTGAATCCAAATTAATTAACCAAATTGATATTAACCAAAATAATTAAGTTTGAATATCGAAAACTTTATTCAAACTTTGTATAAAGGTATCTGCATTTCAGTTTATCTTTAGCATTTTTCGTTGAAAATCTTGAAAAAGTTCAACATAAACAAATCCTTTCTCAGTGTCTAAGCGTTTAATAAAATTAATTTGCTTAGTCACTGAGGAAGGTTCTTGTTTATAGAACTGAAACTATAGTATATCCATTTATGTACTTCAATTTGTGCTTTATCTATGTTGTTTATTGCTTTATTCTAAAAATGGTTGTTGTCTAGTTTTTCTTGGAAAAGAAACTTCAATGTGTTTTCATCTTGGACATCTTTATCTGTTAATCCTGAACTGCTCAGTACAAAATTTCGCAGACATATTTGAATGCAGTTCAGACACATTCAGTGTAAATTCTTTTGATGACTGAATAGACATTGAACAGCCAATCGAGATCAATATTAAAATTTGAACTGCTCAGTACAAAATTTCGCAGACATATTTGAATGCAGTTCAGACACATTCAGTGTAAATTCTTTTGATGACTGAATAGACATTGAACAGCCAATCGAGATCAATATTAAAATTTTCGGATTGGTACAATGGTGTTTGATGGAGATTGTAAGCTGCATAATACACCCGTTTCGGATTCACAAGTTCACACATAAAATATGATTTGAAAGCTCGGCGTTTTTTCAATTTAACATGAATAGTGAATGAATCCTTTATATTGCGTGGAAGACAGTCTGCGGTTTTGTTATTCGGTACGTTGACAATGGATCCCTTTATTCCTATCTGGTGATCAACACCCAGTTCTCATATTTGCATGAAAGGGGTTCGGAGAGTCACCGTTCGCTCTTCGGTAGGGTTCTATTATCTCAACCACTTTGGTACCTTTGTGAGGGACAGGCTTCATACTTGCGTTTGCGAATGGAATCCTTTCGTTTTTCGGTTTGTGTGTAACGCTTAAGGTATTCCCGTCTACGTTCTTTGACTTTTTCAGCCTCGGTAAGTTTCGGCCTTGGTATCGTTTAGGTATCGTTTTCTTCTTGCTCCAACTCTAACTTTTGGGATCGTGTCAATTAGTTTGGGCCCTCTTTATTTGTGATATTCACCAGAATTAGTATCGAAAACGATCCAGTTTGAACTGTAGGTTAGTATTTTTGATTCTTAATTAAAACAATAAAAGCAAAAATATCGTTCGAATGATGAAATTCTCTTTTATTCACAACTCAAGAAGTATTTATGGGATCTCTCTGGTCCCATATCTCAAAAATAAAATCACCAACTTAATGCATAGCAAAATTAATAGCAAAAAAAAGAAGAATTCTGAAAAAATTATCAGACAGCAGCGGGAGCCATAGCAACGCACGCGCACAGTTTACTATTATTCTTGATTATTGCAGTTGAAAAGAGAGGACACCATGAAATCCAAACCAAGGATAATAATGAAATTGAAATAAAATATATTTAAAAAGTGAATCATATTAGCACATATTTAGACGAATGAGTTGCTTGTAAAGATATAAAAAAAATTAATTTAATAAGGAAACCTTGAAGTGTTTAGAGAGTTAAAAATAATATTCCAATGAATAATAATTTTCAATCTAATGTTTAAAATTTCTTTGTAAAAAAATACACGGATCTAAAACTGTAAAGAATAAATTTCAAAGAAAAATATAATTAAAAATAAGCTTAATAGGATTATTGAAGGACTAAAGGAATTGACCAAGCCAATGAGTATTAACCTAACTAAGTGAAAGAGTATTTACGCTAAATATTATATTCAGTCTTTACTTTTATATAACACTAGCTGCATCTGGTGACCTCCTGCGATCCGCCTTTTTAAATAAGAATATTTTCAAGCATTTCGAAATTTCAAATCGTTCAATCAAAAATCAAGACATTATGCCAGTATTAACTGATATAACGCAAGTGAGAGTGAATTTCAATTTTGCTACTTACATGTTCGAACTTGTAGTTCTTATCGTTTTGAGTAAATTTTTGGAAATGATGAAAATTGCTGCAGTGGTGAATTTGCTATTAAAATGAGTAGTAGAACATGCACAGGCATTTGAAACAAATGTGCTAAGTAGTTCTTAGGTGTCTTTGATGGATAATAAAGCATGTAAACAAGTTTGTTAAAATGAAACTTAGTAGCTTTTGTTAACAATCGTTGTGTTAGCAGTTAAAACGTTCTATTGCAGGCCAATGAATTTATATTATAAGTTTCATAACTAGTCTGATATTAAATTTAGATAATGTAAGCACCAAGAAAGAATATGTTCCGCTCAAAAAATACAGATTCGTTGCTATATCGCGCTATATCGGGTAATGAAACAATAAAGTAGATTAAGTGGTAGCAAGATGCATATTACAGTATACAAAATATATGCTTTCTCTTGACAATAACATATTTTCTATTAAAATAAAGGGTGCTTGCGTATTAACGCCACCGCAGCTACTGATTTGGCGGTTTCTAAGTTCCGCCAATCTACACCTAAAATTTTTGCAACAAATCATGAAATATAACACTTTATTTAAAATCAAAACACTTTATTTAAAATCAAAGTAGTCACTCGGATTTCGGTGGAAAAAGGGTCGATATAGAATCATACTGTCTTAATGTTAAATGGTCTTAAATTACATTTCCAAAACGTACATTTACCAAATTAAAATTTCATGTCATGGAAATTGGTATATTTCCGTTTTTTTGGTAAAATATTTCGCTCCTGAAAAAATAAAATTGCATCTTGTTCTGTTTTTTGGCAAAGCCCAAAGACGCATTTTCGTAGCACTGAAAAATGGCGTCAAAAATCAGCAAACAAGAAGGCAATAATGAATCCAAAAAATAACTGCTTGCGAACAACAGGATTGCTCTTTATTGGCGCATTAACGAAACTTCTGCTGTGGAGGCGTTAGTACGTAAGTACAAAATAAAGTTATTGTAAAATTTTAAAACTAAAATGGTTGCTAAAATAAGAAAATGTAGCGTTGATTTTATCTTTATAGATGACTTTTCAATGATAGAAATGATAAAATCTCTGAGAGTAGTATTAAAAACCAATAAAACAGAATTAAATGACTAATCTTCTACAGCGATCTATTTTTTCTGAATGATTACAATCGCAGCAGTAAAAAATTAGCGAGTCAGCAAAATTTTTTTAATTAAAAAATAAAAGACTGAAAGAATAAAATATTTTATTTAAAATGAAATACATTTATTTAAAAGATAGTCGGAATATAAAACATCAAATGTTGCTTCAGGTTTATCTTTATATTACTGCCCTCTAGTTTAAGAAGTTATCAAAAATTAAAACCAAACTATTCGCATTTTCTCAAAGACAATATAAAATCTGCATTTTTCATTCACTCTCCCATTCATTCGCTCATATACACCCCCGCAACGACTCTTGATTTGAATTTGCATTTTGTGAAATAGTTTAATACTAAATTTGTATTTTATAAGCTTTCTATGAGAAAAAATTACTCATAAAAATTAATTAAGATTTACCTTATATATATATAAGTTCAAAATGTAGAGAGAACATGGAAAAAATTACAGAACAATGAAAATAGGGGACAAAAAGAAAAATAATAATAAAAATAACAAGAAACCTGGGAAAAAATTCAAAAACGAGGGAAAAAAATTATAAAAATCCGGAAAATAAAAGATGTAATCTTACCATCAGCTCACACGATTATATCCGAAAAAAGGAGTGCTTTCTAATATTGTACGTATTTCTCATTGTTCTGTAATTTTTTCCATGTTTTCTCTACATTTTGAACTTATTTTATGAGTTCTATTTACTTGTAGCTTATGTGCAGTAAATAAAACTTATGGTTTTTCTTAATTTTCTTCGTGTTTTTTTTTCTTTTTGCATTTATTTATTATGCTATATAAATATATATATATATATATATATATATATACATATAGATATACATATACATATACACACACATATATATATATATATATATATATTATATATATATATATATATATATATATATATATATATATATATATATATATATATATATATATATATATATATATATATATATATATATATATATATATATATATATATACATATAGATATACATATACATATACACACACATATATATATATATATATATATATATATATATATATATATATATATATATATATATATATATATATATATATATATATACATATATATATACATATACATATACATATACACACACATATATATATATATATATATATATATATATATATATATATATATATATATATAAGTCAAATTTTATAGTTCTCTTTTCTTTTCTTTTCATTCCGTCTTTTTTCACATTTCTCCAAAAATACTTATTAAATTATTTTATAACTTCAGAATAGAATTGGGTACTGATTCGGTGATTCGAATCAGTTGATTTTAACGAAAATATTTAAATTATAATAAATAATTGTTTCTTAAATCTCAGTTAGTTTTGTTTCACTGTCATAGACATGTCATATACTATGTTATATACAGTTAGGCATTTCTTGTAAAACCTAATAGATTCTTACGCATTCATTATTAAGGACTTAAAATTCTCCAATGGAAGAATTCAATGAATTAAAAAAAATAATAAAAAGTATTGTCATCGCAGATCAGAACCAATTGATATGAATATTGTTCCAAATCGCATGATTCGAACCTGTAATCTGAATGACATGATTTGAATCAGTGATCCAAATTGCATGATTCAAATCAGTGATCTAACTTCATAAGATTCAGTTATTTAAATCACTTACTTTGAATCAATGATTTGGGTAACTTAATTCGAATCATTGATCCAAAACATGATTCGAATAACTGATCTGAATCACATTACTTGAATCACTGATATGAATCACTTGATTCGAATAATGACCCAAACAGCATGATTTGGAACAGTAATACGAGTCACATAATTTGAATCAGTGATCCAAATTGCATGATTCGAGTCAGTAATATGAATCATTTCGTAAGAATAAGTTATTCGAATCTCTTGATTTGAATCAGTGATTTGTGTCACTTTATTCGAATCATTGATACAAAGCATGATTCGTATCAGTGATCTGAATCTCTTGATTCGAAGAGTGATCCAAGTCACATGATTCATTATGATTTGAATCACTTGATTCAAGTCACTGTTCTGAATCACTTAATTCGCATCATTAATCCAAATAATTTGATTCGAATCAGTATTTGAGTTTAATAACTATTCGAATAATTTTATTTGGATCAATATTCGAATCACGTGCTTCAAATCTCTGGTTCGAATAATTTGATTAGGAATACTGATTCAAATAATGTGATGCAAATTACTCATTCGAATCATGCGATTTAGATCAATATTCAAATCAAGTGGTACAGATCAGTTATTCAAATCAAGTGATACAAATCATGATATCCGCATCAATGATTTGAATCATGTTACTTGGGTCAATATTCGATTCAAGTGATTCATATCGGTGATTCAAATCTAGTTATTTAAAGCATTGATTCGAATCAAGGGATTTGGATCAATGTTTCGCATCGAAAGATTCAAATCAGAGACGCTAATCAAATGATTCTAATCATGTGATTTGGATCGCTTTTCGAATTAAATTATTCAAATCACTGACTAAAATCAAATGATTCAAATAACTGATTCTTATCAAGTGATTCACATCACGGAATCGAATCATTCGATTCGGATCACTATTCGAATCAAGTGATTCTGATCAATAATTGCAAATCAAATGCTTCAGAAAAAATCAAAATTGCAAAAAATTCGAAAAGAATTTATCTTCCTATCGTTATTTTTATAACTAATGTCGATGAAAAAATTAAATAAATCATTAAATTTAAATTAAATAGATATGGTTATATCTTGCGTATATTTATATGCATATTACATCTTGCATATAATGCGTTTAACTATGGTAAATTTTAAGAAACTTCAAAAGAAATGTTTCATTTTATTTATTTATTTCTTATCTGAATTCATCGAATTCTTTAATTGGAAAATCATAAGTCCTTAAAAATGAATGCGTGAGAATCTCTTAGGTTTTGCAAGAAATTTTTAACTGTATATGACACAGCATCGCTGTGAAACAAACCCAACTGAAATTTACGAAACCTAACTGAAACCTAACTAATTCATCATTATAATTTAAATCTATTTCGATAATAGCGACTGATTTGAATCGATTCGAATCAATAAGTGATTTGAATCACCAAGGTGAACTGATTCTGTAGATTCGAATCACTTGGATGATTCGTTCCGTTCAGCTCTACAGAAATGTTTAGATTATGCGATTTCTCATACATATCAATGAAGTTTTAAGATTTTAGAGACCAAGCTTTTATTTCTAAGCTTTAGAGGCACCGGCAATAAATTGAGATCGAAAAAGAATGTTTTTGAACACTCTATGCCGAAAACATAGCAGTAAGCTTGTAATTTTAACAGATTTTGTAACTAGAGTGGTAACATCAATTATGCTAATTAATTACCGAGGACATTATTTAAAGTTACTAAATCAGACACAGAACGTACTTTCTCTTAACGAACATAGTCCCGCAGTGGGCTGATTGATAAGACACGGTTCCCAGCAGATCTCCGAAGTCAAGCATCACTGGCTGCGGTTAGTGTGCGGGTGGGTGACCACTTGGATTAGTCTGCGTAGGGAGAGTGAGTGTGCGGTATTGGTCCTCGTTAAACTATTCTACCGTAAAGTGCTCGACTTCGCGTGCAGGTCGTTCTGCTACCGAAGCGGTGGTGCCATCCCCTCTGCAGAGGATCTAAATTGTGATGGCATGTCTTCGGATCATCCTCAGGGATGTTTCCCAGACCGTCGTCAATAGCCCATTGTGCAGCTCTAGTGCGACGTAAATTAACTACAACAACAACAACTTAACAAACATATTTTTCTTTGACGGATTTGGATTTCTGACCCAAAGTATAAGGGATAACGGCAATCTAGGAAATATGGTTCCAATATTTTGGATTCTTTAATGATACTTTTACTTTTTGCGTATTTCGCTGTCCACTGAGATTCAGAATTGTGAATCAAATTTTTGCCCGCATTTATAAAATTCGTTTAACCAGAGATAATTCTAAGCAAATTTTTTTAAATAATTATTCGTATTCATTATTATTTTATTTAATATTAGTTGAAAAATTTTCGAATTGCAAGCTATAAAAATTTATAGAAAAATATGCCAAACAATTACTGATAAATGGGATTTTAAAGAAGTCGTTTAAAATTCAATTTCTCGAAGACTGTTCGAGCGATTTCGCTCAAATTTTCTATTTTGACTTATAAAATTAAATTATTTAGAATGATGGAAAAATTTGTCTAATTCTAGTTAAAATTGTTTTCGTTACAATTCGAAATTTTTTCGATCATTATTAAATAAAATAATAAAAAAATAATAAATATTCATCAAAAGTTATTTTTTTGTTGGGCATTATCTTTGAATAAACGAATTTTAGAATTACGTACAAAATTTTCTTAATTCGCTTAAAAAGTTCTCGAGCTATAGCGAAATACTCAAAAAGTAAAATTGACATTAAGGGTTCCAAACTTTGGATTCCTTAGTTTCCAACTAAGTCATCCAAACTAGAGTTTCAAACTATAGACCATATTTCCCAGTTTGCGGCTATTTCGAGAGTCAGAAATCTTAAACCGTCAAAAAAAAGTGCATTTTGCTAGAATTTTTTTTGCATGAAATTATCTTTAAATAAACAAATTTATAATTGTAAGGAAACATTTTCGATTCTTTTAAGAAAATATCGAGACATGGCGAAATACGTAGAAAGTAAAATTGTTCAAAATTTGTACTACTCAACTGAGTAAACTATTGGAACCATATTTCCCCCAAAAAGGACATTTTGAGGGTTATAAATCTAAATCCGTCAAAAAAGGTATTTTTATTCAGAAAAAGTACGTTTTATGCATGATTTCGTATTTTAGAATATCGTCTGCTCTGACTAATTAGCATATTTAATTATCCACTGTATCCACTGGATAATGTGGATATCCGCAGGAACCATCAAGATAGAGTTAAAGAACATGAAGATCCGATCTTTAGATCAAGTTAATCAGGGTGATTCGTTTTTTCTTTCGCACTGTACATTAAAAATACAGTTAATTTTTAAACTACTTTCTAATTTTAATTTATATTCTTTAAACTTAAATAAATACACTTGAATCAGAGTTAGTCATTCGACTAAATAGACTACGAATTAAGAAAAAAAACTATGCTTTTAGATTTCCTTTATTTATTTTAAACTAATTAGCGTAGCGTAAAAAAGTATCTTTATATTTCTATTAAAAATGAGAAATATGGTAATAATTAGTTTTCAATCTCTAGGCAGATGTTAAAAGTGTGCAATAATACACATAACGTGTTCACAGGCAGCGATAATAATAATAAGCCTCATTGCAAGATAAATACAGATTTTTTTTAATTGTTAAAAGCACGCTGAAACAAAATTCTTTTTCTTCTTTTACATGTTTTCCCCGCTTAATTTACGTTTTAAATCTATTTTTCATATGACAGTTTTCCTTCGTTTTTCACCCTGACCGTAATCGGATTAAAACTATCAAGTTAAATTCCAGTTTTTGCAATACAGTTTTGCTTTGTTTTTCACCCTGACCGTAATCGGATTAAAACTATCAAGTTAAATTCCAGTTTTTGCAATACAGTTTTGCTTTGTTTTTCACCCTGACCGTAATCGGATTAAAACTATCAAGTTAAATTCCAGTTTTTGCAATACAGTTTTGCTTTGTTTTTCACCCTGACCGTAATCGGATTAAAACTATCAAGTTAAATTCCAGTTTTTGCAATGCAGTTTTACTTACCGTTAGATAATTTTATCTTTTTTCAAATCAGTTTACGAATATTTTTAATACTTACTCTTATTTTTCAGAAATAGCTTTATTGTTTTGAACATCGTATAAATGAAATTGCGATTCGATTTCATTGTTGAATACATGCACTACCGCATTGTTATCTGTCTTTAGATATAATTTTTCAGTAAGTAAAATTGCCGGACATTTTTATGTGATACTGGCCATGCAAATTCTGCTCTCGGCTCATTGACCTAGTTATTTTTTTATTAAAATAACAGTACTTCTCTGCTTAAGAAACAGGCCATCATTTTAAATAACAGAATTTTTCTGTGAAATAAACTTTCTTATACCGTCACACCAGCTGACAGTTTCTTTTCTGAATAAATTTAATAGATTTTTTACCAGAGTGATTTTGCCCTCTCTGTTAAGATTTTTGATTTATTGATGAAGTTTTGCTACGTGACATGAAGTGATTTGTTCTAATTTTTAATATTTATGAATATATATATTGGTTTTACAGTGAGATATTTAAAGTTATTTAATAACCATAGTTTCTTTTTTTGCAGCTGTTCTTCACATGAATCTTCAAAATTTGGTGGTCTAAAACTAAACTGCCAATGCATAAAAGAAATATGATTTTTGGAGAATATTTGAAAAAATTATAATTATCATGATGTAACAAACGGATAAAGCTTCCTTGAGAAGAGTTTCTGCTTCTAGAAACTAATTCTTATGAGTCTAGATTGTTATTCATCTGTTTCAAGATGGCTGGTTCAAATCTAGAAATTATAATCAGCAGTTCAGACCTTAGCTCACTGGAATTTTTTGATAATAGTTCAAACTGTAGTTTGAACTGCAGTTCAAACGGAACAGGGATTGACCCTGAACTGCCTTACTATCTGACATTCAATGAAGATTCTATTCGAGAAGTCATACTGTACAGCATAATGCTGGTACTCGGTGCTACTGGTAATCTGCCAGTTTTCATAACTCTAATTCGAAATCGGCATAGAAAGTCAAGAGTTAACCAGATGATAATGAATCTTTCAATTGCTGATTTGATTGTAACATTTGTCATGATACCTTTGGAGATTGCATGGCGTATCACGGTTGCCTGGGTAGCGGGTAACGCAGTCTGCAAGATAATGCTCTTCGTGAGAGCTTTTGGACCTTATCTGTCTTCAATGATTTTGGTGTGCATTAGCTTAGATAGGTATTTTGCTATCTTACATCCCCTGAAAGTGAATGGTGCTCAAAAAAGGGGGAGGATTATGATAGCAACGGCGTGGACTATAAGCTCTCTCTGCAGCATTCCGCAGGTAAATTTTAATGTTCTATGTTATTTATGTTGTCGACACGCAACATCGTTATATATAAATAACACTGGGTAACAATTTTTTTTTCTCGTTTCTGTTGAATAAAATTTTTGAACGGATTTAGAATATTTATACGTCCCTGATTTCAAATTTGCATTCGGTTTCTTTCCTCAAGCTGCAGATTTTCTTTTAAATGTCATTTTTAATCTACTTTCTGTCGAAGTTTACAAGTTTAAAAACGTTATTTATAACAGGGATCGTATAAATGTCGTGCCAAACGTCTAAAATATAAGGCAGAAATTGCTTAGGAACTCGTGCCCAAAAATGTCTTCGTACTCCACTAGGTGCGCTTCCTTATTATGAACTACTTCTTTGTGGCCATTTAAACAGGCCACAATAGGAAAACCCGTGGCATGGGTTTTTATGCAATTTTAATTCTAATCTGTGCTTTAACTTTCCCAGAAGTGTTTCGCTGCCCCTTGTTACATATAACGTTTTTAAATCTGTATATATTGAAAAAAAATTAAACTAAAAATATAACGTACATATAACGTTTTTAAACCTGTATATATTGAAAAAAAATTAAACTAAAAATATAATTAAAAAAAAAAAACTGATTCTTTGAAGAAAAACTCTTCTCAGATTTGAAATCCTCACATCCGGATTAGGTAAGATTAAGTATTTGTATAAATTTAACAAAAAATTTGCTTCCCAGTGTTTTCCATTAAAAAAATTGTGAAGGGTTATTCAGAATAATCTTCTTATTAATTCAATTTCTTACAGTATAACATGACACTTCTGATTTTAATAATTTACATGCCAACGGTATCCGTAATTATAGCCTATATTCATTTCAAATTAAGGCAACTGTATGCAATACTACTACATTTTATACTACTAGATAAGCCGACCAGTCTGTGTAGGGGGCAGGGAACTGTCCTTGCATCAGAAAGGTTCTGGGTTCGAATCCCGGGCAAGGCTTCTTTCCCTCTATCTGTGTTCTATGTCCTTTCTCCTTTGTGTGTGAATGTGTGAATGTGACCCGCCCTATAAACGGGTTGTGGTAGTGTGACGTGGGCGACGCTGTTCCACCGCCGTGGCTTCGCCACAGGTGCCCACTGGGTAACGAAAAGAGAATTAGCAGTTCTGACACTTTCTGTGGCCAATGGACAATAGGTCCAAGTGCCCGCCATTAAAAAAAAAAGAAGAAAAATACTACTAGATAACGTTGCGAGTAAGTAATCTTATTTTTAATTATGTGCTGTAATACTGAAGGTTGTTGTGCTTGAGCTCAGTAATTAAAATTTTTAAATTTTCTTTATTTTATAATTTTTGTTATAGAATTTGTAATTTTAGTCATAGAAATAAACAGAGTGCTGAAATTTATATTTCGATATCTAAAAGGAATGAAACAGTGAAAGGCAGATCACAAAAATTTGAACAAAAAGCTAATGTTACAGCTTCGAAGGCGATATTTAGTAAGAATATAGATATTTAAATTAAGAGTGAATGCAACTATTTATAATTACACAGGTGATCAGTTAATAGGTATGGAATACCTTTAATAATCAGTACAATAAATCAAAACACAGAAGCTGGTAAGAGTGGCGAAAAATATTATTTATGTAGTATTTTATTTGGTTATTAATTTCCTGAGAGCTGCATTTTATTATAAATAATCATGCTTTCATCAAGAAATGCCAGGCATCAAAATAAAGATATGGTATAGAGAAAATATATGTAATATTATTTAACGATAATTATCTGACTTATTGCAGAATAATGCTCTTTTTAAAAAAAAAAACAGCGGAGAAAACTATAAATAGAGATGGTTGTTTTTTGCTTGGAACAGAAAGATTTTACTATTACCCAATGGCATAATTTCTATTATTTTTATTTCGAAACCAAACATCAGCAAAAGTTGGCATATAAAAATAATTAAATTTATTAGTTATTTTGATGAAAGAATATTGCCTGTCTTTGAAGACACTATCTTTGTGTGACACTAAATCTGATTTCAATTGTAATTGATAAGTATAAAATTAGTGTGAAAAGTATCCGAAGTTCTTCATAATTATTATCCTTACTCATAAAATCAAAGGCTTTTATAATTTCAAAAAATTTCTAGTAGCTAAAGGGATAAAATCAGATACATATAAAAAGTAAATTTCAAAAGATGTCTGCGGCCTCCTTTGAAATCCCTTTATTTCGTTGATTTTTAAAAAATATAGTAAAAAATTTTAGAACTGCACTTATAATAACGAGACTCCAATTTTTTCTGCATTAAACTCATATTTATTTTCTAAGAATTTACATAAAAGATGTTTGAACTTAACATAAAAGATATTTGACTCACCGTAAAAGATATTTAAAAAATTAAGAACAAGAACACTTTAAAAAAAACTTTTTAAACAGAAAAAAAAAATTCTTTGAACTAAGGGTAAAATTTTATTTCATTCTTCCCTGATGAAAAACACTTCAAAAACTTTTTCAAACCTTCCAATTAATCACCATAATAAAAAATATTATGATGAAATAAAAAATTTTTCAATTGAAATAACCTTAGTTAAAATTTGAAATTTGAAAATAAATTTTGTAAGATTAAATTTCCATATTTCAGTTTTCTTTTAATTTGTAATAATGATCAATTATTTATTTTTGATTTCTATGATTTGTTTAATGCTAATGCGTATGTGTTTTAGTTTTTATTTTTTAAATTTCACTCTCAGCGAAATTTATTCAGCGTTAATTCATAATATAAGTATATTTGACCATAATGGTACAAGCTTATTGGATTGTCAAATTGAACGATACTATCGGGTGATGCAAGGGTTGCCGAACTGTGGTATTTGATCCAAACATAACGTATTGGACATTAAAAACGATCCTTCAAGCAGTTCGATTACAATGTTGGAATTTTTATTCTAAAATTATTGTAAAATAACCGCAGCAGTCTCTCTATCCGATTAACCGTAAAGTTTACGGCAAAGAACATTTTTTACTTTTACGGGTTTGGAACTATTTACAACTAGAATGGTTTAGAAATCATGATTACAAAACTCTGCGATTTTTTTTAACCATTTACAACTAGCATGGTTTCAAAAATACGAAGAAAAATCTGGAAAAGGGAGGTAGGTTCTTCATTAGGAAATGGGCATCGGGGAGAACAGTACTCAAATTGAGGCGTACAGGACACTGGAAACTCTTCACGTATAGAAAGAAATAGAGGAAATATTGTGATGTCAACGCCGGGACTCGAACTCCAGTTCTGTCGGTCATGAGACTGACAGATTAACCCTCTCGGCTACAATATGTAAGCAATCAGATTCATATGTGCAAGATCTAAGTGGCTTCTCTAGGTAGGCTTAGTTGGTGCGTTGAAGTTCTGATTGTTTAACTGTATAAGGTGAAAGTAGTTAACAAACGGTTTATCTTATTGTTACCATCTTATTTATGGTTATTTAACTGTTTCTTTGATTATTGTAAAAAAACAATTGAATAAATTGATATTTAGCCATTTTTTGGCGAGATTTCTAGAGTGTACCACGGGAAGCTAGTATTTCTCTTTATATTTCATTAATTTTTATTCCATATAATTGATTAACCCTTTCCAACGAAATTAAGACCACTTATTGCAAAAATTGTATAAATGCCATATGTAAAACTATTTGTTTCAAAAGTGGTTTCTTACAGAAAGCGATGATGAACACTTTTCTGTTGCAAGTAGTTAAGTCAGAGTATAAAGGCAATAATTCTGTTTCTTTGCTAAACATGAAAGCTAACTTTTCTTCTAAATCAAATTCTACAATTATTTTTATACCTTAATGTATGGATGATGTCACCAAATCTAGTGAAATAAACTTTCCGTTATAAATTTACAAGGTGTTTTCTTATTAAATTGATATTGCATTGCTTATCGTTATTTCATATAATATTAATAGTTTGTCCCGCATATTAATTAATTATTTTTTTTTTACTGAGAGCAAGTTTTGAATTTTAAATATATTGTTTTTTTATTTTCCTTATTTTCTAGGAAATAATATATGTTTTTATTTCATTAAATAAAATTTAATTTGCTGGAATATTGAATTTTATAAAAAAGCATATGTGATTGAAGTTATTTAATATTGCTTTATCAGATACTTTGTTATACGAAGATGATTATTGAAAGCTTTTTTAATTCCTTTATTCTATAAATATTGCATTGTTTATTATGTAATACCTACAAAATTGCAAAATTTGAAAGTTTCGATTTCATGAAAAAGCTATTATAAAGATTTTATTTCTGATACATTTTGGCTTCAACTTTCTTTATTAATTTACTTTTGCAAGTTAATATGAATTTAAGGGATTGCTCTTTAAGCTCTTTATTTTTTTAAAGCTCTGGTTGCTCGTTTTTCTGCTTAAGCCTTTGCTCCTCAGAGGTTTAAAATAGAGCTATTTCAGTAACCTCTTTTTCAGATCTTAACATTTTTGATACTTAATATTTAACAAGAATTTATACCAAGCTCACTAGCTATAATTAATCAAAGTGAGATGTGGTTGGGTCGTGTCTTCCCCCGCCCCATTATTTCCTTACTTCTATCGTTTAATTTTTTAGAAATGCAAATAGACATACAAAAAAAATATCATCTTTCCTCGGTTATGCAAGAGATGGAGTTTTGTCAGAAAGATTATTATTTCTTTTCCATCTAATACGTTCAAAGAAGTTTTCACGTGTAACAGTTTTGAAGAAAAAGAGCTTTATGAAAGAAATAGGAATTTGTCTAAGCGTATACGTATCAAGATAGTTCACAAACACTCTTTTTACAGCAGAAAATTATATATTTAAAAATTTATGTAAAAAATAAAGAGCTTTCAAAATTATTAAGTACTGCAATTATACTTCAAATACTTCACCTCCTTCAGAAATTATAAAAGCGAAACAATTCAACATATTTCGAGTGCTCAAAAATAGGAGCCCAATCTACAGACTCACCAGACAAGAAAAAAGAAAACATGTTTACAAATAAATTGAATTAGTTCCATCTTTTTGGATAACTCTGTATTTAATTTCTATAAAATAGATTTAAAAAAATAGCTTAGAGGATGTAAGCATGAAAACCATTTCTGATTTCACTGTATTCTCCTTAAGAGAATAAAAATGTAGAAAAATCAGATTGACTCCCTGTTTGTAGAACAGCAACTCAGCTCCGATTCTTAAAAAAATCACTGTAGTTGCGAGAGATTAAAAAAAAGGATATGCTTAAACGCTAAAATTTGACCAAACGCAAATTACTACGTTTGGAACCGGTATGAAATCCCCTTAAATGTAAACGGCATTTAGGAAAATATTATTTTTCAAATTTCTTAAAGCTGAAGTATATATCTTCTCTCAAATTACTCTATTCATTATCCTCCTAGAATGTTCCATATACTAGAATGATCTATATGTTATACTCCTAAAATGTTCTATATATTAGAATGCTCTATATGTAATGCTCTTAGAATGCTCTACGTGTTATCCTTTTAGAATGTTCTATATTTTGGAATGCACTATATGTTATCCTTATAGAATACTCTATATCTTAGAACGCTCTATATGTTACACTCTTAGGATATTCTAAATCTTAGAATGGTCTATATACTATACTTTTAGAATGCTCTATAACTCAGAATGTTCTATATGTTATACTCTTAGAATGTTCCATATTTTAGAATGATCTATATTTAATTCTCTTAGAATGTTCTATATCTTAGAATGATCTATATATTATTTTTTTAGAATGTTCTATATATTATAATGCTCTATATGTTATCATTTTAGAATGTTCTATAGCATAGAATGCTTTATATATTATACTAGTGGGCTGCGCCCCCTGCTCGCTAACGCTCATCAACCCCCGAAAATTGCTACGCAATCTTATATGGTTTGCTTCGCAAACCAAGCTCGTTTCGCTCGCTACTAACTTAGGTACATTGCAAATTCACAAAATTCTAAGAATTCAAAACAATCATTCAAATCCATATAAAAACTTTTTTTTCAAAAAATTAAATCTTTTTAGTAAATACTAAGTCATTAAAATAAATTTGAATTCAAATAAATGACATGTAATTCGTTAAACCTATTAGAAATGTGCTATAGTATAATTCGTGATGTAAATCAAAATTCGTCAAATAAATTTGTGAAAAAAAGCGCTTTCGACAAAATACTAAAATAGAGATCTATCGACAAAGACTACTCACTTCTGCCTAGCGTAATAGTATGAAATTGCCGCAGCTGATGCTCTCTGGTTATTTCAATTTCCGTTTTTAAAAGCGCTATATGTTGAGTCACCTCAGCTAGATTTGGCATGTGACATTTTTAGTGGCAATCATTGGTCGATTCGCCGTGTAAGAGAAATAGTAACGTAAACAAAACAAAGCAAACGTTGCCACCTGCGGAAAAGAAATACAGCCAAAATTTGGGAGCCACGTAAGAGAATTATATATATTATATTCTTAGAAAATGTTTTATATCTTAGAATGCTCTATATGTTAAACTCTTAGAATGTTCGATATCTGAGAATGCTCTATTTGTTAAACTTTTAGAATGCTCTATATCTTAGAATACTCTATATATTATACTCTTAGAAAATCATATATCTTAGAATATTCTATATCTTAAAATGTTCTTTATATTATACTCTTAGAATGTTCTATATCTTAAAATGTTCTTTATATTATACTCTTAGAATGTTCTATATCTTAGAATTCTCTCTAAATACTGTGCGTGCTGTCTAACTAAGGTTTTCATCCAAGCATTTCTGTGCCATATAGGCCTGACAATTATTTAAGAGGATGCTTCACCGTGGAGGGAAACCCTTCATGGCCAATTCTCTTTCACCTACTTGAGAAATTTAAAATTTTGAAGCGCAGAAAAAGTGTTTTTAGATAAACCTAGAGTAAACCATTAAACTCCAAATGTTGTTAAAATACTTTCCAAAATATCTTAATGCTAACAAATCATCTCGCTGCTAAGAACTGCGGTCTATATTTATCTTCATCAAACAAGCATTTCTAGCAGTTGAAACAGCATCACGAAGAGAACACGCTATTGTAGCTTTGAACTTCATGAAATAGGAATATGTTTATTGATTTTACTCTGTGAAAATGAAGCAGATTCTATCTCTATTTGTCATACTTTAACTGTGAACTTCACAACAGTAACTTCTTGAGTTATAGGGCGAAAATGTATGTTTAAAAGATTTGTCATCCTTGGTAAATAATATGATTCAGCTAGGCACTTTAATAAAGTATCTGCGAATTTAAACAATATTATTTAACAAAATCTTTCAAAATTTTTAGCATTGAACTAACTTAATTTCGCAATTTTGAAGCATTTTATTTTCAATTCAGTTTTTTATTTTGATAATAAATAATATTAGATAATATTAAAAAACTGTTTATATTTTGTTCTATGATCTTCTATTTATACGTCAGTATATATAAATGCAGGCAATTAAAATTTTTTAACTAAAATCAATTGTTTTGCTTATAAATTTTCGAAACATATTCAATCTCCCCATTTAGGTTTTCTCTTAATATTCTACTTCTTGTTTAAAACTAATATTTGATAAGTTACATAACTTTTGCTTGAAATTTTTATTTTTTTGTCGCTTAAGTAACTTGTTTCTTTCTCAATAGAAAACTAAAATTTCCAGCAAATTTAAAAAAAAAATATTCACAAAATCTATAGCAACTGCAAATATTTAACAATTTAACTCCTGAAAGTCATCCGCTTTTCTCAGATTTTTTCAAATTAATCGTTAAAAATATTCTTTTTTAAATTGAAAAAAAAATGATATAGCTTGCTCCGGTAAATTTTATTATCTATAATCATTGAAAGTAAGCTAAAATGCCTCAAACTTGTGAAGGGAAAGAACGGAAAGATTATTGGAGAAACTCTCATGAATTTTTAAATCTTCATTAGCATGATTTTCTTTTCTTTTCTATGAAAATAGGAGAACAATAGATATTTTAAAATCATAAAATAAGTTTTTTGGAGGTTTCATTAATGTTTGGTTTATAAATTGACATTTGATTTTAAAAGGATACATGACAAATTTTAAAGCTTTTTATTTAAATGAAGGGAAGCTTTCGTTCCGTTAAGAAATTTGACATGCATTTTAAACAAATTTCCGATCAGATATTATTCAAAACTTTCAAAATTTACATATGAAAGAGACTGTTGTTTTTAAAAAACTAATTAAAGCACTGTTTTCATTTTACAATATAATGGAAATGTTTATGTTTAAAATATTTTTTAAATTATTTAAAGTTAAATAACTGTACTCTTATACTTAACTTGTGCATTATTTTATGATATCTAAAACTAAAATTGCATACATTTCAATTTAATTAATTTTCGAAAATGTGCGATGTAACATTTATAAAAATATTCTTCAATTAAGTATCTAAAATAGATGAGTTTCATATTTCTTCAAAGTACTTTTAATTATATTTAGAATAGAATGTTTGAAAGTTGGAAAAAAACGTAACAATTAATACTGAAAAATAAACATTGAAAGTTACTGAGAAACTTAAGGTTCAATGCAAATGAGAGATAAAACGATGAACTGTTTCTCGTATTATAATTGTTGTTGTTGTAGCTGTTGTAGTTCATTTAAGTTGCACTAGAGCTGCACAATGGGCAATTGGCGACGGTCTGGGAAGCATCCCTGAGGATGATCCGAAGACACTCAATTTTGCCATCGCAATTTTGATCCTCTGCAGGGGGGATGGCACCTCCGCTTCGGTAGCCCGACGAGCTGCACGCGAAGTAGAACAGTTTACCGAGGACCAATACCGCACATCCTCGGTTCATACGCACACTGATCCAAGTGGTCACCCACCCGCACTCTGACCACAGTCAGAGATGCTTTACTTCGGTGATCTGCTAGGAACCGTGCCTTAATGATCAGTCCACTGCGGGACCGTATTATAATTGAAACAAAAACATAATTTTGATCACCATTCGAATAATAATTAGCATTATTCTTAAATAATAGAAATAAAATATTATGAAAACATTTATAGACCCGCATAACTATAACCCCTTTGACTCTGAATTATGAATTTGGAAGATAAAAAATCAATAACTGGATTGAGATATACTGTACTATATATACCATAGAAATAAAATATATCATTCTGCAAATTACCAAACTCAAACTAATTAAAAATATTCTAATAGTAGGACACCAAGTTACAGGGAGAAACATATCCTGACCAAATCATCATACTTGCATGATTTTGACTTTTCTGGTAAAAGAAACCACAATTCTAAGAATTTAAACAAAATATAGGGTATTTAAACCATTCATATGGTAATACTACCGTTCAATGGTAATTTTAACCATTTGATGTCTTTACCTTTTACCAAATAGAAAATTTATAATCTGTTTTCACTTCTACGTTTTTTTTAAAATGACAGTTAAGACGATTAAAAAGAGTTAAATGACTGTTATTTATTTCTTATTGTAACATAATTACGGTGGGTGACCACTTTGATCAGTCGAATTAGGGACCAAGGGTGCATGGTATCGGTCCTCGTTAAATTGTTCTACCGTAAAGTACTCGATTTTGCGAAGAGGTCGTCGGGCTGTCAAAGCAGGGGAGCCATCCCCTTTGAGAGGATCAAAATTGCGATGACATGTCTTCGGATCATCCTCAGGGATGTTTCCCAAACCGTCGCCAATGGCCCATTGTGCTGCTCTAGTGTGACGTAAATAAAGTACCTACCTTCCTATCTAACATAAATACTCAATGATAAAGGTCTGGTTTCTTAGGACAAGCGCCTTATCTGGGCGTCAGCGGAGAGTTGACGTAGAGCTGACGCCAAAAAAAAAATACTTTTTTGTTAGCTCAGCGTGAGCAGTCGGTCCAACGCAGACATTATCTCTCATTGCGCATGCGTTAATAACGTAAACAAATATTTATTTTGAATTTGCAAGGATTTTTTTATTGTCGACCAGTGTTTTAGAGACCAAATAATGACTTCGTCCAAGAAAAAACAAATTATAGCTGAGTTAAATGAAGAGTGCTATGTTTAATGAAGAAGATATGTTTAATGTCAAATTGGCTGATTTCAGTGTGCTGTTGGATGTTGTCCGCCATTGAACATAACATAGAAATAACATTGAAATAACATAGAGGCTATCAAGAAAAATTCTTGCGTCATCTCAAACTATCAAACTCACACTGTCAAAATGACCAACTAACAAGGTTACTAATAAAAAAAAATGGTAACTAAATTTGAAAACAAAATAAAAATTGCCTTGTTCTTTGGTATTTTGCCAAAACTGGACCATATTCTGATAGGTGTATACATAATTTTTTCTCAGTGTATAAGTAAGCAAAAAGTGAACAGTTTACAGTTATGCAAACAGAGAAGAGGTGCGTTTTTGTGTCTGATCTTCTCTTAAAATATTATCTGTTGTAATTACTTAACCTATTTAAGGTTGTTTCCTAAAATCATTAAGATTGAATCCTAGAACATGACGATCCAATCATTGTACTAAAGGTTATTCAGGTGGTCCTGTTTTTGGTCAACTATACCTTGAACTATAATACTGTTGAAATTTGCAGCAACCTCAATAAATTGTTAATAAAAACCATGTTCCTGTTTAAGTTAAACCATAGTAACGTGTTATTAAGTATAAAAATTGTAATAATAGGATTTAAGTAATAACCATATTAAGCTTACCGAAAATTAAATAATATTTAAGATCAATATCAAAATAGTATACACAAATATTCAAGGACTTGATTTCGTCCGTGTAAAATGTTGTTAAAAAATGACATTAACTGGTTTCAGAATCTTTTTTTTTTTGTCTGATATACGGAGATACAATGTACGTTGTATGTTTTTATATGAATTAATGTCTGTTTTGTTCGTTTGTTTTTGTGAGAACAATGATATAGAGACCATGTTATCAATTGCGCCTATTTTCGAACTGTGTATTAAAATTATTTTATGTCTTAAAACTTAAACGGGAGTGTTACAGTTAAAGTAGAAACATTATCAGGATCAACCAAGTTACCCAGGATCAACCAATGTAACGTTACCATGAAAATAAAAGGGGGAAAATAATTATGAAAAAAAGAAGAAAAGAAAAAAAAAACTGCGGTAATCTACATGTGTGGAAGAGTAGACAAAAGTTGCTAATTTTGTCAGGATACATTTCCGGGGTTATTTAGAATTCATCGTCACTTTTAAAGGAATCGTCATTCACACGAATGAATCTAGATTCCAAAGCATGCTATGATCTGGGGTTACAGACACGCCTAACCGGGTTGAAAACGACTATAAAATCAAAAACGGACAAGATATAAGCTAGCAAGATATAAGTCACAAATGGCTGAGAAAAGCGTTATAGTATTAAATTCGTTATAAGGCTGACAAGAAGTGTCTGGTAAGTTTATCACGAACTGAAATAAGTTTAGATGGATTAAGTCTATGGTAAGCTAGTGGAGAAATTTAATTTCAGACATAAAGTAGTCTGAGCAGAAATTTAGTAAGCGAAAAACTAAAGTATAAAATATTGAGATTTTAATGCAATTAGAGTGATTATAACAAACATTTTTTTAATTTTTATTTTTCATTTCCAATGAGATGAAAAATCGGTCTTGCCGATGAGCAGACCTAGTGCGTTCTCCAGTCTTTCTCAATATTTAGTATCCACTCTTTCAGGACCACCACAATAGGTGAGAAACCGTTGGTCATGTTAATTCGGATGTCTAGTTTCTGCCACACTAGACAGCAGCACCGAGTCTCTATTTGAATGCTAAAGTGCACTAGGAATTTAATTTTGCTGGAAATTCCAGGAGCCAATAAGGCACTCCAGGGATCTTTTACATGCCACATAATCATACAACATGGCCGCTAAGGATTTTCTGCATCCCAAAATTCCGGTGTCTGGGCCGGGGATCGAATCCGCAGTCTTGGGCTCAAAAGGCCAACGACAAGCTAACTGTGCCGCCCAGCCATTTGTAATAAACATAGAGGGAACGAAACAGCTAAGCCTAAATGTTATAACTAAAAACAGCTGCGGAAAAATGATCAGAGATTTAGTAACTAACTCTCAACTGCAATTAATCTCCTACTTGCTTCGTACTATGCTTAACGGAAAATAATTTTACTGTACTTTTAAAAATGACACAGGTGAATTATTTCCCACGTCTTTCTTTTCTTTTTCAAGTTCATCGTTTGCTTGTTGATTTGTTTTGAGCACTTGAACATGTCAACATTTTCTATGTTTATTTTTGAAGCCAGTGAAATCTTTCCATTAAGAAACTTGCAACTCGTTAAAATGCATAAAAAAATTAATAGTACAAATGCAGACGTACACTTCGAAATTTAAATTTCAAAATCAAAGAAAAAGTTTTCATTAACGGAATACATTTATTTTGGGTGATTTCCAGCTGTGAAACAAATAAAACTGTAAACCGTCATTTCATTTTCTGGCTGATAAAATATTTCCGACGCGATCCTTTTCGCCAAGAAATCTGCAAAATATATTAGTTTTGAATATTTATTGAATAAAATCAACAGGCTTCCTTATTTTATTTTGACGTTTTATATTTTACTTTCTCTGAATGTCAGTTATATTTGAAATAAAGATTAAATATCTGGTCATAAAGAAATGCAAATGTTAAGCGAAAATATATTTCAATATTAATACTTTTTTGAAGAAAATATTTGTTAAAAATTTAAACAAAGTGTTATTTAATTCTTTTTAAAATAAAGTTTTTTTTTATGAAGAGAGCATTTTAATTTATTTTGTTACCAAATTTCATTGTAGGAAATTAAGAAATCTGAAATTAAACGTCATATTACACTAAATGTAAGTTACGATACTTAAATTTTGGTTTTCTAAGTAAAAAAAATTCTCTAAAATTAAAATTTCTAATTATGTTATTCGAACAATAATATTCGTATAATTAACAAAAATACTTAAGATTTATCAAAACGTAAAAATAGTATATTATTTCCTTGATTATAAAGAAATCTTTAATTCTATAAAAAAATCTATCAAGCCTTTATGATTCTAGTTATTATTTTATTTAAGAAACTTAATATAAATTTTTGAAATATACTTGAATAAATATATCCATTATCTCAAATGATGAACCTCTTTTAAATTTCATAAAAGAAAATATTTTTCTTTTTCTTTTTTTCAAAATATCTTTAATAACTTTCTAGTCATTATAATCAGTCAAATTAGGGTTGGAAGAAGATAATCAAAATAATGAGCCAGGTTATTTTGAAATAAAAGTTCGTTTTCCGCTATTTTTTAATATGCAGTTGTCCATATAAAATTTCACAGCATTCCACAAAAAATAATTTTTTAAGGGAAATAGTATATCTAGAATGTGAAATTGGTAGAACGAGCAAAAACGGATGTGGTTTAATTTCATTTTTAAAAATTTTAGTTTGCAAAACAATTTATAAAAATTTTACTTTGTAAAATATTTTTAAAAAAAAATTAGGCACCAAAAGAATTCGTTTATTTTAAATGCAGCGTTGCTTTTCAAGTTGTTCTAAGCTACTTTGTAAAAAAATTCACCGCTAGATTGCGGTCAATTATCAGTTATCAGTGTTACAGCCTCTGACCCTAAAAATAAACTTGTGCCCCTAAAACTATAAAAGTACAGATCTTAGATCGAATTTTTTTTTAAACAGATTGCCCGGTATGTCATTGTTAGGGTGAAATATCTATTATTCAGACACTCCAGTAAAACTACATTCATGAGTTTGAATTAAACGAACTCTTAAAAAAAATCTTTAGATTTAACGGAAAAATTATGTCAGCCATCCTAGCAATTTCCTTCTCTAACTTGTGTTTGTTAGAATAATGGAGTTTGTTAATATAACAGTACTTATCTGCTAAAGAAACAGGTGTCTATTATTAAATAATAGTATTTTTCTGTGAAATAAATAGTTTTATGCGGGTATAAAATGATGACAGTTTTTTCCCCGTAAATTTAATAGATTTTTTTACTGTGTATGCATCACAAATGTGTCATTTGTCAGCCATTAATTCGGATATGACTCTATAAAAAATATATTTTTATTTTATTGTTAAAAAAATATTGCTAAATTGTAATGTAATTGAGCAGTATATTGCTTAAATTGCCAAAAAAGCGAATCATTTTACGTTTTACCTGTAACAATTATCACTTTTTTTGCACAAAATAGGAAACTGATTTTTGCGTTTCTACTCCTTTACATAAAATTTCGGCAATGATTTTAATTTTGACAAAAAAAGTTATACATAGAAGATTCTTTTTTGTTAGGGATCTAAAGAAATGAAGGATAAATAACATTTAACCCAGTGAATTGTAACTTATTTAGACGCTGACAGAATAAAAAATTTGAGTGCCGTTTATTAAATTTTCAATGGAGCGTATGGACAGAAAAGCCTTGATAAATTTATATACTTTCTTGAAAGTATAGACAGGGAAATCCAGTTAAATTGATAGACTTTCTCTAAAGAGGTTCATCCTTTTAAACTGAGAAAAAGTTTCTTAAAACGAAGCACATATTTGATTTTGTGTCACAATAACTACTTTTTTTTTTACTTTTAACGATAGTTAAATCCTTCATATGAGAAAAAAAATGTTTACTTTATTGTTTTATTTTCTTTGCTTAATTGTTTATTTTACACTAGTGGGATGCGCCCCCTGCTCTCTAATGCTCACCAACCCCCGAAAATTGCTACGCAATCTTATATGGTTTGCTTCGCTCGCTACTAACTTAGGTACATTGCAAATGCACAAAATTCTAAAAATTCAAAACAATCATTCAAATCCACATGAAAACTTTTTTTTTTAAAAAAATTACATCTTTTTAGTAAATACTAAGTCATAAAATAAATTTGAATTCAAATAAATGACATGTAATTCATTAAACCTATTAGAAATGTGCTATAGTATAATTCGTGATATAAATCAAAAATCGTCAAATAAATTCGTAATACATAAATTCGCGAAAAAAAGCGCTTTCGACAAAATACTAAAATAGAGAACTATCGACAAAGACTACTCACTTCTGCCTAGCTTAATAGTATGAGATTGCCGCAGCTGATGCTCTCTGGTTATCTCAGTTTCCGTTTTTAAAAGAGCTACATGTTGAGCCACCTCAGCTAGATTTGACATGTGACATTTTTAGCGGCAATCATTGGTCGATTCGCCGTGTAAGAGAAATAGTAACGTAAACAAAACAAAGCAAGCGTTGCCACCGGCGGAAAAGAAATACAGCCAAAATTTGGAAGCCACGTAAGAGAATTATATATATTAGATAATCATAAATGTTTGAAAAAAAATACTGTTTATTCCATTATTATAATACAATCATATTATAGCAGAGTTTCAAATTATAAACGCACAAAATCAGATTAAAAGTATCTTAATAATAAGGAACCTAAGTGGTATTTTTTTATTTTTTAATATATAACTTCAAACCATTTTATGACGATAGACACCAATTTAAGTTCAGTGGGTTAACTAGTTATTTTGTAGTTAATATTTAAAGTTGCTCGATTAGCTGCCCCCCCTGAAACGCAGTTAGTTTCCTCATCTCGGCTGATGACGTCAAAATATAGGAAAAATACGACTCCCATCACCTTCTGATACACTAAAAGAGCATGCCGTCGCTCGTAGAACATTGATGAAAATTCTCAAAAATAACTCCAAGCACTTACAAGTATTGTCGTATATCACGTTGTAATAGCTTTACATTTAACACACTATATACAATTTAATAATATAAAAATAAATATAAATGTACTAAAAGGTGAAAAATGACAAGATTGGTGCAAAGCTATCCAACGTGATGACCGAAAAGAAGGAAAAAAAATTGCGAACTATCTGAAACTTTATTATTTTGCTTTAAAACCATTTTACAGTACTTAGTACTATTTTAATTTTATTAGAATGTTTTTCTTTTGATTACGCTTCTCTGACGAAATCATTCATTATGCTGAATTAAAATGTTTATGAAATGATCTTTTTAAAAAATGCCTTTTTCTTATTTCAATCTTTGAAAGCATTTTATTCTTAAAGAGGATTCGTGTACAGGTTATTCCTTTTTTATAAATATTTTTCTTTAATTCAAACGACCTATTTCGTTTCGTTCTGCTTTAATTTCGTTATCTAAAACATAGGCTCGTTTGTTTTTTACTCTATTGAAATCGAAATTTCAGAGATAAAAATAATTCATTTTATTTTTGTGTGGTTGGGCGGAGGAAAAATGTAAAAAGAAAATAAAAAATAGAAGGGGCTTAAAATCTTTTGCATCACTTCTAATAATAATTAAATAAAATATTTTAGAAGTGAGCCTTAAAAAATAAGACATTTTTTGAGAAAATTCTTTAACTTTATTTCTATAAAAACTTCTTATTAAAAATCTTATGCATTTCAATTTGCTCAGTCTGCAATCTAACCGGCATGGAATTTTTAAAACAATTCATACTTTAATGTATGTTATTCGTAAAAATAAATCAACATTAATAAAAAAATAATAATGCTTTTCAATGGTCATTGAAAAAAAAAGTACAAATTAGGAAAGTAGTTAAAATGTTTTTTTTTTTTTTTTGCATTCATCATTGTCAAGGGCACCTATAAAAATTTTCTCAGAAGGAGGAGGAGGATTCAATCGGAAAAAAAACAGTCCTCAAACTACAAAATCATGTTTCAAAGTCATTTTTGTAATTTTTGAAATTTTAAAAAGCAATTTTTATAATATATTCATTGTCACTAAGACAGCGAACTTCGATAGAAAATTAGCAATTTTAACAATATTTAAATTTGAAAAAAGGAAAACTAAAAAATGATATTTTATTTTAATTATTCAAGAAAATGCAGTACTTTATTTACCTCACACTTTAAATTCTTGAAGTTTTTTACACACACAAGAAATTCGCTATTGTGTTTTCTTTTTTGGTAAATTTTGTATGAATTTTATTTTGCAAAATGCATCTTTCAAAAATATTTTAGTTAATAATGATATAAAATTTTAAAATGCAAATTTACATTAATTTGAATAAATTAAATATTGCACATAAGAAAAATTATTACAAATAAATAATTATTTATTTTTTGTAGTTTTTCAGGAAAAACGGTTTTAAGAATAAAAAAATAACTGAAAATAAATAAATGAGAGATTAAGAATTATTTTCATCTCTAGTAAAAAATTTAAAAATCTAAATCTTAAATATTTCCATTTCCTATCTGGGATGAAACCATTAGTCGAAAAACTTCGAAACAGCCATTATGTGCTTCACTGCCAAGTTTTCGCCTTGTTTGTTTCTCTTGTGTTCATTTTTTTAAAAACACTCATTGCTGCTGTGGCATTATACAGCAGATTGCGATGTTTCTATACGAAAGTCTACCCTCACGTATACTAACGATGTGACCACATGCGAACTCCGTCACTAGTTGATGTGGCACTCTCCGCTTTTTTGGAGGCATAGTGACCACCAATTAAACGTTTACCGCAGACAGAAGACCATAACTGATATCGACTGATCTTTACAGTCTTTTACAAGAAGTTGATAAGACGTCGGTTCACGTTCCACGCAAGCGCAAACGTTTTGTAATTCTAATCATTTGCATATCTTACCTCACTTTATATTTCATGACCTCAAATATGCTAATTAATTAGTACAGACGGTATAAGGCTCAACGTAATACGAAATAAGACACGAAAGAAGATACAAAATAAGACACAACGTAATTTCTATGAAAAAAAAAAACAATTTTTCTGACGGATTCGGATTTCTGACCTCCAAAATATAGGGGCTAGCCGCAATCTAGGAAATATGATCCCAAGAGTTTGGTCAGGAGAGCGATCCGAAGTTTGGACCCCTTTGTGTTAACTTTATATTCTGCGTATTTCGCCATATCTCGAGAACTTTATAAGCGAACTGAAAAATTTGTACTGGCAATTATGAAGTTCATTTATCCAAAGATAACACCAGTCAAAAAATAAAAATAAATAATTTTTGATTACTTTATTTAATAGTTGACAAACTTTTAAATTGTAACGCATACAATTCATTACATTATTTTAAAGAATATTATCTTACATCGGTCTAATAGTTTCTGAGAAATCGAATTTCAAAAAAGTCATATTATAAAAATTCGATTTCTCAGGAACTATTCGACTGATTCCACTCAAATTTTGTATTTTGTCATGTAAAATTATATTCTTTAAAATGACGTGAAGTACAAATGACGTATGTACAATTCGAAATTCTTTCGGCTATTATTAAATAAAATAGTAAAAAATGATAAATATTTATTTAAAGTGAATTTTCGCATTGTATTATGTTTGGATAAATGAATTTTATGATTGCGTTCAAATATTTTTAAATTAAAAGTAAAGATAATTATTGTTTCATATATTTTTTTTGAAATTTGATTTTAGTCACCAAAAATTAAGAAATTTATGTGGTAAAAAATATGTTATTGAATATAATAGAAAGAAATGAGGTTCTATATGGTGAAATCAAACCAAATTGAAAAAAATAGTCGAAATTAAAGTAATTATAATCAAAAAGAGATTAATGGGAGCGTTGGCCAGTGTCGGGTATATTGCATATGGACAGTATTGGGGGGTAGTTCAAACTAGTGCCATATCGTATTTTAATAGTAGTAACAAATTTTGTAGTAGTTTATACAATATAGAAGAAATAAGTAATTTTTATATATAATCAGTGTTTATTAAAGTAACAGTAATTATAGCAGTCCTATACTATTTTCAAATATTGATAACAGCAAATAATCATTAGTTATATGATCCATTATACAATATAAAGAGTTCCAGAGCAATATGATAATAAACAACAAAGTAAAAGCATGTCAAAAGTTTGCATGCTTAAAAACCCAATGCGCAATAAATCAAATTGAATAGAATCACTCATAATTTAGCGAAATTTTAGAATATGAGGCTTATTATAACTATCATAACAATGAACTGAAAATGATCATAGACAAAGTTTAAAAAAATATTATGAAAAAAAAATTTGAATATTAATAATTTTCAGGAAATTTTATAGATAATAATATCATTAAGAAGAAGACGAAGTAATACTGCTTTGAAATTTTACACTTTACTCAAGTCATGTTTACTTTTATTTAATTTATAAGTCTTTACCAATCTGAAAAAAGACATTCTCACATAATGCAGTAAATGAAGTAAAGCAGAATAAATATAAATTTTTAATCTTAACGGTTTAAAAAGAGGGTTTTTGATTGTTAATCTTACAGAGTATAAAAAGAATGTTTGTTCTTGACAATTCTTCGCATTTTTTCATTCACATTCAATTCTAAATTTCTCTCTTCACTTTTTGATATACAAGTTAGTGATCAAAAGGTATTAATAAATATTTCCTAGTTAAGAAATCAAAGACCACAAAATTTGGCCTTTATCTGACAGGCTGTAGCTCTAAGCATCTCGAGTTCGAAATGAAATTTTTTGGGCTCGGATATCCTAAACCGAGACTAAACTAATCTCTAGAATAAACAGTAGAACATTCCCCAAGCAGCAGGCTGAACAAAATTTCAGATTTAAAATCCAGTCATTTGACTTGATCAGTCAATCAGAGATCTTGAAATGAAAGCATTAACTTTCATTTCGATTAGTAATATTTTGTTTAGAATCGTTAGCATATTTAAATAATAGACAGAATAATAAGTACTTGAATTGCTAATAAATTCACTAAATATCAGGTAATTAGAGAATAGACATGACATTAAAGCCAGAAGAATCACGGTAGCTTTTTTTCAACTAAAATTAATAATTATAAGTTAAAAATCACAATTAAAGACACTTAAGAACTCGTAAATTAACGATAAACGTAATGTTTACATAAAAACTTTTCCAATGAACATCGGTAAATTGTCATTAATAAATTATAATTTTTTGGCGTTTTGGCCATAACGTTTGAAGCAGTTGACCGAATTTAATAAATTTTACCTATCTTTCTAGATAACCATTTAAGAAAAGGAAAAATATAATATTGCAAAAAAAAAAAAAAAAAAAAATCAAGCCAGTTTATTTTAACCCCAAAATTAGGGATAAAACCGAAGAAATAATGCATTTTTAAATAACAAGACTGAAATTTAACAAAATTCGTTTTTAATTTTCTTTAAGTACGCGAACTTAGATCAAGCATAATTCAGAGAAATATTCTCGATTTTTTTAATGATTTTAAAAATAATCGAGTTGTGCAAAAAGGAAAAATTTTCAAATTTAAAAAAATCAACACACTGAAGAAATCAAGACACTAACGCAAAATATTTTTAAGTACAAAGCAGCCGAAGTCAGCAATCAATTTCTATCATTATTATAAAAACTTATAGAAACTGGAAAAGACTCACCAGAACTGCTATTTCTAGTATATCAAATATAACGAATATGCTAGGCTAAGAACAGATTTACGTTTTAATGCAACTGATATCACAGGGGACCATTTTTTCTGGGGGATAGAATTAAAATGCACAGTCGAAATAGCTCTCAAAATTTTGCACCTAAGAAAAGAAAATTCTTATGTCTACTACTCATTGCTCTTTCTCGTTTTTATCTTTCACGAATATAAATCAATGGTGATTCATAAAAATCTTCTTTATTTGTCTGGAATACTGAGGGAGACACGTACCCCCACTCCTCCACTAACGATGCTGATGATATTAAAGCTGGGATTTAGAAACAGATTAACGAAACTCGCAGGAGCATAAAACCTTTGCATATTAAATATTTATATGAAAGTAATAAATCCTTTAAAAAGATAATAAAAATAACTTCATTCGAAAGTTGATCCTGAATAAACGACAGAGAATTTTTGTTTGTTCGTTAAGAGATCCGAATTGTAGAAAAAATATTTTACCTGCAATAATCGTTTGACCATAAAAGTTTCTGCATGAGGGTGCTAATAATATCTTGACTGAGAATTAAGAAAGTTCTGTAGGTATATATTACGAAACAGTTAAGATAAGATTCTCTTTTAAAGATATTTCAGAATATCTATTGAAATCATAGGTCTTTTTTTTAGTGAGCAGGCTTCTTAGAATGTCTTGAATGATCTTTTATTGTCTTGTTGACGCTTAATTAAATTTAAACAACAACCGAACTTTTCGTTAATTTTATGAAAAATAAAACTCATATTTATGTTTGTAAAAAGAGTGGAAGAACATACTAAGTTGTAAAAAGTTTTTCATTTTCAGACTAAACTTTTTCACAAAAAAATTATCGTGAATCAATGACAATAATTTATTCAGTTCAGTTCAGGTCTTAAGTCTAGTTCATGTGAGGAAATTAAAATGGTACACGTGTCATCTTTCCAACAGTCGTTGTAAGCAATATCAGAAGAGTAACTTGAATCAAAACTTAATTTTAAGTAACCAAAGTTTTTTGAAATAAAAAAGCAATTAAATAGATTAATTAAACACGTGAAGTAGAAAAGTATCAGATATTCAAAAGTTTATGGAATACTCTTTGACGGTCTCTCGAATATTTTATGCCAAATCAAGCACAAAGCTGTCAGAAACTCTTTAATTGAATCACTGCTACTTTGTTTAAAATTCTTTCCACGCCATTTATTTTTGCACTGAAATCTTTTTAATTCTCAGTTAAACAAACTAATATTAAATGAATGTCAACGAATTTATTGATCTGGTCTGACGGAGTCAGACCAGATGGGAATTAGCAACAGCAACAACAACAATATTAAATGACAAACTTGCTTTTGAATAATCTAAAATCAGAATCCAGTTCACATTATTTTAGAAATGACTTAGTTATAATTTAACACAGTTTTCTTTTTATGAATGTGAATTTTGATATATTCATATTTGCTATAAAGATAATTCAGGCAAATATAGATATTTGCAAGGGAGGAAATGTTACTCGCGTCCATGATATTCCTTATTTCACACGTGCCACCCGAGTGGTGCTAAATGGGTAACAGCTATCGGCTATGGCAGTTCGCCTCGGAGATGAATTGTAAACTGTCCAATTTAAACGGGTTGATTTTCTAATGAAGCCATACGAAACACGCATACATTTACGAACGAAATAGTTTTGATGAATATTCGTATAATTAATCACACGTGGGATTTATGGATATGGGATTTCGATCATAACTGATTCATATAGTGATTGTATGATGATTGTAATTAATGGGCTTGTGATTCATTTTCAGCATTTTTTAAAATTAAAAATTAGGTTTTTGTGTTAAATTTTACTTTAAAGAACATGTTCAGCATTGTCTCAATACTGTTTTTATTTTATTTTAACCATAAATGAAATATTTGCATTTCAATCGATGTGTTTTATTTTCCAGAGTGTGATCTTTCACTTGGAGAGTCATCCTGACTACCCAGAGTTTATCCAGTGCGTGAGCTTCAACTTTTTTCCCACAAAATACCACAAAATGGCATACAACATATTTTGTCTCCTTGCACTTTATGGCGTCCCTCTCGTCATAATTATCTTCTGCTATTCCTGTATTTTGTGGGAAATATCAAAACGATCTCGAGATAATGATGGTAAGCATTTCCAAATATTTTTAAACCTCGTCTCATTTATATTATCGTACGCTTTTTAATTGCCATATTTTTATCAACAATTCCTATAATTTAAAGATCAGTAATTTGGTATTAATAATTCTTATAAATTAAAGATCAATTGCTTTGTATCAACCATTTGCATAAATTATTGATCACTGATTTTGTACTAACCATTCTTACAAATCAATAGTTTTGTATCAACTATTCCAATAAATTATTAATCAATAATTGGGTTCCAGCAATTCCTGTAATTATGTTAAAGGAAATAAAATACATTTTTATGACATTTAAAACGCCTTTTTATTTAGTACTTATTGGATTTACATATTAAATCCTAGATTACTAAGCTGAAAACATTTTAGCTATCAACTTTTGCGTCGATCAAGGGAGTCTGAAAACTTAGCAGAAGAAAAAGAGAATATTGTAAATGCTTTAAAGGAAAAAGAAGAGATCTGATCGACTGTTTAAAATGAAAAGGGAATTCGGATAAAACAGTTTTCCTTTAAAATAAAGGGAAGATTGTTGTTGTCTCGTTAGATGATATTTTTTCCCGTTACTTCTTCCTCTACTTTGAGCCACGAGCCAGAAATAGCTCGCCATTATTAGCAATCGATCTTCAGTATTATCCCTGATTACAGGTACTGCCATAGTCAACTTTGATAATGTTTTAAAATGTACAGTGCGCGAAGAATAAAACTTATTAATATCTTCAATATAATCCGTTCACTGCACAAATCGATTAGCTTCACTAGCTTTTATACGTTTAGAATCAATTTCACAAATAAGTAACAAATAAGTCTAGTAAAGAGTAACATCAAAAAGATATTCTAAAAAGAATTTTATGAAAAATGTATATTTTTTATCTCATTTTCAACTATTTTTTTTCTATGGAGTCTAGGTATGCAGTGAGCAGCTCATATAATGATCAGATTTTCAGAGCTCAATGACAATAGTTCGAGAGCAAAACCATAACTACGTTAATTAATAAGCAGAGAGGACATAAGCAAAGGTTGCGAAATCTAACGAAAACATTATTTCTTTGGATACTTTTTTTCTTATTTAGCGGATTTGGATTCGTGATGCTCAAAGTATTAGCGTCGGGTAGCCGCAATCTGGAATAGTTTGGGCCAGAGAGAGGTCAGAGGTTTTAAACCATTAGTGTTTGTTTCCCTTTTTGCGTATTACGGCGATTGTATCGAATTTTTAAGTTTTTATTTTTAAATATCGATACCATAAGAAAACATCCACAAAATTTACGATTTTAAACCGGCAGCTGAGTTTTTTTTTTGTACAAAACCGGGAAATTTACGAAGGAAATCCCTTGTTTCAACTGTTTTTTACCATACAAGAACAAGTTTTTTCCTTAAAAATTATGAAGAAAACCGGTATCATCGGAATTTTTACCATAACAAAACAGGTTTTTGCGACAAAAATAAATCTGTTGTCTCATGCGGTTACAAGTTTTCTCTGTGACACCAGATGTAAATATTATGTTGACAGAATTTGTATCGACCAGTCATCGATGAAATTCGAATATGGGTCATCCATTGAGCCACTGCGGCTCAAGCATTTTAATATGAATTGTGATAGTGTGAATTTCGCTTCAATATTGTATTCAATATCTTTGCAACTAGTATTCAATATCTTTGCAACTAGCTATAGTGCCTTTCATTTACAGCACAAGTGTCACAATCAGTTTTTATGTACTTAGACCCTAGATTAAAAGGAAAAAGATTGGAGGCACCAAAAATATTCATTTGATTCGACTCGACATTCTATTTTAATGGTCTGAAAATTAATATAAACTGACTCTATAAACTAACACAGATGCCGGTACAACAAAGCATCGTTTCTCAAATGACCTGAAACAATATGTCGAAAATATTTAACGATATGCAGAAGGCTACAATTTAAAAAGCTGGCAAACCCAATACCAGTTTGTCTTTATATCATTAAAATACACCAGTCTTTATTAATTGTATAAAAATGATGAAAAACCGTGGAGTAATTTTAAAGACATTTTATTACATTATTATTTAATAGACAATGGACTGATGAATGTTTTTTCCCCAGAGAGCAAGCATTAAAAACTTGATTAAGTTGAGGAGTTTCAGAAATGATTCTCTCATTTAAAGAGTAATATTAAATGGTTTTCACAATTAACGAGTACCATTAAAGAGTTTCATTAAAGAGTATCATTAAAGAGTTTCATTAAAGAGTATCATTAAAGAGTATCATGTTATAAAAGTATTCAATTCACGTACAGTAAAAGACTCCCGTATATTTAATTAATACTGATACTTTTAAAAGCTCTTTCTCCACATCCCACTTCAGAATAATTTATCTCAAAACCTGTTAATGATTACTGCATAGCATTTATAATGTGTCTATTTTAGTTTTATTACTTCAGATTGTCATAGAGAAATTGTGGAAACAATTTTATATTGTATTGTATAATCTTTTTTTCACAAAATAATCTAAAGAAAAATGCGAAATTTAAATAATATTTTTTTTAAAACATAAAAAAGTTACAAAATGAGGCAATTTAAACTACAGACATTTTTATTCAAATTAATCAAAAACATGTCGATATAGGAGTAAAATATTTTAAGTTACATTAAAAAATAGAAACATCATTATTTTTAAATTTTAAAATAATTTGAAAGTAGACACATAGAAGATTTCTAAACATATTTGCATGGCCTTTGTATGAGGCAACATTACAAAAAAAAATCAAATTATTGCACACATTTTTAAAACAAAGTTACAAAATGCATCCCTGACCCCCTTAATAGTTTTGTGTGGTTTATACAAAGATAGAAAGTATGGTAGTGTAGTGATTAAAAAACTCAGTGATTAAAACAATGAGCTATCATTGTGGATTATTGAAGCTCGATTCCCAGCAGCGGCTTGAACATCACTCAGTTTCAGATCGGTGGCTACCAGCTTGTCTGGGAAGTAAAAGCTGCGGTGCGCATTGCTGACCACATTACAAGCATTGTGCCGTTAGTCACGAAATTGGGGAGCCCTGAACCTCCACAAACCTCCTGGCCCACAATGGGCCCACAAGAATGGCCCCCTCCTGGCCCACAAGAATGTTCTAGCGTTTTAATTTGAATATACTGAATTTTCAATTCAGATGAATTAATATCAGTGTTCATATAACAACGAATTAGAAGCAACAAGTTTATGTTAAATTCCACTGTTGCCAAATTACCAATAAAATGTTGCTTTTCTATATATGTACAATAATATTTTTTACTTTTCAAGCATGTATTGTGTTTAAAATTTTAAATATGAATAATCTCTTACATTTTTAAGAGTGTCGAATAATATCTTTTTTAGTTTCTTTTCTTTTAGGTGATCTGTCTCAGGAGCCGAGATACAGAGGTCGACCTTGCCTGAGGAGATCCGACATTGCACACATTGAAAGAGCCAGAGCAAGAACACTGCGCATGACCATTATCATTGTATGCACATTCTTCTGGTGCTGGACACCATATGTGGTCATGGTCTTGTGGTATCTTTTCGATCCAGTCTCTGCCGATCAAGTTGATACTCGCATCCAGTCCTCTCTCTTCATGTTTGCCGTTTCCAACTCTTGTGTAAATCCATTAGTGTACGGAAGTTATCTTCTTAACTTCAAGCAGATATTTAGGAGATGTTACCGCAGGTGTCGAAATCGTAACATGGGATCAATGAACCAAACACAGATCACAACCCCTGCAAGGACTTACGCAACGTTTCGAAATGGTAACCTCGCTCGGAGAAATATATCTGTTCACCTAAATATTAGAGGAAATGGAACATACCCGGCATTAGTAGAGGAATGTAACAGCCACCTTCCTCCAGAAGTTCGGCAACTCCGTATCAGTAATAGTTGTGGTAAAATCTACACAAAACCTTTCTCGGTGAACACTCAAACAGAAGCTGAAATCCACAGTTGGGATCGATAAGGAAGACCGGAAAATATCATTTCATTTTTTATAACTATTATTTTAAGGCCCTATTTGAATTGCTCAACGTTTCCTTATTTGATGATTTTAAGATCCAGGGTACTTTTAATTTTTCTATCTTCTCTGATTTTGTTACCCTTCAATTTGGAAGCAGAGAGAAGCTGAAGGTTAATTCATTTATCTTTGTTCTATATAATTGACTCCATTTTATTAATGAATTTAAGAAAGAAGATTTAAGAAAGACTCCTTGTTTTTAACTTTCGCAACATAAGCAGACAAAAAGAGCTAATCTATCCCATTGGTTAGACTAGATGGAATAAGCAACAAACAACAAATATGTTGTTAACATGTTTGTTGTTAGGATTTCTTTTCCTTATTTGATTAATTTATTTAATAAATTTTAAAAAAAATTAATACCTTATAACTTATTGAAAACTTTTTAAGAAATCTGCATGATAAATTACTCCCTAAGCGGAAAGCAGAACTTATCAAATAATGAAGAAAATGACGTGGTTGTTAATTTGTAGACTTTAAAATTATCATTATGCGAAAAGAAACTAACGAAAAGCTGGAAGTTATTTTAAAAATTGATTTTGGCCAAATGCAAATATACTTTCTCCCCAGAGGAGAGATTGATAGTCGATATTGTACCTTTAAATGGAAAGGCAGTGTTCAAAAGAGGAAGAACTTGAACACTTATATCTAGACAAATCAGTTCTTAATACTGATGTATCATTACACATTGAAGCGGATGTAACCTTATATAAGTCGACAGAACTAAATATTTATGGGGCAGCAGTGCAAATTTTAAATATTACCTATGTAGGCGAACTTTCATTACTGGGTATCAGAAGTATTTTTCCCGTGTCATAAGCTGAATTGAGTAAGATTAAGAACAATAAAGGGCACGTTTAATAGTTCAAAATGTTCTAAAAATATTCACGTACGTAGATGGTTCAGTTTTGTACTAATAATACTTAATATAATTTTGTACTTTACTTGTGAGAGATTCTTAGAACATTGAATGTTTCATTCAATGCGTTTTTTGGCTAAATGAAAAAGAGATCAAAACTAAATAGATACAATTAAGAGTTTTCTGAAAATTTAAGAAGCATATGCGCATGAAAAAAAACATAACTTTTTACTTAAACCCAATTGTGCTAAATATAATTAAATAAATATTCAGCCGATAGCGCAAATCATTTCAAATCTTTATCCATTTAAAGGTATTTGTCAAAAATATAGTGTTATACATGAAACACTCAAAACTTTTTAGTCTGATCAATTTAAATTTTATCGTTTCGATTCTGCGATAAACAAAAATAGTACTTCAGTCTTTAAATTTCTAAGGGTATCTTGTGTATTGTTTCACTTCAACAAGAAAAAAAAATCGAAAATTATTGATCAAAAATCTCGAAATCAATGTTTAAATTTCGTCCTTTTTGATCAACACCACTCGCTTACCCCCCCCCCTCCCCAACAAATTTCTAATTTAATGTAACTGCTAAGTTTGTCTCGGGAGTAAGGAGCAAGCTTTAGGTATTGAGCACTTTTTTTTGACTTAAAACTTTAAATAAAATCATTGCATGGTTGTAAATTAGAAAAAAAGAGAAGATTGTTTGCCTGACATACAATCTTGATTATTATATTTATCAAAAAAGAATTTCTCAATATTTTTAGTTATAATAATACATAATTTGATCACGCGGCAGCATTTGTTTGTTATAACAATATATTTTCTATTAATTTTTTTTTTTTTTTTTTTTGTAGCATTTCTCATGATGCTTGCAAATTATCTGCGAAGATTTCGGCGTTCTGTGATTATACTTGAGCATAATTATTTATTGAGCATAATTATTTATTGAGCACAATTTTAGTATATTTAAATAAACTTATCTTTATGAAAAATATTTATTGCTGCTCTTGTATGATCTCTAAAGCCATTCCGAAAGTAAAGTATACTTAGAAACTGGTCATTCTCTGAGAAAAGTGGGACATTTGTGCTCCTTGCTTTTATTTAATTTTTTCTTTTAATATTGTGATTGTTTTCTTTAAAAAAAATATTATAAAGTCTTCAAAAATCACGCATTCCATTAGTTTTTGATATCTGATATATTTTACAATTTGATTTATTTAATTAAAATTTATATATATATATATATATATATATATATATATATATATATATATATATATATATATATATATATATATATATATATATATATATATATATATATATATATATATATATATAATGGCGATCACTTGGAACTATTGTACATTGGCCACAGAAAGTGCCAGAACTGCTAGCTCTCTTTTCGTTACCCAGTGGGAACCTGTGGCGAAGCCACGGCGGTGAAGCAGCGTCGCCCACGTCACGCTACCACAACCCGTTTATAGGGCGGATCACATTCACACACAAAGGAGAAAGGACATAGAACACGGATAGAGGGCAAGAAACATCCATGCCTTGCCCGGGATTCGAACCTAGAACCTTTTTGATGCAAGGAGAGTTCCCTGCCCCCTACACAGGTCGATCGGCTAATTAAAATATTACAATCTTTGATATTTTAATATTTTGATATTTAAAATATTTTAATACGAGCAGCTGCTCTATTTGAAAGTGTAAAATGTCACTTTTATCCACGAATCTTATCTTATTCTCTGGTATTTAAAATGAATTTTCTACTCATAGAAGAGTAAAAATTTGAAAATAATTTCTGTGCTATAATCGTTTTGTTTAAAATGTGGAAATTTAAAATTTGTAAAAAAAAATTCTACGCTTAATATGTTAAATAAGGATATTAATTATGTATAAATTCACTTAAAAGTAATATTTGTAGAAAAAAAAAATCCTTTTTAAAGAAATATGTGATTTGTGCACAGTAAAAAAATTTTATACAAATTTAAATAATCATTTAAAAATAATATTTTTGTGATAATATATTAAAGATCAAACTGCTGAATGTTTTTGCATAGTCTAAAACTCTGAAAAAATCCCACAGCATATGACAAAAAATATTGACAGAGACAGTAGGAACATTTTTTTCTCCCTAACAGGTACAATAAATATTTTTTTCATCAAATATAAGGTCCGTACAAAAGTATTTTCATGATAGTCAATCGCTAGTAAATTTACAAATAATTTATATTAAAAAGTATACTTCATAAATCATTGTTTTACTCCACGATACTGTCACAAATACCGAAGAATTAATGATTCTCCATTAATTAATGATTCTTCATTAATGAATGAATCTTCTAAACTACTGCTTCTTATTTTATATTGTGTTGTAAAGATAACTTTACTGACTCTCATGTTTATCTTAACTTATTTTAATTATAAATATCAATATTAATTTAATGACAACAATGGTGGTGTCTACTTTATATCATGTAGTGTAAAAGATGATTGGTGTAATGAAATATAAGATCCAAGAGTTAAATATGGTTTATCACAACACTTCTTGGGTTGAAACTACTTTTGGCAAGGGAATACATAAAAATTATTTGCAGTGTATACGTAAGTAAGGAATTTGATTTTTAAATCTAAATCCGATTCCAGCAATATGGTAATCTAAAGACTAGAAACTATTGTACTGAGTGAAAAATAATGTGCTTTAAATTTAATCTTCCTTTTCTCTTTCAATTAGCTTTAAAAAAAGGTATTAAAGTGTTTCGAAAATTCGTGACTTTTGGAAGCATATTGTCATTATTTTTGTAAACTAAATGTGTCAAAAGTTTTTAAAGCTTATTTTTTTGTCAAATGTGATTTTGTGATGAGGTTGATTTTATTTCCAGGGTGTTAACGAAAATGTTGTGAAATTATACGTGTTTTGATCATTATTCCAAGAAGATATGTGTATGAATAAATAAATGTAAACCTTTTTCCTATGTTCCTTTTTCTTAATTGAAATAAATATTTTATTACGTCATCTTATCTTAAATATGAATTCTTCTATAATGTTATTAAATACTTAAATAAATGTCATTAATGTAAAGTTTTGTGTGGAAGCATGTTAAGCTAAGAAACAACCCAATCAGCTGTTGAAAAAAATTTATTTTGACAGCTGTTTTGACTGTTTTGTTTGTTGTAAATGACTGTTTTTGAGTGCAAATGAAATCAGAGGCACAATGGATCTGAACAAGCTCAAAATTATATAAATCTGTTACTTCACCTCTGACATTGCTGAGCTTGAAATTTTAATTTTGTATATTTTACATAATAATGTTTGTGCTAAGGTTTGGGATTTGGATTATAAGATAGATTTCCAAGAATCTGTATTTTGATAAGAGTAAATTTTAAAAAAAAATTAATTGAAATTTATCTCTTACGTATTTTTAAATGTTCGATTTAACTTTCCATTATCTCCCTTTTAAACAATATCGATTACTGGTTTCGTAGTATTGTAACTCGTTATTTTTAACTCTATTTTCGCAAACTCTTACCCAGACGTAAGATCCGCTTAACTTCCAGAGGTAAGATTTAATTTCCATCACCGTTCCATCTACTTAAATTAACTTGACACAAAAGCGTTCACTTCTCTATCCTTTATTTATCAAGCAGGCAAGAAAAAAAAAGAGAATTTATAGGAAGGAGTCGAATAGAAAGGATTAAAAGTTAGCTTTGTTTCGAGAAATTTAAGAAGAATTAAAAAGCATTTTCTTTGACAGGGTTTAACCTACGATAACCGCTAACGGCAAACAGATTCTACAATAGATATTAAGCCTGTTCATACAAGTGCTATTTTCAACTAGTATTGGTATCAATGAAGGCTTATAATTGTGCAGATATCAAATGATGAAAGCTTAGATTCAAATTTGAGTAGCTTATTTTGAAGGAAAACGTTGAAAATTGTTTTGTTATTATTGTAAGAAAACTGTTTAGCGAACCCTGTCTTACGTGATTACTTGTATTTTTCGATTATAGTTGTTACCTTTTTAATTGTCAATTAAAAAAAAAACTTTTTTTTAACTTGATCTACTATTTCGTTAAAGTTATCTGAAAGTCATTTAATTATTTAATACAGTTTCTTTAACAAATACGAATTTTTAAGCGAATTTTAATGATAAATGATTTCTTGTGTGTGAATCATTGTGATATATATGTAAATGAGTAAATAACTTATGTGATACATGTTGTAAATCAGTGTGAGATTTTTGAACATTACATTAAAAGGTGCTTTCAATATTCAGAGAGTTGAAGTAGAATAAAATCACAATTTATTTATTTAAAGCTAAAAATATTTAGAACAAAAATTCTATTTTTAAGGTATACCTACAATTGTTTCTAAATTCAGGAAGCTCATTTTAAAAAGAATAATTTTTTACTGTGAGTTCTAAATTTTTATTTTTAATACAATAATATTTATTAATAAGAATTTCAGAATTGTTTCGTCTTATGCATTTGTCTAAATTTGAATATCCTTGTAAAATTTCATGTTTGATGTATATTATATGTAAATAAATAAAAGAATAAAGCAGACTATGATCATTCTTTTCCCTCTAAACATCTTTTTAATAAATTGAAGTATTAATTTTCTAATAGTGTAGGCTTCAGTTTTGGAAGTTTTCAGTTTTTTTATAGTTTAGATATAATCATATGAATGCCTTATTTTAATGGTAGGCCAGCTTCTTTGTTCATTTTGCTATACAGATTTTAATGTATTTTGTGTGTTTTGCTTAAATTACTGCAGTTATTGTTACGAAGCCTTAAAGTGTACTGATTGCAATAAGTTTGTTATAAACAGTAGAAAATAAATTGAACCTATATTGAACTATAAGGAAATGATTAGCATAAAACTGAAAGGGTGGCAAAAATGGAACTGTCTGTTCTGTCAAAATAAAGCCTTTAAATTCATGTCTGAAAAACGCTATTCGTTCAGTGGCAATAATTTGAAGTCTATAAAAATTGATTGCATGATTCATTTGAAGAATTTTTGAAGCAAAAAGTTGAAATTTGATTATTCTAAATAATTGAATTGAGTTCCCATTCTTTTCAAAACTGCTGAAATTCAATATGAACTCCATTGTTTAACGTAACTATGTAACTAAATGTCTCTAAATGGGGGCATCCAAGTCTTTCCGGTGACAATACTTACACAGGAACAACGAAAAAATGTTATTTTTTACGGCATGAAAATTTTATTTCAATGGTTTTTTTAGTGGCTAAAATTATCCTAATTGAACATCGTGATTTTATAAACGATGAGGAAGTGATTATTCCACATCCATAATTTAGGTTTTATACTAGACTCATGGTACAGGGGAAAGTGTTACAGCTTCTGTTGGCCTAAAGTGACCTGGAGCACCAAAGGTAGAAGACTGATTTAGCTCCATAGTTTCACCTGCTAGCATTAGCTGGGCATAATGGAATGGCCTTCACGCCTAGGGTGGCCCTACCAGGAACTACGCTCCCGACGTACTTCGCCCATTCCGCCCAGTGGCACCCCCTCGCCACGGTGAGGCAGCTAGCAGGATTTGAGGGGGTGCCTTGTTTTTTGAGGGACCTAAAAGCCAGCAGACTTGTTTATCTCGCTTTGCAAGTGGTCACTTGAGGTGTCTCTCGTATGTTCAGGGGCAAAAGACTTTTGGACTTTGCACTAAATGTAGGACTGCTCAGGCTTCGCCCGAGCATATTCTAAACTGTATCGATTTTAAGATCGACGAGGTTTTTTCAAAACCTCATCTGTTTTTAGACTTCCTGGACATTTTTGGACTTATGGAATTGGTCTAATTGGGATGGACCTCTTGGGGATTAGAAACAACAACAGGTTTTATATTCTGTTTCCAATTGAGTGCTGTTTCAGTTTTTTTTTTCAGTTTTGTTAACAATACAATTTCATATAAGCAAACAATACAAAATACTTATGTAAACATAATAAGTTTTCAATTAATACACGGAATGCTGTTTATATAATCGTGCACAGGAGAGATGCTTAAATGGTACCACATATCACAGTTTAATTTTTATCAGCCGGAAGTGAGAGATGTAAATTTTTGGTGCAAGAGCCATGATTTGGCTATACAGGGCCAAAACCAGTTTAAAATTTATCAGTCACAAATCACTGAAAATGATATTTAAATTATTTAATATAATACCAGCTCCCTAAATCGTACATACAAAGAAAATGCTATCAAAAATGAATAAAAATAAGCATTAAATAATCTATGTTTAGTATTATATTGTGAACAGTTGCGAGTTTAGTAAATTGTATTAATTAATTGTAAGCATGAAAAGTAAATTGTAAGCATGACTTTTACTTGAAAATAGAAACATAATAAATTATAAAACAATCATTAGTTTTAAAACAAATTATTGCGTTTATTATTTGATAGTTATCTGACTTAGTTGTGTTTTAGGTGCAACATACAAAATTTTTGTTTAGTTTTTATCTTCACTTTTCTCATGAGCCCAAGTTCCATATAGCAAACATTGCACCATATCATCAACTGAATCAGACTTACACACAAAGATGAGCATTTGTCAGGATTAACTGCAGTGATCACGTCAAACTGTAAAGAATTATATGTTCGGTTTAATATACACCTAAAGTCTTTAATATACATCTAACTTCTCTACTTTTTTACTCATCTCCAGCTCTTTAAACTTCTCATTAACAAGTTAAGTTCCAATTTATTTTTAATGAGGGCTGCTTGCTAAAACTACAACTCTTTGTGATTTAAAGTATCTTTTTTCCTCTGAGGTTTTGAATCATGGAAATTTACTCTATTGTAATCTCCACTGCAGATGAAGACATTAAAGCAGGTTGGTTTATTAAACTCCTTGTAAATATACGGTTGCTTGCATCTTGAAGAGACTCATTACATGGATCTGATTAATTTATGTCCATGATTATTATTTCAGCGGTCGAAAAGATAGTTTCAATAACTACTGGTGGATCGATGGCCTTATACCGGAACACTTAATTCCTTAAACAGAATTTTTAATTGATGTTGCCTTTTTGTAAGTCTAGGTCACAAAATTGGAATATCACGTCCGGGTCACCATTTGTGGGGATTATAGTTATCGACTATGTCAACCTTCATCGATCACAGAGGTACCTTTTGATAGATGAAGGTTGACATAGTCGATAAAAACCCCACAAATGGTGACCAGCGGACGTGATATGAACTTGCCAACATCGATGGATGTTACACATTAAACAGTTGATTTGCTTAAAAATATACTGCTCAAGGGAAAAAAAATCCGGTGAAGTGAATAGAGTTTCTCGGTCAATAAACAATATTGAAGAAAAAAAAAGTAATGAGCGAAATGCTTTGAAAAAAAAGAAAACAAGAAAAAAAATGAGCGAAATGGTATAAAAAAATGACGAAAATATAATGAGCAAAAAATTTATATAAGTAAATAAACAGCATGAATCAACTAGTGGTATTCGTTCATCGAATTCTATCACAGATAAAATTCTGGAAGGGGAGTAATGTGGCGTAACTACCACTACAAACATTAAATACCAATTCACTAGTATATAAGACATGTTAACTTGAATCCATCTTGAGGTACCTTTTGGTATATGAAGGTTGACATAGTCAATAACTATAATAGCCACAAACTGTTTGAAAAAAAAAACACTTTTCAACAGCTTCAATGAAGTGCAGTTTAAAGGACTTGGAAAAAGACGTGTTCAGCGGTTGAATTCTATGCGTTGTGTCGTGGTAGATGTAACGTAAGTAATCTAGTATCCCTGACCAGCAGCTCCAAGGCATCTCAATTTTTGAATGAGTCAAACAACCTTCAAAAGGAAGTAGAACTTGCATTATAGACCAGTAGGTAGTCGAAATAGCATTTCATAATTGAGTAATCAAATGTGCTGACGATTTTCTGAAAAACAATCGCGTACAAATAGGGAGAATTATTTTAGTTCTAGCTAAATTGTCGGAATAAAAACTAATACTGATAGATATTAAGCTTCTATGGTAGATGTGGATCTTGAAATAAGCTCCTAAATCAAACCTGTATTATTTAGGAACCCACACGAGGTGTAATTTAAGCAACCAAGTCACTTTTTAAGCAAAGCATTATTTCTAGCCTCAAACAATAGTTATCAAAGAAATAAGAACATAACAGAAAAAAGTTTTTTAATAATTATTTGAGGCTTTTAAAAATCTGCACACAATATTAAACCTGCTATATATTTACACAGGATATTTAAAACTTGATTGAAAACTTGGAAAACCAAAAAAATTAAATAAAAACTTAACGCGTGTGCACGGTGACTTCGTGATGATCACAACAGCTGTAACAATGATCACAGCAGCAGTAGTGCCTATTACCAAAATTAATTCAGCATCGTTAGCGTCAATACATATTTCTCCTAAATGTATTAGTACAAGTTTTTCATTAATTTTGGTTTATAGAGTAGATAGTTTATTTTTTAATTTTAATGAGTAATTAATACCTAAATTATGTGAGCTTCATTAGTGGCAAAAATTACACGAAATATTTTTACTTTTCTCCAAAATGAGTAGTAGCAATATTACTTTAGTACTATTCCTAGTACTATTAAATAGTTAAGTCTGCTTAGATTATTTTATACATACATATATTACTTTATTTTTAAGTACTTTTCGATTATCCTGGCGCAAGTAAATTCAACTATTTGTTTTTTTTTGCTTTTTATAATTTAAGTTAATTTTTTCAAAATGTCCACTTTATTCTGTGTTTAAAAAATAAATAAAATAAAAAAGAGTAAAAAAAAAAAACGCTGGTGGTGGCCTATATTTATTGGCCACTTTTCGCTTGGGCCCGGGTAACCGAAAAGTATCTATTTTTGTTTCAATTAATACCGATTACCAAATTTAATTGAATATCACTGGTGTCAGTAAGAGGTTGGCGATTTTTTGCGCTTTTCTTAAAGGATTAGTACCATTTCACAATCAATTTTATTTTTTAATTCGTGGTTCACTTTTTTACTTCAACTTAACTTCTATTGCAAAAATTAGTTCATCTGGCAACTACAGGCGTCAATAATTGTACGGCAATTTTTCACGCTTCTTCTAAATAACTTTGTTTCCATTTCTCCATTAATTATCCCTTCTGTTTCTCAGCCTGTTTTTTTTAATTTCAATTAGTATTTATTGCTGAAATTATATAAGCATCATTGGCATCAATATATCGCGATATTTTACTTTTCTACTAAACGAATTAGTGCAATTTTTCCATTAATTTTGTTTTTCAGTACATTACTTGTTTTTTCATTTCAAAAACTGTTGATTTTAAATTATTTTCAGTTTTATATAAACATCTTTTAAAGCATAACTACAAACAAAATAAACGCGCGGTTTCAAATAATTTCAGGAATGCTAATTTTCCGACATAGTCAGCCTATGCTATCACGTTTGCGTTGATCATTGAGTTTATCTGCCGGGCCCATGTCTGAGAGTTCGTGGGTTCGAACCCCGCCGGGCGAAGATTCCCCATGTAGTAAATGGTGACTGATGCACGTTAAATCTGTTGAGTCGCAAGGTCCTCCAAGTTCCCATAACAAATCAATTCCTCTGGGTGTACTGGATTGGAGATCGATCGCTCTCTGATTCAGATCAAAATTACGATCTGTGGATGAATGAATGGACGTATGGATGGATCCATCCTATAAACGGGTGTGACGTATGGTGTGGCAGAAGTCGAATTCTTGGCCATAGATGGCGCCAGTGAAAAACAAGAACAATCGCACCCCTCTGCCTAAACAGGCATACGAAAGCAAGATAGCAAGCATTGAGTTTACCTGACTTAAGGAATTAAAAATAATTATATATTGAAGAACGTGCTATAAACTTCTTATTCTAATATGAGGTACAAGCTAGAAAACATCACTGATGTTGTAATAGTCGAAGGGTTTATTTTTATGAATAGCCAGGTGACACGGAAGCAATGGTAACCAATAGAAAAGAAAAATTCAATTTTTCAAACGTCTCTACTGAACGATCTAATTGGAATTCTTAAACGAAATTTAGGATCGTGGACTAAAATTGTCCCCTTTATTTTCTGTAAAAATTTCAGGACGCCGGAATAAATGGTTCAGGAGTTATAAGAGGGACAGACACAAACACCGACACACGAACTCATCATTTTATTATTATAGATAGATCTTGATCTCTAGGGCGGATATTGTAATGAACATCTCGTCAAGATTAAGTAATTCGAATCAGTCACCAGTCGCAAGAAACTAATGGCATTAAGCCCGTACAAGAGGTTGCAGTCAAACTAGTGATTCTATTCCTGCTCGTTGGAATTCGTTGGAATTCCAGCTCGAACATGTTGGGTAGATATAATTCTAAGTCTAATGAAGGCGGCGGAATTGAGTTTGAAACACAAACGAGGCAGAAAGGAGCAAGCTCCCGAATACATCAAATATGTAGTATATTAAATGTCACCCCCCTCTTGTTTTAAATTCGTTGTACTCTTAAAAGAAATCTTTAATCATATTCGTATTTATATTATCGTTCATTGAGATTTTTGTTAAAATGATAGATATTTAATGTTCATGAACAATAAAAAATATTATAATGCCTTTTTAATTAAAATTCTAATAAATTATTTGATGACAAAAAATATTTAACAAAAAAATGTGTCACGCTTTAGGTTTTAATTTATAAATGTGTTTAATTTGCTGATTAGTTGATATCTTTATAAAATGATTGTTTCGTAAGTAAAGGTTTTTTTTTGCCATTGTTTTGCCTTTTTTTTTAACTTTCATTAATGCCAATTGAAAATTTGAAAGAGAATTTTTTTTGTATTTTTCCCGCATTGGAACCATTAATATAAAATAATATTATGCTTAACTATTAAGACAAATTACAGCAACAGAAGTTGTTTGCTATAATTGTTCTATAATTTGCATTAATTTATTTCTCTATACACGTTAGTAGATATCAACTAATTTTTTTTAGAATACTTATAGTATAATTTATACTGAATAATAATTTAGCATTTTAAAGATTGATTTTTGGAAAGAACTAAATAAATGTAGTTATTATTTTTGGAAATTTTCATTTTTATGAAAGTTTATGTCAGTTTTATGAAAAAATATGAACAAAACTTATTACAATTATAAAGTACAAAAAGTTATAGCTATGCGCAAACTAATTCGCTTTTTTTTGCATTTTCTTTTTTAAAAAAGTAATGAACAATTAATTTAGTGTTAAAAAATCAAAAATATTAAAGAGGGCATCTTCAGTGTTTTATATACGTAGAAACAATTCTGGCAAAACTATCCGACTTGTATGGTAAAAATATTTCTGGTAAAAGAAACTAATTCTGGTAATTAAACTGTAATTAACAGTATTTAAACCATTCGTTTTGTAATATCATCTCGATCTAAGGTAACGGTTTGCTGGTTTTAAAAATTTTAGTTTTTTACCATACATTTAGCAACAAATACAAGGCTTAAAAGTAAATTTAATCAAATAAATGAATTAACGCTCTACGGTGTCACTTTAAATTGCAAAATATTCTTTAGAACTATCATTTTTCCATTTATTTGATAATTTTAACCTTTTGATTTCTATGCCTCTTATCAAATAGAAGGGTTGTTTACACTTCAATGGTTTATTTAAATTGGTTCCTTATTTATATGGTTAAGAAGAGTCAGGTGACTGTTAATTACTTTTTATTCAAGTACAATTTCTCAAATATAACGAGGTAGAAAGGGTCATGAATATATTTTCTAATATTTAATTAAAGTGTTTTAAAGATATTAAACACAGATACATCAAATGATGGTGACTTTTTATCCATTCATATTGGAGTAGAGGGATTTATTTATTTATATACATACGTGGAATTATATGCAGTTACAAAGAAAAATTAAATTTTTTTCCAGGTTTAGAAACAGATAGCAAGATTTTACGAAATACAACATGTTACAACAGTTTACATTCAATGTTATAGCGAGATTCGAACCTATTACATCTTAGCATCAGAAAGATTAGCGAAGTAACAATACTGCACGGCGAGGTGCAAGTAAAAACATCATATCGCCGCTTTGAAACTAAACCGTAGTAACTAAAAAAAAAACAAACGAAAAATGAGATATTTGGGTCATTTTGTGTACAACGTGGAAACAATGTGTTATCTTCATAGTTCCATAAAATTAATTTAGAGAGCAGATAAATTGTTATCGCATTGGCGCGATTCGCCATGTTGGTTTTAGGGAATAGTGCAGCAGTGTGCCAGTTGCAACAAAACCTTGGAGGAGATAACGTCACTTTGAAACTAAACCGTGGTAACGCAAAAAAGCAAGTTTTTCAGGCGAGCGATTTTTCTCCTACACTGTTGTAGATCAAAATTTGAAATGAAATATGTAATATTCGGGAGGATATTTTGTAGAACAACGTTGCATTTTGAAATAACTTTTCACTTTTAATAAAAGTTTTAGAGAAAAGTGTTGCAACTCAAAGTACCCTAACTTATTTCGAAATTAATTGAAAAATGTAAAGAAACAGAGTTTTTCTAATGTGAACTATTTTGCAATAGTCGCCATAGCTTCGAATCAACCTGTGGTGGAAGTTCCTGAAAAGTTAGAAATCGCTCTCCTGAGAAACTTGCTTTTTTGAGTTACCACGGTTTAGTTTCAAAGCGACGTTATGATGAAGTGCTGGAAATGATGGTCACATACTTTTTACATTTATTGCAAAAAATTTCAAAATTTATAGAGCCTCGAGCTTTCCAACTGACTAACTTAACATTTTTTTTAAAAATTAATTTAATAAAAGTCACTGAAAGTAACGATCTTCTATTATTTTAAATATCTTTTATACGCAAAATTACATCATTAATGTATTTCATTATATAATTTAATATTATGCAGGCTATTCGGAACGACCGCTCTTAATATGCATTTAAAGAAATTTTGTTCTAAGTGAACGTGAAAAAGAACGCATAGAGGTCGCATGTGAAAATTTTAACAATCGAAGAACATAAAAAAACAAACAAATCACTGCTCAGGAAGGCGAGGGTAAAAAGGCATAAGAAATATATATGATTTGCGATTTTTTACCTAATTAAGTAACTTTATAAATTAAAAACTTTAGCGTTCACCTGGCAATCAAACAGGCCTATCAATCAGTCTAATCAATTTACTACATTCACTGAAGTAGATTTTTATCTTTATTTATGACGAGGTTTATAAAAATTTATATTAAGAGTGGTCTTTTCATAATATCATGTTTTACATAATGATTGTATGTGATACACATCAAAGGCTTTAAAAAATGCAGATAAAAATTAAATAAGTATTTATTCATTAAACTGAAATATTAAACCGAAAAATTATAAGGCATCAATTATGACTCGTGCATTTTTTTAAATATCTTAATCTAAGGGCGCTTTTTCATTACACGACACGATAACGACAAAACGGATCCGATTGTCGGCGAACGACATAGGGTCAAGTAAAATACATGGTCAGCAACGGAGCGCTTTTTCACTCACCGATACGATAACGATTATGTCGTATCCGACAAGACGATAACGTTTGTCGGAATCAAATGTCGGTTAGGCAAGAAAATTTCTCCTCAAATCGTGGCGATTTTATTAGTTGTTGTGTATCTTTCCTGTTTTATCTCCTCTTTTGATATCATTATTTTATTCTTTTAATCAATTTTAATATTTTATTAGATCATGTCAAACGTAAAATTCGAAAATAAAAGTTTTATATAATTTATTCTCATGTCTAGTTATAAATTTTTAATTTCATGAAGTTGCATTTTTTACATTATAATGAGGTTGAAAGACGTAAACAATCGTAAAAGTTTCATTGGAAATTTTTATAAATTCATTATATGCTTTAATGAAGGGATGGTATTTTTTATAATAGTAATGGTTTGATAAAAAGGTAAATAAAGACCCTTATCTATTTCAAACAGAACTCGATCTAACTATTGGTTTCTGCTTGATTGAATAATATAAAGTCTGTTCCCTGATTCAACTGAAACATTTTTTTGAAACATGATAGAACGGCTTCATAAGATAAATTTGATAAAACTCATCTAAAAAATCATCTAAAAAGATTATTCTGAATCAGACTAATATTTTAATTGGATTTGAAAAAAACGTTAATACTTTAAAACATTTAAAGAATTTAAGTAATGTTAAGTGATTACAGGCATAATTTTAAGTGTAGATTGGCGGCACTTAAAAACCGCCAAATCTGTAGCTGCTGTGGCGTTAATACGTAAGTACCATTTCGTGCACCCAAAAACGTTTCTGCACTGCTAGCTTTTTTCTTCTAAAATAAAGTAAGAAGTTTGAGACGACGATTATCATCCGGCATATTTAAAGTTTGCAAAAAAAAAAAATCACAACAGAACACAAGCAACTGCTCACTTGTTGGGTCTTTGTGCCAACTAAATTAAATGAACTCCAATTTACGATACTACCAATAATTTTATCAAAAAATAACATGTTTTATTTCTTAAACATTTTAGAACACAACAACATTTATTATGTATCTAACTCCGTTGCCAAAACGAATTCAAAACTAAAACTTATAATTTTTCGAAACACGTTCAAATAAATTATTTAAATTTTATGTCTCTACACACTCAAGCTCAAAACATTGAATGAACAAGAATTTCTACTTCTCGGACTAACGATATCGGACAAGTGAAAAAACAGTTGCTTAAACGATCCGGCAACGACATTGTCGTTCGCACATTTGTCGTCCGATTTTGTCGGTATCGTGTCGTGTAATGAAAAAGCGCCCTAAGTATGATTGTTTTTGATGTGTTTCAAATATTATATACATATCTATCTATATTATATAAAACGCTAATACGTACGTATGTATGTATGTATCAATAAAACCAATGATATTTCTTTTCTCGCGCTGGCAACAGTTTTCATTTTTAATTGTTAGGTTTCGGCGCGCAAGAGCACGTAGTGAGCAACCAGATAACAATAACCAGAGTGAGCATTATCAGGTTGTTCAATTCAGATTCATGCACTAAAAACATGACAATATTTAATTTAAACTCAATTAGGAATTAATTAATTAATTGAAGTGAGAATGCTTTAAAAGGCCGCTGTTGAATTGATATTTTTCTACTGGGAGCTACCTGAACGTCTAAAAAACGTTTAAGTGTTTGTATTGAATGCATTGAATTTTTTTATCTTTCGCGTTTATTTATGCATTGAATCTTCACGCTTTAAAATGCAGAATATTAGTGAAGCAATATTTGATAATTTATTTTGCTTATATGTTTCTTATTTAGCTAATGTTTTGATTTTTTCACCATGTACAATCTAAATAGCTAATATACTTTTTTAAAAGCCAATAAGAACATTGGTAGAATTCTTCTACATAAGTACAATACTATGTTTTTGATGATAAAATACTATGTCTTTGATGATAATATATTATGTCTTTGTGCTAGAACATTGTGTTCATTGGCGAGCGAGCGCAGCGAGCCATGGTTCACGGCGTGAACCACATAGGATTGCGTGGCAATTCTCGGGGGTTGGCGAGCGTTAGCGAGCAGGGGGCTGAGCCTCCTAGTATTATATAAAACGCTAATACGTACGTATGTATGTATCAATAAAACCGATGATATTTCTTTTCTCGCGCTGGCAACAGTTTTCATTTTTAATTCATTGGATTCGGCGCGCAAGAGCACGTAGTGAGCATCATATGGCTAATCCATGTTATATAAAACGCTAATACGTTTTAATTGATAGGCTTCGGCGCGCAAGAGCACGTAGGCAGCATCATATGGCTAATCTATATTATATAAAACGCTAATACGTTTTAATTGATAGGCTTCGGTGCGCAAGAGCACATAGTGAGCATCATATGTCTAATCGGGTGAATTCTCACTGAATTATGAAAAAAATTCTCACAAAATTATCTTAATCGAAGCCGATGGTTTACATCCGGGGCTCAGTATTTTTTCATATTGTTTTACAACACATGGTTTTAGCCCTCTGGTGGGAAAGACTTTAAAACAAAACTTACAACAGTTAATTTTCTCAACAACTGAAATTTAGAATAGTGTGATTAAGAAAAATATGTGAACTGTTTGCAATTAATATTGAAATTCACAGGTTTAGACTTTTCTACAGTGAAAAGTTTTCGGAACTTCAGTGTTCAAAAAAGTATACAAAAGCTTGACGTTAAGAATGCATCCAATGAGCGAGCAAAGTGAGCATCGGATTGCGAAGCAATCCGAAATGAACTGCGAAAGCAGTTCCGGGGGTTGGCGAACGCCAGCGAGAAGGGGGCGAAGCCTCCTAGTTTATTTAATTTCAGTAATTTATTTGCGAATAATTATCTTTTTAATGCTTATTTATTACTAAAATTGCACTTAGTGCATTTTATAATTGTATATTTTTATTTAATAATTGTATTCGTTTTTATTATTCGTGTTATAATTTACATTGTTATTACTATAAGAACTGAGACTAAAATTTTAAATGGGGATACAGAAATAAATTTTTTTTTGGAAGGAAGTGAACAAGTTTTGGAAGTACAGATGCATTTTTTCACGCATTCTTGAATTGAATAATTTGTAAAATGCTAAAAAAAGTTTTGCGAATAATTTTTTATATGAAAATAACACAATATAAGTAGTAAATGAAACTTTTTAAAAAATTTAACTATGTGTTCAAACATTATAGCATCATAAATCATAAATAAATATTTGTAAAAATTATATTTTGTGAATACCTAAAAATGCTTTACCAAAGAATGTTTAAGTCTTTTTTTTTAAATATTAAGAAAAAAAGAACCTTACTATAAGTAATAAAAAATGAAGCAAATGAATAAGGTGTTATTTCTTATATATATATCAATTTTTAAGTTTTCAAAGGGAAAAAAAATACCCTTAAATCACTAAAAGATTTTTTTCCATTTAAGGTAGTTAAAGTACAATTTTGTTAATTATTTATTTTGTTAATTATTCTGCCCTTTTAATATAAAACTGTGAATTGAATTTTTGCATAGTTACAAAAATATTGAGTTTCTTTTTATTAATAATTAAACAAATGGAAAACTGTTAACTTAAGTCCAAAAAATAATGTAAAAAACATTAAATACATACGGAATACATCAACACAGTAACAAAAAAGCTTAAAAAAATTATTTAACAAAAATAATGAAGTTTTTCGATTTTTAAATACATTACATTTTCAATAAAATAAGCATTAGTACAGTTTTGTTCATAAGGGATTGCAGTTTGAACTTATCATAAAAGCAAATGCTACAAAATGCAAAAGCACAAAAACCAGATTCTATATTTGTTTGTACAAATATAGAATCTGATTTTTGAAATTTCGATTAAATAAAATCTATGAAAAATAATCTCTACTGAAAAAATTAAATTTAAAAATGAATTACTATTTCAAACATAAAATTAAAAAGCTTAGTAAACAAGTATTTGAAAAAAAAGAAAAATAATTCCTATGTTTAGAATTCAAATATGATTTATCTATTTCTATTCTCAAGCTCCTACTAATGAATATAAATAGCATAAAATTTTTTGGTTGCTCTTTTTTTCTTTCTTTTAATCATTTTGCTGTACAAACGAGATTAAAGAATTTTTATCTACATCATAAAAATCAACTTTTACCCATATATATTTAAGAAAAAAAATTTTTTTTTTTTCTATTTTGAAAAAAAAGTCTTATACATAAATTTTGAAACAATAATTGAAGAATAAATTTAATTCGAAAATAACGACATATTTAATGCAATTTAATTAAACTTAATATTTAAACAATAACTGTAAACTGGTACTGGACAGTTAAAGACAGGTCAGAGAATTAACTGGTGAGATGAGTGATACAGAAAACCACAGCTGCATGTGCATAGAGTCCTTCCCCTTTTTAACGACATGGACAAAGATATGGTCTTTATTCTTAGAAAGAATGAAAGAAAACGTGAGAAAAAGGCATTTCTAGCTAAATACTTTTAAACACTCTGGATTTTTCACTTTGACAGAAATCTCCGGGGTTTTGTCTGCTGCTTCATAAGATCAGAGCCACTGACACCATCCTTTTTTTGCGCCTTTTCATAGTGTCGGTAACGGCATGCTCAAACAGACAACAGACTTGCCACTTTTCTGTGTGAATACTCGTAATCGAGTCGGAGTGAGACACCCCTCTCACCACCCCCCACTGACGACGGGCATGAGCATAGCGGTTTGTAATTAACGATTATAAAAATAGAAAGCTCTTGAGAAAGTAGGTACTTAAAAATATATTTTCCTATTTTTAAGGGATTTGATTAATTTTTTCGTATGGAACTGGAGAGCCGCAACTTTACATCAAAAGAGCCACCTGTTGTTGCCGAACAACCTAGGTAGATTGGGAGAAGTACGTTGGAGGTAAATACTGCAGATAAGTTTATCCCAGGCACTATTCACGCTTTTTTGAAATTTGGTTAGCATTTTTGATTTATGTTTTCTTGATTTTTTTGCACTTAACGAATTTTTGATGATTGATAGTTATACGATAACACAATACCAATGGGTGTGATAAATAAATGGGTCACTTACAGCTTAAGCGAAATAGTGACAAATTGACAAATTTTAAAACTTCTAAGGTATTTTCCTCAAGACGTTCAAGTCTGGGGACTTGTGATTTTGTGTTTAAACTGCACTTTCTACAGCTTTTATGTTTTTTTAAACTTAATTTTATGTAAGTTTAAACAGATGAAATCTCTGGGATTGATGCTAAATAATTTCTTTTTTCGTTAATTACATAAAAACCGAAGATGTTTATCAAAATATAAAAACGGACAAGTGTATACTAATTAGCTTCCTTTCAAAAACTGCTGATTTCTTTATCATATTAGTATAATTTAGTCAGAAACAATGAATAGAGTATTTGAAATATCTCACGTTTTTTATCTCACATTGTGATTCGGTGGTGGCTTTGTGTTTAACATCGAAGAATTGTTGTATCGAAATAAAGAAAAGAGAGAATGGAGTAAATGTCCAGCATCGATTTATTTCTGAAAATTGAGTCAAGAGTGCTAAAAATATCTTCAAACTTTTGCTCCTCCGTCTCCATCCCTCCGTTAGTTGAATTCGGCAGAAAGGAGAGAGTTTTCTTCAGGCCATTCCATTATCTTGGACCAAAAGCACACTCTCGAAACTAGGCGAGTTATTATCGTTTGGCACCACAGGCCCTTTGGTCAACTGAAACTGCTCCTTTTCCATTATTACAAAACAGCTGCATGGCTACCACCAATACAGTTCAAATGCAGAAACAGTTTGAATGAGGGATTAATTCGGGTATCGGGAATTTCCAGGATTGCAATAGCAGCGCAGACGAGTTTTGTTATGATATACAATGCAGACATTGTAGGCTTTCCTCAAAAAGAAAGTCTCAGTAATTCAGAAAAGCAAATGCTTACCTTCATTTATTTTCATTCTTATTAATGAATTCATCAAAGATCAAAGTCTTACATTGATCTTCGAAACCATACACACATGCACAAAAGGGAGTCATCCTTACGCAAATTTAAAGAATATAGCAAACAATATATTCAATTCTTAAAATTGTTCTAACGCAAGTTCCCATCTCTCTTTTTTCGATTATGCATCAAAAATTGATTTAATTTTTTACCTTCAGAAGGACGTTGCTTGACTCACATGTTCAAAGAATATATAAAACTGAAAACATTTTCAAACTTTAGAAGTTATAGAATAAATATTTTTTTCTTATTTGTTTAATTATTAAAGTGATATGATGCATTTGGTTCATATTCATACATAAAATATTTACATATTTAAAATTATAAGAAAAAGTACATGAACTTGATGTAGATTTAAAGAATATAAATTGAAATATCTTCATGCTTTAGAAAGGTTATAACAAAAAAAATTCTTTATACATATTAATTTTAATAAGTGGTATTATTTGATTCGTATACTAAATTATATTTCCGAAAATATTAAAAGACTGATCACCTTTGCATGAATTTTAAATATATATGTATACTTGAAAACATTTTCAAATATTATAATGGTTATGATATAGATATTCACGTCAGTTATTTTAATTCAAACTAATTAATTAATTTGAGGCATATTGTCTTGTGTTCATATTTAAAAAAAAATCATCGCCTTGACACACTTCCGAAAATTATAGCAGAACAAATTTACTGAAAATTATAATTTCCTACTGCAAATATTTAACTTGTTTTATTCAACCTTACAAATAAATACTATGTAGACGATTTAATATTTAAAATAAAAACATATACGAAAAATTACAACCTTTACATATGTTTATATAATTTTAGCTATAATGATTTCAAATGTTTCAATAATTGACACAAATATTTACCTCATTTATTTTAATTCTAATTAATATATTGATTTTATCCGTAGGGTTAATAAATATTAGAAAAAAGTACACGGTCATGACGTTGCATTATCTTTATAAATTTTTTTTGTGTTTAACGTTCTTTGTATTTATTTTCTATAACTTTTCTAGTATAAATATTTACCCACTTCACTACTGAAGTATAAAGAAATATAGCAAAAAGAAATATTTAACAGTTCCGAATTTTTATTTTACTGCCATAAGTCATGATATATAAAATATGCCAGGGGGATAATAATTTTAAATATACATACGTGGATATCAGGACTTAACTAAGCAAAAGAATATAAATATTTCAAAGGTTAAATTGGACTTAAAGTAGGAACAAACATGAATATTGTAATATTATGGACTATTTAAATACTATACAGGTATACCTGTATAATGAATAGATTTAATAATAATTTAGAAAAAAAAGTACATTTTTGAAAATTGCGAAGTTTCTTTTCAATGAGAAGCAATGCTAAATGCAATAGCAATGTTTATCAGTGCATTACTGCATGAAATCTCAGCTTCAAAACAATTTAAATTTTGCAAACCACGCAATAATAAACAAATATTTAATTTTTGATAATAAAATTTCAAAATTATGGAGAAAAAAACCAATAAGTTAAAGTTATTAAATATAGGTAGGCACCTTAATACAATACAATTAATTAAAATATACTCAATATTAATAAATAGATATAAAATAGAATACTCATAATGCTATGTGATTTCACTTAACTTTTATGCTGTCATAAGTTTTGCTATAAATAGTACCAAGGTACACTCACATACGTGGACCAGCATGTTCTTTATTGTATTATTTTTGAATGCTAGTTAAATATAAATTTAAAATCTTCACATGGATCCCAGTACTACAAGATCAAACGAAAAGATGTATTTTAAGCAAAACTAAATTTCTTAATAATTAAAATCAGTTACATTTTCAAGCACGGGGATTTAGCTTCATTTTTGAAAATGATTTCTATTATGTGGAATTCTTGCCAAATAACTTACATGTTCTGCATTTATTACGGAATTCCCGGAAAGCTTAAGCGTAAACGAATTTTCTCAGTGAGTGGGCAAAACTATAAATTTTCTTACAGCATGTTTTTAGAATCTAAGAAGCTAAGGTCCTCATATGTGGATCGTGATAATGAGGAGACAAAAGTGTACAAAGCAAAAAAAACGTAAGTAACTACCAAACTTAAATGTTCACTGGAGTGACCTCAAACAGGATAATAACTTAATGCAGACAATAATTAAAGAGACGAAGTCATACCCAAAAATATACTTCCTCTTTAAAAAAAAAAAAAAAAAAAAAAAAAAAAAAAAAAAAAAAAAAAACATTTTTCTTCTGCACATCTGGATTATTGACTTTTAAAATATGAGGGATACCCGCGATCTTAAAAATATGGTTCCAATAGTTTGTTCGAGAAAACGGTCAAAAATTTTAAATGTTAACTGTTTGGAATGTTAATGTTAATTATATTTCTTACGCATTCCACCGGATGTCGAGAATTTTTTAAGGCAGTTGAAAAGCCTTTGCAAACAATTATAAAATTCATTTATCTAAAGAGAATTTCTAGCAAAAATAATTTTGAAGAATTATTTATTATTTTTATGTCATTCTACTTAATAATACTAGGAATGAATTTGTATTGTATACACTAAAATTTTTTACATCGTTTCAAGAATGTGATTTCTTATACCAAAATATAAAACTTTTACATAATCGGTCAAATGGAGTCTGAGAAATTTAAGATAAAAGCGGTGATGCAGTAATTTGCTTTGGTGAGTGGGAGCAGCTGGTAGAGATTTTTAGAACTTTAATATTCTGATATTGAAAAAAAATCGATGATAATATATATAAGCAAGTTTTGATGATATAGCTATAAAGTACACCATAATTTTCCATAATATCGGTACTGCATTTGACAAAATGGAGAGATTGAAGTAATGACATACTTTATCTTTTCATACTTATAAATGATTTATATGATCCGAAAAATGTAATATTTTAATTTGATGTAATATTAGTTCCAATGAACCAAATACTGATTAAATAATTTTTTTCACTATGACAATTAAGTTGTTATATATCTTTAACTAAAAGTTTCGCTAATCTTCATAAATATTTGTCGCGTTTCAAGTCACATTAAAAAATGAATGTTATCTTGGTTTACTCTTTGGAAAATTATTTCTCTAGAATAAATAGATAAGTTTTATACTTTATCATCTGAAATATGTCATATTTATCAAATTTCGTATTTCTCGAGACGAAAATATCTTATAACTTCCATGCATCATACTGATAATAAGTAAGAGTGCATATATATATATATATATATATATATATATATATATATATATATATATATATATATATATATATATATATATATATATATATATATATATATATATATATATATATATATATATATATATATATATATATATATATATATCATATATACTAAATCATTCTATACATTTACATTCTATATTAAGCATAAGCTCAAAATAGATTTCTCTTATTTATTTTAAGACGTAAAAATCGCTCTTTCACAAAGAGCCTTAAATTATCAAGATTATATTCTGAAGTTAATGCACAAAAATTCTCAGAAAAATACGCATTAAGAAATACAAAAAATTCAATATTCGTCCCCGCGTCATGTTTGGAACATATCAAAATCTCTAAACTTTCCCATTTGAATGACATGTGATTAAGTTAAAGACATTCTTGCAACCATCTTTTAGAATTAATGTTTAAATATCAGGAGATATCGAAAATGCGTGGCTTTTTCATATTTTCCTGACTAGATAAGTCCCAAACAAATCATATGCCAAATCCCAACAGACCTGTTATGGAAACTCGTTGTAATCCATGCGAAAATCCAACGTCAGCTGTTAAATAAAATTAATATAAAATAGTAAGATGCCTATTTATTTGAGTTAGCCAAAGTCTTTTGTATTATCTAGCCTTCGAAGGCATACTATTTCATACATATATATATATATATATATATATATATATATATATATATATATATATATATATATATATATATATATATATATATATATATATATATATATATATATATATATATATATATATATATTGCACTTTTAAGTAAATTGAAATATATATGTCTATAAAAGTACTGACAAACTTGTTTTTGTAAACTAATGCAGTATTTATTTAAATTCTTTAGTGATTTTTTTAATGTCTCTGTGCGAATATGTTTGTAATTTTCTTCTATCCGATACCATGTTTCAGTATTGAAAACCGAGTGAGAATATATAACTATTACAGCACTTTTAAAACTTTTATTTGCCAGTCTTATGTGAAAAACATCATGCGATTACTTCTCTATCAAAGTTAGCAACAAGTACTGTTTTGTTATTCAATTTTGTTTTAATGTTCTACGGTCTGGAATTAAAATAAGTTTGAAACTTTTTAAGATTGTTGTATTTTGGTGATCCATGTAATATTTTAGGAAAATTATGGCACTTATTTCTAAACAGGAAATACATAAAGCATGATGTATAAAAGGCAGTAATCCCATCACTAACGCTTTTAATGAATTACGATTACATTTTTCTACAATGATTAGGAACTTATACTGTTGAATACTCCGGGACAGGGGTACTCCGGGATCAAGTATTGAAAGAAATTTGCCTTCGTGGAGGACATTTTGATGGAACTATCCCACATCTGCGTTGCATTGAGACGAAAATCACGATAACCTACCACTGTAAACCTAACACGACAAGGGGACTCTATGCCATGATCCGTCTACCGCTAAGGATATTTTGAGTCAGCACCGTGGTGGGTGCGATCGGTGTGCAGAATTCATATTGCCCAGCTATCACTGATTTTCGAACCTAGGAAACCTTATAGAGCGGTGAGCACTGTATTCTCGGAGCTATCACGGATCGTGACTTCTTAAATTAGTTTCAAACAATGTATTAATCAAATATTTTCCCTGTCGAGCTGCTTGCAGCATTTTTAACTATTTTCAAGACGTATCATCGATAATGTCAGAGTTTTTTATGTATTGAATTAGTAATAATTTAAAATATGTTCGACAGCCATTAAATCGCATAAACCACCGTAAATATGAGTTTGGGATATTGCAACATAGTAGACAGCAGAATTATTAAAATTATTCCCAAAAGCCTTCAGACAAGTTTGAAAACTCATCCCAATGCTCCATTACGTGCTGTTCCAATTCCTCATGCACCTCCCGACAAGCCATAACTTTAGTATCATATCATATAATGTATATATATATATATATATGTTCTGTAATACTTTTGCACCATCAATATAATAGTTAGGATTAGGAGAAAAAGAGGGGATTTGATACCTGACCCTTACTTTAACGAATTCAAACCATTTTTCCCTTTTGAGTGCATAGCCTCGTAGTTTCACCATAATTAGTATCTATTACCAAAATTAATTAACCATCAAAGGCTTCATTAATACAATGGATAATTTTTAATTTCTCCCAAAACGAATTAGCATCACTTCTCCAATAATTTTGCTATTTAGCACACAGCACGCAGCTTATTTTTTATTTTCAGTTAGTACCAGATACTAAAATTAATTAAGCATTATATGCATCAATAATAATATGACGATTTACTACGCTGTATTTAAAGGAATTCGTATCATTTCTCCTTAATTGATTTCTTTAATATGTAGTTTATTTTTTTATTTCAATTTTTGACTTTTACTAAAACTAAGGCTCCTATACTACCATTTCTAATTCTAATCATTTCTAACCAAGTCTAATTCAGGGGCTCTAACTAAAACTAAGAGAGCGACACACACTCGCATACATTGACAAACTTTTCATTATTGTAGATTAAAGTTGTGATTGGTTTGAAATGATTGGTTTTGTTAAAATTTGACTCCATGTGATGTTGCTACATCACATGTGTGACGATATTTAACTCAATAGTTTTTTCAGTCTTAGTTCATTTAACCACAATAGCCTTCCACTAAATTAAATTGAATAGCTAGTATTTCACCCTTTTCTTAAAGTACAAGATGTAAATATATTTAAAATAAAGTTTATCAAATAAATTTAAAGATAAGTCACATTTTATTTTAATTTGAAAGTTAGCGAATTAAGATGATCAACACGTGTGCCTTGTCGCCAATAGTTGGCGAGTTTTCAAAGTAGCAGTCACCAAATCTACGATGATCCTGATGTTTACAAGTCGTTGATTCCGGAATTTTCCTTTTAAAAAGAAGGAAGTCTCGACTAATTCAAAAATATGATATAAAGTTTGCTTTACACGTGGGCGATTGAATGCCATCTGAAAGGGAGCCTGTGGTGCGCAAGAGCAATAACATGACAATCATTTAAATTTAGTTTTATAAAAAATAAAAACAACGCGTTGCTAAGACAACTCAATAATAATTGGGTATACTATAGCCTACGTCACAGGTTGTGTTATTCCTACTAAATTTAACCCATGAACGGCATTTTCTGCGAGCCTAGAACTTCAAGCCACAAATAAACAAACGAAGTGTTTGATCGTTTAAATAGCTGCTCGCCAGATTTTATTGCATTATAAAGAAAAGTAATTGATATTCGATTTTTGATTAATAATTGATTTATGTGGATAGTGGCATTTATAGTGGTATAGAATTTAGCATTGTGTCATGTTAAATGTTATTCCTACTAAGTGGAAGTAGTTGTGTTTTTTTTTTATATTATACCCAATTACTATCTTGACGTTCCAGACATTGGGATGTAAAAGTATTAAAGGATGTATATATTTTATATTAGCTTGTAAGTAACTGTGTATATTAAATGTTGTGATGTCTCCAATATACTCCGTTTTTATTTATCCAAAATCGCACATAGTAGGAAGACAGAAAACCTTCCCTTACAAGCCATCTTCATGAATTGAACCTTTACCAGTGATATCTACGAAATAAAGTGAAGTTAGTAATTTAAACCATGTGTCCTCTATGATTCAATTTCAACAGCAATTGGGTATAATATAAAAAAAACACAACTACTTCTACTTAGTAGGAATAACATTTATCATGACACAATGCTAAATTCTATGCCACTATCCACATAAATGCCACTATCCGCATAAATCAATTATTGATCAAAAATTGAATATCAATTACTTTTCTTTATAATGCAATAAAATCTAGCGAGCAGCTATTTAAACGATCAAACACTTCGTTTGTTTATTTGTGGCTTGAAGTTAGGCTCGCAGAAAATGCCGTTCATGGGTTAAATTTAGTAGGAATAACACAACCTGTGACGTAGGCTATAGTATACCCAATTGACCGGCAACAGAATCTGGAGATCCTTCTGGAACGAAGGATCAGGTAACTCATTTGGACTCATGCTTTTTTTTTAAAACTATACGATCTCCTATTTATCCTTTTATGTAATTCCTACGATGACCGTTGTTCACCTTTTTTATGTAATGATCCATTCCCTTATTTATTTAAATTACTTAAATCGTAACAATACGATACTCCATCTTATTTAAATATTTTCTTTTTGATTCATGCTAATAATTTTACTTTTATGCATAGATAGTTTTTGCTTTTAATATTTACTGCATTTTTCTTTACGTTTTTTAGTATATATTCATCTCAATGTAACAATACGAATAGTTTTGAAAAAGCTTTACTCTGCTTGCAAATAAATTCTATACGAATAAATAACCAGAAATGACATTTACTTAAAAGCCACTTTATTTTATACAAGAATTTCACGACAACTTTTTTTCCTTCGTATTTGAAATGCTAAAAACTCTGATTTATTTTATATGTTCGCTTTTTCTCTTTTTCAAGCTCTCGGAGATTATACGAATTTCACGTAGAAGCATAAATATTGAAAAATAATAGTGCACGCAATTCCTAAGTACATTATTTTATTTCTTTTGATATAATTTAGCTGGTATTTTGATTTTTTAGATATACCATGCAACATTAAAGCTGTGCATGATACTTACTAATGTGATTTTGAAGAAAAAAAAAAGGTAGAATTTTTTAAAAGGATTGCTAATACTTACAGCTTTTTTCTTCTGTTTCTTTGTAAAAAACTCGTTTGTGGATGGCAGAACATGATTTTTACTAAAAATATAAAAAATAAAATTTGATTTGAAACCAAATGATAACAATTTGTTTAGGTTTGTGTTAAATAACTTAAGTGCTTGCTATTTATAAACGCATTTGTACTAAATAAATTGCTCAATTTTTCCCCCGTTGGATTTCCATTTTAAAACCTTATTTATTTAAACAGTGAAACCATTTAATTTAAACCATTGAATTAGATACCTTGATATATATTCTGCGACAAGCACCCTGATTTATCAAATTTGAGCTAATGTTTGTGGTGTAAGTAAGACAAGTAGCGAACCGCGTTGCAGAGCCAGCAAATAGACCTTTAAATGTTCTAATTACATAAGGAACTGTTTTTTCTTCGGGAGACGTTGATCCCTAATTCAATGGCACTTTCATGTAGCGTCTAGTTGAAACTAAACTTTTTGCTACTTTTGTAATTAATCATCACTTTAAACATTTTTTCTCTCACCAGATGAGGGAACAAAATCGTATTTTTTAATAAATAAGTCTCGAATTTCTCAAACATAGCTCTTGAAGGGAACATTTGAGATGTAATTTTTGAATACCAAGTTTTTTCCCTCCAAATAAATCTTTACCAGGTTTAGCTCAGATTTTTTACCTAACTAACATTAAAATTGTAATCAATCGACAGAATTAGCTGATATTTGGGAAAATTTTTTTAGAGATGAAATATATTAATTTATAACATATTTTCTTAATCTTTTCTTAATAGTGGAGTGAGATACAAACAGTAAACTACAGCAGAGAAAGAAAAAATACAATGCTAGAAATAAATGACTAAAGTAATCACCTCAAAAGTTCTTTTGTACTCCAATATCTTTAGTCTTGGACTAACGGGGTACATTATACAATCCTAGAAAGAAAGACCAAAGTAATCGCCTCTAAAGTTCTTTCGTACACCAATATCTTTAAACTCGGATTCACGGAGTTTATAAGGGCGATGAAGATGTTTCGTAAGGCTCTCTCAAATAACCGAAGTTGACAATAGTGTAGGTTATATACTCTTACTTCTAGTGCTCTCCCAGGCTACAACACCAAGTAATTAGTCGGAAATGGGCCACTACGTTGTGTTAACCTAATCAATACCAAGTCTGCTTTATTTCTACTTTTATTCTATATTCTCTTCGGAAGGTTTGAAAGGAACATCATTTTCCTTATATGTATGTTTCAGATTTTAGGGGAAACTTAGATAAGACCAGGATTAAATTTTTTTTTTTGTATATAGCTACGTGAATCAAATAGCATACATTTTTATTTGAATGATATATTAGCCGTCTAGTTCCAAAAACAAATGCTGAGACACTTTATTTTGAAGATATATTAATTTTTCTTTCAAGATATGCTAGTACCCGGTTTTATCTGACTCGATCTAATAATAATAAATAAATAAATAAAAATTGAAAAAATTAAAAAAAATTGCTTTTTCCTACTCAATTTTTTTAGAATAAAAATTACTACTATATCTATTTAATAAAATTATTATTATATCTATATAATAATAATAATATATTTAGAGAAAAAATCAGCCTGTTTGCCTATGTAAGCAAAGTTGGAAACTTACCTAAACAATCTTGATCGAGAAATCTCATAGTAATAGCTAGTAAGTTATTCAAATTATTATGATTTTTATACATAATAGTATGGATGGGAAGGTGATATTTATTTTTCTGGGCAATGTTGTCCGTTACTCCATAAGAAAATTGGTGTTTTTTTTACCATTTCTCACTAACTTAAACAAAGTGTCAAGATGACTAGCACACGAAACAAATAGGAGCTGTTCTTGACCTAAATAAATCAGAAGAAATTGAACGGTGGAAAAAGAACAAAGCTTCAAAATTGAACTAAGAACCCTGAAAATGCAAGCTGGAGGCTTAGGGTTACAAAATTCTGCAAGAAATAGCTATTCCCGGGAAATTTTAAATTATTTGTACAATGATGGTATAAAGCTTCTATCCAAAAAGCCGAAGATAAAAAGAATTTTATGCAATGGTTAATTTTCAAGAAAAAGCAGAAAAATCTAGCATTTCTATGGCCGACATTGTTTTCAACTTTTCATGTCCAAAAAAGGAGCGACATAACAAAATATTCTAAGATAATTTTTGAAAATTGTTTAAAAATGCATGATCATCTTACGTGCATGCAGAGTGTAAAAAAAAATATGGAAATGGTGAAATATCTCGAGAAATATACATCAAATCCAAAATGAAAGTAGCCGCATTCAATATTTTTAAAAGCTATCTAATAATAACAAAATCGATGTTCCACCCCAACCTCTTCTATTGGCGGATTAATTTTGAAACATTAAATGTGAACCTCTTTATTTTTTATTTAAATCGAAATAAAAAATAAGTATTAGTATTTAAGATTCAAGGTTAGCCTTATATCGCCCCAGATGGTCACGGAAGATCGATGGTGTGATGCCAGAATTGGCATACACATATTTATTTTCTATCTTTAAAAATATCCTTCATTACTTAAACTTATTTTTATTAATGGAAGAATTACTTTTAAAATAAATCAAAAACTTAATCTTTTTAAACGAACATAAAATATTTATTTCTTCTCTTCCAGATCAATGTAACGGATACTTTCTTTTTATTTCATTATTATGCAGACATATAAATTCACTGTCGCCTCTAATCGAAAACAAAAAAATCTATTTATAACTTTTTATTCTAATAATCCAACGGCTAAATGTTTCGGTTGCATGGTTATAATAATTCACATAAATTTGTTGGCGACTCGTGATCGCCAAGCTGTTCTTTTAAACCCATGTTGATAGGCTAGTTGGCTTTGTTTTTGGCTATGATATATTATGATAAATCGCCAACATTTTGGATCTCCTACCCATACTTTCTCTGTCCGTTGAGAATAAATATATTCACTTTTAATTTCAAATTTGTGGAGGCTGGGAGCCCTTTAAGGGCCTCCCAGTCTAAAATTTTCAAAACGGTCAGAAATGTTGTTCTGGCTTTATGATCTCTCAATAGAGAGTATTATTATTTCATCCCTTTAAGGGATTTCTTATTTTCAAGATGTGGCCACTATCTGATTCAAATTATACTTAATAAAATCTAAATTTACATTCAATGATTTGCACATTATTTCCTGGAAACTCAACTGTTATTGTTTTAACCATTCAATATTGGCCTAAATGAACATTCATATATACCACTATCAACGATACGGCTACTGAAGGAAGCAAAGTTATTCCCCTCATCATAGATGGTATATCATTAGAGAGCTTATAGAATTATCGAATATGTCTATTCCTACTTTTTCGATTTGAAAATATATTTTTAGATATTTTACCACTTCCAAACTTTTTTTTTACGTTTTGTATGTTCTCTTTTTTTCTCCTTTGTGTCTGTTTGTAAATATTTATTATAATTGTATAATGCTGATCTATCGCTTCAGCGAGTTGAAGTTATTGAAAATGATAAATCGTATGAGCCAAATTAAAAAAAAAATCTTATCAATTGTTTCGCTTCTTTTATTCAAGGTAGGGAAGTTTAAACGAAATTTACTTACAGGTAGACTTCAATGGATAATGTCTGACTTTCTAAGTAAAATTTTTTTGTATAGGTAATTTTGCCTGACAGTTTCCGAATTTTTACTAAAAGAGAGAACCAAAAAAGTTTATTTAAACAACTTATATCTATAAGTTCTGGGATGTTCCTGAACCATTCTTTTGTAACAATTAAGCATCCTTTCGAGAAGCGAAAGTTGTTTAAAAGTTTAATAGCAATTATAGCATTAAGAGAAACAAGGATGTAATAACAAATTATTCATAAAGTATTCATTATAAAATTCAAAAATTTAATTTTAATTTATCATACATTTTACAAAAAAATGAGTATAACAGTTGTGTATGAGTACGTACATTCATGTTTTTACCAGAAAATTTTTCTAAATCTTTTTTAATCAAACCTTTATCGTCCACAACAGCTTTGAGGTATGTGATTTCTATGTAATAATATAATACTCAAGTTTTTTATTTTTTAATATGATCAGAGAACTGTAATATTTCATTGTTGACAATACTTTGTGAGTTAGATAAAACAAAAAGAAGGAAAGAAAATAGAATTTAAGGTAAAAGGCGTAGCAAAAAACATAAATATGTGTTATAATTTATTCATTTATAGCACAAAGTTGTTTACTTAACCTTTGATTTACCAAACTGTTCAAAAATATCAAAAATCTGCAAAATGTTTTGTGTAATGAAATGATGTTGTTTTCCCACTTTTACAAATATAATTTTTTTCATCCGATAATATTTTTTAAATTTGCAAAAAGTTTTAATTTGAGACTCATATTAATTTTTTTAATCTCCACTTATACAAACAAATACAACAAAATAAGAACAATAAACATCAAAATATAGGAAGAGGAAGAAAAACTGAAGTCATCCACACTAGAAGATCGCGAAAAGGCGAATATGATCATAGCCACCGAGAGTCAAGGCCTCTCAGTAGATTTGTGACGTCATCCTCTGAGGGGCTAGTGTAGCATAAGATAACGCGGTATTCAGATTTGTATTAAGAGAAAACTAAAGTAAATACTTCAAACTTTTGAGCCACGTAATATATTTTTGCTTTAGCTAATTTAATAGCACTTAAAAAAAATGTAAGTGGTGAATTTTTAGCTTTTTAAGTTATGTCTAAAGTTATAATTCTATAAAATGAACATGTAGGACTTCTTGATGCTTTTCAATAGAAATGAATGAATAGAAATGAAGAAATGAAATTTAATAAGAAATTTTATACTTTTAATTTTAAAATCTTGATTCCTCATAACTATTTTTAATATCAAAAGAATAAATCTTATTTAAGTGTATAATTTATTATTTTCTAATGTGTAATTATATATTAGATTTAATCATATTTGAAAATAAGAAATGATAAATTTTAATCATGAAACGGATGCGAGACAAATAAAAATATGTTATATCATGGCAGAAAAGAGACAAATAAAGAAATAATAGTTTTATTGGCACATTTATAAATTTTTTTATTCTACATACACTCGTCCAGACTTATAAAATAAACATAAAAATGGTAATAAAATGAGAATAGTTCATATAATCTGGAGAAAACTCAAAATTTATTTATCCATAAGATTGCAAAAATCTAAATTTAAATTTTATTTATTTTTATTTTTTTAAAAAAAGAATGGGAAATGAAAATGTTTAGTTTTAGTATATGGTAGTTCAAAAAATTAAGAGGAAAATAATAACATAATAACTTAATAATATTTTTTTGTTGCCAGATTTGTACAAAAATATATTACAGGGAGGAAATATTAATTGAATAATTATAGGGAAAAATAACATATTCTAAGAAAATAGAGAAGATTCTTTAATATGGACGAACTACATTGAATATTAATTAAAAAGTTGTCTCTTTATTTTTCAAAATATACACAACACTCGCAAGTAACGGCAGATTTTTAGATTGGTTAGCCTCGTGGAAAAAATTAAAATGTCCGGGTTATATATATATATATATAATTACACACACATATATATATATATATATATGTAATATATATATATGGTCAAATGTTTTAAAAAATTTTATACAATTTTCCCAATTTTTAAAATTGCAAGTTTCAGCAACATTTTAAAAAATTATTATCAGCACAATATTTACTACCGTAAATCTGTGCACTTATTTACTTATTTATCTATTAGAACGATTTCTACGGTTATGTGCAAAACCGAAAAAAAATATACATATATATATATATCGAATGCACGCATGTAACATGCTTTGAAAGGTTTAATAATTTTCAAAACGCCCTATTTCATAAAGTAAATTAGGCTCATAAAGTAAATTAGGCTGATTCTAAAAAAAACTATTACTTTAACAGAACTCGGATTCAAATAACATGCAAACACCAAAAAAGCATGTACGTGAAAAAGTTTTCGTTTTTGCTTTAAAAATTAGTCTTTTTGTCAAAAAATGCACATTAATTTATAAAAATTGTAGTCAAAGATAAATATTTTTCAGAGTGTTATTTGAAAATTTTATTCAAGCAATAAATTATTTTTCAACACTTTTGGCAATCTTTGGGTAATGTGACGCATTAAAATTAAATTACAATATTTAATAACAAATTATAAAATAGTAAAAAAAAATATGTAAGGCATCAGCATAAGATAACACGAAAACAATTCATCTGTATTCGAAAGATTCATAACATATTTAGCATGAACATACAAAACTTAAAATGGCTAACAATGAATTAAATTCCTTTTTTATTAATATAATCTAATGTATCGGAGCTTTTTTGCCTTCAAGTATGAATATTTATGAAATTTTACTCATATGATCGTAAGCTATCGTTAAGAATAAATAAGCTTCAAATGCCAATCCACATTGTTATAAATTTTTCTTTATTTTAAAAGTATAACTAAAGCTTTTTTACTATTTTTTTTTAAATAATACACATGTTAACTCTTAATGAAATCTTATATTTGTTTATATATACATTTAAATACGACAAATGATGTTTAAATTCTTTTTATTTCACGTCTAAGAGTTTTGCAAAAGTACGAATATAATGCTAGTTTCATATTCTAAATTTTGCTAACAATAAACAATACCTTAAGCAATATAATTCTTAAATACAACTTATTTCATTATTTAGTTAAAAAGCTTATTATTAAGTCTGCAAAAACGAATATTAAAACATGAATGCTAAATAACACTTACTCGACTATTAACGGTTATTTGATAACTGTCTCGTTTGATGGAATTAATCCATTTTTTTTTAATTTCCTCCTAGCTCTCCTTTGGAAACCTAAATATTGATACTTTAGGCCCATTTTTGTAGTTCCCTTTACACCTTGGAACTACACACGTAAGGGGCATTGTTAAAAGCTGTAAAATAATGCAACATATATTTTTTTGAAATCGTTTAAAACGACACACCCGGCGAGCAAACGATACTGCTATTCAATGAAGAACAAATATTTGAAATTGGCGGCTAATCGCATATCCCCACAGTATGTGACGTCACTAAAAGACCTTGATGATCTCAGCGGCCTTATTTCTCGGTGGCTATGATATGATGCGGTCTCTGATTTAAGTCCGTGGTGTGTTTTGCAACGATGGAGGTGTTTTCGATTTATAGGATGGCAAAGTCAGGATGGTCATATATGCAAACGATAGAAGTGTCCTCCTAAGAAGCCATTGCCTGTCAGGTGTCGGAAAAAAAGTACTGCAAGGCCTATCTGGTATTGCTTCTATCTCTGCCACACTTAAATTTTTTTCTTTATACTTCTTCGTAGCCGAGAAGAGATCATTATTTTCGCTGTGCATTGTTACGAATTTGCACATGTTTCGTTTAGAGCTGGCACCTGATCCCTATTGTTCTCTGTGCAAGAGCCAAGCTGTTTTGGATGGCTGCCACATCCTGTGCTGCAGGGCCCTCCGCGGGTCGTCGTCTACCGAGCGATATTGGGAGGAAAGAGCGCTCCCGAGGAAATGACTTTTTACTTTCTTGTTTTGTTCCTGTGTTTTTTGCTTTTTAACATATCAATTCACCTCTGCTATTTGAAATAAATAAATGTTACGAATTTGTTTATATATGTATAATTTTGTGAAAATTCTTTTGTTATAAGGCTAAATACCTAAGGCAGACCCTAAATAAACAGTTTAATTAGAAAACCTGGAGGAACGTTGCGTATTTCTAACGTCATTTAGAGGGAAAATTACGCCTAATGCATTTCTTATGGAAGATTAGTTTTGACTACTTGGCGATACTTAGTGACCATTTTGGCAACGAAATAATAGTTCTGGATTTGCTAAAGGATTATGAGTGTGTGGAAACCGCGTTCATCACTCGCCACGGGGAAATTACCATTCATTTTCGTTCTCTCTCTGGACAGAGAATCACGCGGGCTTACCGCTCTTATTCGCCAATGACTCATTGTTGTTTGTTTCGTATATTACATGAAACTAGTGGGCTGCACCCCCTGTTCGCTAACGCTCGCCAATCCCCGAAATTTTCCACGCAATCTTATATGGTTTGCTTCGCTCGCTACTAACTTAGGTACATTGCAAATGCACAAAATTTTAAGAATTCAAAACAATCATTCAAATCCATATAACAACTTTTTTTTAAAAAAAATTGCATCTTTTTAGTAAATACTAAGTCATTAAAATAAATTTGAATTCAAATAAATGACATGTAATTCGATAAACTTATTAGAAATGTGCTATAGTATAAAATCTTAAGATAAAATTTCTAAAACTGATATCTCTTTAAAAAGGTTAAAATTTTGGATATAATTAAGTCTATTAAAAATTGAAATAAGTGAATTGCAATGGAAAAACCTGCATAAACAAATAAATTCTAGTAAAACAAATAAATTCGTGATATAAATCAAAAATCGTCAAATAAATTCGTAATGTATAAATTCGTGAAAAAAAGCGTTTTCGACAAAATACTAAAATAGAGATCTATCGACAAAGACTACTCACTTCTGCCTAGCTTATGCTCTCTCTGGTTATTTCAGTGTCCGTTTTTAAAAGCGCTATATGTAGAGCCATCTCGGCTAGATTTGGCATCTGACATTTTTAGCGGCAATCGTTGGTCGATTTTCTAGCGTTGGCATTCGGGGAGTTGTAATGAGGCATTTTTTGTAGCCGTGTAAGAGAAATATATGTATAGATTTACTTGTTTTAGTCATACAGTCCACTGTTGCATTCATTTGTATCACAAAAACCCCTCCATTAATCTTATAATTACTATTAACTAGAAGAATCAATAACGTATCATAACTTTTCCTTCATATTTGCCTAGAGAAGCATAACACATTCCATAAAAATTCGGAAAACCTGGAAAATATATACCAAAATAATTTAAATATTGTCCAAAAGTCATGTTTTTTTAATATTTTTTATAACAGTTAGTAGAGTACAAACAAAATGTCGGGATGTACCTCTGAAATTTGCATATTGTTAACAGCTCAACTCAAACGTACTATAAATTGGTAGTAAGGCTTCTAACTAGAAAGCGTTAAGAGCGTGGTAATTCATGATCTTTCTTTTCAAAATTTAATTCAGTTAAAATTTTTTTAAAAAAAGCACATGAAATCCATTTTTATAATATCTTGGGTAAAATTTGAATGGCAACATTTCTAATTTTAAAGACGTAAAAATTAATATAATATTTTTTAATTTATCAATTTATAGACTTTTATCCATTAATTCATATATAAAAAAATTTTTTATTGCGAAATTATTGCTTTCTAATCGTGTATTAATATAACCAAAGCAAAATTTATCAATACATTGGTGTGAGGAGGAAAAATTTTATAACAATTTCGTAAACAAAATTTTATTAAGTAAAAATATCACGAAATTTTTTTTTAAAAATAAAACACTAATAATAAGATATAAGGCGAGAAAAGAGTCAACACTAATCTTGATTTTTGACTGATTCTAACTCTTCAGTCTTTCTTCCACTTTTAAGAGCAATTCAATTTATTGTAAAACTCTTTTCATGTCTCTAATTATATATTTTACAAACAAAAAGAGGATTCGTAAATCATGAACCACTGGGGATAGAACACAGACTAGCAATTGCTTACTTTTCAAATAGTTAAAGGAATTCAACGTAAAGTTTCGTATGGGGAAACTCACCGATTGTTTGATAAAAAAATATTATTTTGGATTTTAATCCTCGTGTTAATAACGTCTCTCTACATTAAAAAATCATGAAGGACGCCACCCACATCATCGCAGTTTTAGGCGTAATACTTAACATTGCATTTTGTTTCGCTGCGCAAAAACTGAAAGACTTAGAAATTTTAAATTACGAGAGGGTACAAAAAACAAACAAACAAGGGGTATGATGGAATGAAAAAAAATTAGCATTCAATTATTTGCTCCAGTATTTTTAACATTTTCATTTGTAGGAAAAAACACCATGCGGGCCACTCTGCATACTGTAAGAATAAAACTACTAATTGGACACGTCCCGCAGTGGACTGATCGTTAAGACACGGTTCCCAGCAGATCACCGAGGTCAAGCATCACTGGCTACGGTCAGTGTGCGGGTGGGTGACCACTTGGATCAGTCTGCGTAGGGACCGAGGGTGTGTGGCATTGGTCCTCGTTAAACTGTGCTACCGTAAAGTGCTTGACTTCGCGCGCAGGTCGTCAGGCTACCGAAGCGGGGGTGCCATCCCCTCCGCAGAGGATCAAAATTGTGATGGCATGTCTTCGGATCATCCTCCGGGATGCTTCCCAGACCGTCGCCAATAGCCCATTGTGCAGCTCTAGTGTGACGTAAATTAGCAACAACAACAACAACATTTTTCGCTCACTTTTTTTTTTAAACTTTACTTTACATTTTAATTTGCTACGCAAAATATTTATGACTTAGAAACTTGAAATTACGAAAGTGTGCCAAAAATTCTATTGAATAACGGAAAATAAGATTCGATTAATAGTTTGAGAATCATTTACTTGAAAGAAAATCTATGCTGGCCTATCAACTGTCCACCGAAATGAAATTGCAGAGTTTTAGTTTGATTGCTGCATTATAAATTTAACACAAATTTCTTTCCTTCTCTAACTTCAAAATTGTGTGAAAATTTAAAGAGCTGTTTTTGTGATTTTTTTGTTGCTTTTAAACGATGATTATTTATCCATTATTGCCGAAAAGTGCATTTTTCTTGAGATCATAATTTCACGAGCTCGCGTTTGTCTTGTTATAAAATGTAACAAAAAATGGATAGTTGAACAAAGAAAAAGAAGTAAGCAGCAGTCAGAAATAAAACAATCGGATGTTGCCAGATTTTAAATCTTAAAATTTGTATAGAATTTTTTTTAAAATTATGAATATCTCAAGAGAGATAAAAACCGCATGCAATTTGAACTGTTATGCAATATAAGGTTATAGATCTTTAACATGCAATATTACTTCACATTTTTTACTTCACTTAAGTCACACATTCAATATTTCTAATTTAAAATATTTTTTTTTCCGCGAAGAACTGATTATATTTTTCAAAGCTGCAAACAACATTTGTTTATTTTGCTACCATTATTATTATAACAAAAAAGTTCTTACATAAAATTACACTAAATATAAGCTCACCGGACAAAAAATTAGTCACCCTAGTGCGCAAGCATCGATGAATCGTTAAGTTTTGTTAAATAACGCGGTGGTCAAGTGACGTGTTCAACTACGGGCTCACGCGATCAAAGGCAAGTAGCCATCTGTGTGATACATTTGTTTGAAGCGGAAATTGTGTGTAAATATGGGTAAGAGATGTGATAAAGTGGCAAAAAGGGGCAATTGTGCTTGGCCGTACCCATAGTCATACAGTGAATGAAGTTGATGGATTTGTTGGTGTTTCGATGCGGACTGTTCAACGTGTCTACAAGCAGTAGTGTAATACACGTGGTCACAAAAGACGACATCAGACTTGTGGTCGGAAAAAGATCCTGCATGAAAGGGACCGGAGACGTGTTTCACTACTTGTCATTCAAAATCGCTTCCAAATCCGACAGGAATTGCTTCAGTTTATAAATGAAGGTCCATCCCAACCTGTTAGTGAGAGAACATTGCGACGGGAGCTGCATGCAATGAACATTTGAGCCGAACATCTCGTAAAGGGTCATTTCTAACACAGGCACATAAAGCTGCACGACTTCAGTGTGCTAGAAGTCACCGAACGTGGCCAGTTGCAGACTGGCGGAATGTAATATGGTCAAAGGAATCATGTTTTTGCCTTTATTCAAAAGACGCACGTCGACAAGTGCTACGAAGAACAGATGAAGCATTTTATCCTAACTGTGTGCAAGGTCAGGTGTAGGCCAAAGGTGGGTTTGTCACGTTTTAGGGGTGTTTTCCTTACTCAGGATTGAACCCCCTCTCTGAGGTGCCCGTTAACATGAACCAACATGTTTGTTTGAACATTCTGGATGATTAGATGTTGCCTTTCAATCAATATTTTCATAAAAAATGTGTTATTGATACCCCTATGTTTCAAGATGAGTAATCAAAGTTAATCGGTCTGGAAGAATCTGTGACTGGTTTTACGAACACTCAAATACGCAATTACAACTCGACTGGCCTGCAAAATCACCTGACTTGCACCCCATTGAATATATGTGGGATATGTTGGAACAACAGGTAAAACACTGAAATCAGCATCCTCGCAATTTGGGGATTTGCGTGATCAAATCCTCAACAAGTGGTTTATACTGGATTCAACGCACCTGCAAAACCTTGTGGACTCTCTTCCTAACCGAATTCAGGCGGTTATCGAACCCAGAGGCGGTGTTATACGCGATTAAATGGTTATTTTCGTGATTTCTCTAAGGGTGACTGATTTCTTTGTCCGGTGTGCTTATATTATATTAACAAAAAAGGGAATTCGTAAATCGTGAACCACAGGGGATGCGCCACCGTCAAACAAATGTTTACTTTTCGAATAGTTCAAGGAATTCAACACGAGCTTTAAAAGCTCCGTATGGTGGATCTCACCCATTGTTTGATTATGATTAACATTTGCCATAATAACTAGCACTAGGAGGCTTCGCCCCCTGCTCGCTGGCGCTCGCCAACCCCCGGAACAGCTTTCGCAGTTCATTTCGGATTGCTTTGCAATCCGATGATCGCTTTGTTCGCTCATTGGATACGATCTTAACGTCTAGCTTTTGTATAATTTTTGAACACTGAAGCTCCGAAAACTTTTCTCTGTAGAAAATTCTAAACCTGTGCATTTCAATATTAATTTGAAATTGCAAACAGTTCACATATTTTTCTTAATCACACTATTCTAAATTTCAGTTGTTGAGAAAAGTAACTGTTGTAAGTTTTGCTTTAAAGTCTTTTCCCCCAGAGGGCTGAAACCATGTGTTGTAAAACAATATGAAATAGTACTGAACGCCGGATGTAAAGCATCGGCTTCGATGAAGATAGTTTTATGAGAATTTTTTTGATAATTCGGTGAGAATTCACCCGATTAGACATATGATTCTCTCTACGTGCTCCTGCGCGCCGAAGCCTATCAATTAAAACGTATTAGCGTTTTATATAATTTAGATTAGCCATATGATGCTCAATACGTGCTCTTGCGCGCCGAATCCAATCAATTAAAAATGAAAACTGTTGCCAACGCGAGAAAAGAAATATCATCGGTTTCATTGTTACATACGTACGTATTAGCGTTTTATATAATATAGATAGATAGTTGCATTTTAAAAGAAGAACTACTTATATGTTCAAAAATGATAATTTCTATTTAATATTCCAATATCATGATTAACTATTCAATGTTCCTGATTAATGTATTAAAATGAGTATTTATCGTAACAAAAAGGTTTTATATAGTTGTTTTATTAATTTTCGGATTGTTTTCTGAAACACCTGCATAAATTAACTTAATTTTTAATTATTTTATACAAAATTAAACAAGTTTCTGATTAAATATTTCTTTGTAATGTCCCCAGTTCAGTGAAGTTAAATTAACTATTCTATAGGATATTTGCAATTTTTAAAAGATAATGTTTTGCACACGCTCAATTTTACGTAGCATTGTGTGTTTTGGGATCATATTTCTTATATTAAAACCTTTTGGTATTTTATACGATAACTAGAATTAGTCATTTTGTTTAGAGTTGAAGGAACATTTACTTAATTTACATTACAGTTATACTGTCTCATTCGTAAATTAATTTTCTACAATAGTAAATGGATTATTTATCCCTTGTTTTCGTAAGCGTAATTCATTTTTGTCTTGTATAATCTGAATTATAGAAGATTCTTAATCTTTATGCACTTATTTTTTCTACTAATTCAAGTAGTAGGAAAACGATACAATTTACACAATTCCATAAATTATAAATTATTTATATCAGTAAATAATTTATTATTTTAATTTAATGTATAAGTTATACAAAAATTGCGAAGAGGAAAATTGCATTGCGAGTATTAAGAAAATTTTATTTCTAATTAATATATATTGGGATATCTATCTATCTATATATATTATTGAAATTACACTTTTGTAGAAGTAATTTTGTATGCGTAGCATCAATATGCTTTGTAATATACTGGAGTGATTTGAAAAAGTCTATACTGATCGGAATAATTATTTTCTGTTAAATATTCTAAATATGTTATGAAATTTTTATTATTTTACTGAAATATTAAGATATTTTGATATTAAAAATAAATAATATATTTAGTAATATTATTACATGGAAACTGGTTAAAAATAATTTTATTTTTTATCGCATCTGGATGGTATACTATTAACATTTTTAAATGTGTTATTTTTTATTTATGGTTTGCCAAATTTTTATGTTTATATGTTCTTACTTTCTAAACTACATTCATAATTAAACTAAAAAAATAAATAAGCTGTATTGAGTACTTTAAAGTTATATGAAATAAAATTTTATTTCACGATTTGATTCTGAATGCACAATTTTTGCCAATAAAATGTATTGTCTTGTAAATAAAATAAAAATCACGTCTCAAATAGAATTTTGGTTCAAGTAAGTACTTATTCGTAATGTTTCACCACTTTATTAAAAAAAAAAAAAAAAAAAAAAAAAAACACCGCAATTTTTAAAAAAGAAAAAAAAACTTTTTCTATCATTTTTCTTTCGAGAAGAAACATCGTCACAGATAATATGCAAAACTTCAACACCGGCGGTAGATCATGATGCATGATGCCACATTCTTAGAGTTATGGCTTTGTACAAAGATACTTTCGCTTGAATCAATGCCTCATAGAAAAGAAAGGCTGAAGCACGGATTGCCATAAACAAGCAATGTGACCCTTTAGTAGTCCAAACGTAATGACATATTTCGTATTTTTTTACACTGTGCAGCTTAGTAGCCCGAACGCAGCGACATCTTTCCTATTTTGCCTCCACTGCGCAGTTTATGTTCGTTACGTCGGACTACTAAATTGATCCGTGATGAGGCCTTCTTTCTTTTAGGAGGTGTTGCTTGAACCCAATCGGTTACGCTGTAAAAAATGGATACTCAAATGTCACGAAACTTTCAAACCGTTTTTTTGGAATCCGAGCAAAATTTTCTTCAAAGTGTCTAAATAACTGCCTTTACTTTTACTAGGATCAAATTGCGACAAAATTGAAAAAAAAAATTCCATTCTATTTTTTTTTCCAAAAGAAAAAAAAAGAAACTCATAGCTTTAACGTGGACACCATATAGGTGAAGAAATATCGCCAACCGGCGCAAGAAGGACAGATAGAGCAGGGGGATAAATTACACCCGTGCTCGTAGCGGGATTCGAACTCGTGATCTCCCTGGTACGAAGCCAACTCCTAAACCACCATACAGTACGAAAAGCTTGTTCTGACCATAGAGTTGAGATAGTAGGTAGAGGAACCAAGCTCGCTTTATTCCTTCCGAAAAGACATGCCGCACATACCAAGCAAAGATCTGGAGTTACGTGTTGGAAAGAGTGCAATACTTGGCGCAATATCACAAATGTTGGCGCACTAAATTTTTTAACCAGCTTTATTTCGATAATACCGATGCGCAAATAACCGCAGAATTTGAAAGAGAGAAAAAAATATTTTCGTTAATCACATTTCTTTAATATTATTAAATCGGTTTTCAAAACATAAGGAGTTTTTTTTTAACAAATAATTTTTAATTAAAATATTGCCTTCATTAAAATTTATTCATTATATAAAAATAAAAAACGATATTTTGCGCCACTTATATTTATTACAATATACAGAAGAAAATTTTTGTAAATGTTTTTATTTCAAAGATCTATTTTTTTAAAAAAATTAACAGTATATATTGTAATAACTATTATTACATTTAACTACTGTTATTTTTTTAAAAAAAATAATAACTTCGATATGAAAATCACGATTTTTTTTACACCTACCAGGGCTTAAAATGTGAATTTGAAAATGGCATTTCTTTTTTAATGAAACTTAAGTTCGTTTAAAAAATAAATGTAATCTTTACGTTTTAAAAGTTTTATCTCTGTTAGATAAAAAAAATTGTAAAATTAAACAGATTGTCTGAAAAAAGTTAGATGCTTAGAAATTAAATAAGGAAGTAAAAAGGTTCAGTTTTAATACGTAAAGGATACGTTAATGTTGCAACACTTTCATCATTATTATTTATACTCACCAAGAGACTGCTCCAGAGGTAATATTAAATTTCGGGAAAAATAGCTTCGAGGAAGAAAAACCGTTTTTAGTAGAATAGAATAGAAGACATATCTATATTATATAAAACGCTAATACGTATGTATCAATAAAATCGATGATATTTCTTTTCTCGCGTTGGCAACAGTTTTCATTTTTAATTGATAGGCTTCGGTACGCAAGAGCACGTAGTGAGCATCATATGTCTAATCGGGTGAATTCTCACCGAATTATAAAACAAATTCTCACAAAATTATCTTCATCGAAGCCGATGCTTTACATCCGGCGTTCAGTACTATTTCATATTGTTTTACAACACATGGTTTTAGCCCTCAGGTGGGAAAGACTTTAAAACAAAACTTACAACAGTTACTTTTCTCAACAACTGAAATTTAGAATAGTGTGATTACGAAAAATATGTAAACTGTTTGCGATTTCAAATTAATATTGAAATGCACTGGTTTAGAATTTTCTACAGTGAAAAGTTTTCGGAACTTCAGTGTTCAAAAAAGTATACAAAAGCTAGACGTTAAGAACGTATCCAATGAGCGAGCAAAGCTAGCATCGGATTGCGAAGCAATCCTTAATGAACTGCGAAAGCAGTTCTGGGGGTTGGAGAGCGCCAGCGAGCAGGGGGCGAAGCCTCCTAGTTTTTAATAAAATTTAATTACGTTTGGAATTTTATTTATATATTGAATACATTAAATTAATTATGCAATAAATATTATTTACATTATTATTTTAGCATTTTAACTTCTTTTTTTCCTGATTCTTAAAATTGATATTTTCAAAAATAAACTACTGTTGCATTTTAACTTAATGCTCATCAATTTGTCTAAATATGAAATAAAATATTTATTCTAATATAAAAGGTTTCAGTGCCGAATAGAGAAAAGGATCAGATTAAAAGTATTAAACTAATAAAAGAAAATTATAAAAGAAAATTATAAAAGAGTTTAATTAGAAATTTTACTTTGTATTTCATGTTACTACACTTTAATATACAATCTAATTCCATAAATTAGAAGGAAAATTGAATTGTACACACAAAGTGACTAGTAGAAAAGCTTTCGAAATTTAAATAAAAAATACTTAAATAAAAGAGAAGACAATTAGAATTTTTACTTTGTACTAAATGTAGATTGAAACTAATAATTATAACTAAAAAACATTACTTTTATTGTGATAGAAATTGCAATTTATGCAACTTTTTATGAGGTAAATTTATGCAACTATTATAGGTCAATATATATTTAATAATTTTTGTGCAGAAAACCAGTAACTTTAAAAATATTTTATTTTACAAATAAAGAAACCTTAATCATCTTATAGACGACATTAAAGAAAATTACAATGCCCCTCCATAAAAAATTTAATTTTCTTAAAAATAGTAAACGCATTTTAAACTATATGTGTTAGCCAGCTAGCGAATAAAATATATACAATCTATACAAAGGTTAAAAACATTTGAAATTTTACAAGAAAGGTTCAGGATGTTAAATCTTTGCACCACAGCCAGCTGTTAGCCTCGGTCGTCTGAACAGTTTATGCCATACCAATCCATCACATGCTAGTACACTGCACTAATTTACTCCTGTACAACTTAGTCATTTCTATGATATGTTTTCTGAATTTGTTGCACTAAATCAAACTAATTCTACACTTTAATATACTAGTAAAATAGAGTATTTCCAATATAGCAACTATTTTTAAATAAAAAGGAGATAAACGAGTACTTAATGATTATATTAAACTAGGAGGCTTCGCCCCCTGCTCGCTGGCGCTCACCAACCCCCGGAACTGCTTTCACAGTTCATTTCGGATTGCTTCGCAATCCAATGCTCGCTTTGCTCGCTCATTGGATACGTTCTTAACGTCTAGTTTTTGTATACTTTTTTGAATACTGAAGTTCCGAAAACTTTTCGCTGTAGAAAATTCTAAACCTGTGCATTTCAATATTAATTGGAAATTGCAAACAGTTCGCATATTTTTCTTAATCACACTATTCTAAATTTCAGTTGTTGAGAAAAGTAACTGTTGTAAGTTTTGTTTTAAAGTCTTTCCCACCAGAGGGCTAAAGCCATGTGTTGTAAAACAATATGAAATAGTAGTCTGCCACTGAACGCCGGATGTAAAGCATCAGCATTGATGAAGATAATTTTGTATTTTTAATTCTCTGAAGGGTGCCACCTTAATAATATGGAATTTGTAAAATAAATGTATATATTTTTGATTGTTGATGAAGCTCATCATTTTGTGTTTTCATCAGTGTTCAGAAGCGGAACAACTATAAGTTTTTTTTATTTTATCACAAAAAAAGAAAATGTATAAAAAACAAAGAAAAGAGTAAGAAAATGAGTATAGTCATAGAAAAAGTTAAAATTATAATATAGTATTTGTCAGTTAAAATAAAACTTTTTGTTTAAGTCATTGCTAACAATTCAAATTTCTCCGAGGCAATTCTAAAGTATAAATTAAGGTAGTATTGTTAAGTTGAAACACAATATTTTTAGTTTTGATGTCAACAATACAATTCAATTTTTCACAAAAACGATTGTTTCCATTGTTCAGTTCAATGTCAACAATTCAAATTTTTCTGAGGCAACTCTTAACCTCTAATTATTATTTTTTTTTATGTACACATTTCTAAATGTCAGTATTCAACCACAAAACAACTTTAAGTCCTCAAATTTAGCATGAAGTTGTAAAATGTAATGAAAGAGGGTCATAGCAATAATGAAAGTAGAAGTAAAGTTAGTACTGTAAAATTAAAACAATATTTTTAATCAATGAGCCAAGTTCTTCAAGAAGCTGTTGTAGAATAAATTTTTTTTATATAAAACTTTTTATAGAATTTCTTTAAGAACACAATTGTTAATTCGGGCATTTGGCGATACAACACTTTTAGAATTGAAGGATTTGTTACGTCAAGCGCTCAGGTATCACAATTTTGATCTAGTTGCGCTTCTATGTCATTTTGATTTATGTTGTTAAGTTAACTTTCAAAAAATTCTATGGCTGGCAACAGCATTTTTATTTTTTAAGCTGTTTATTTTTATTTCTTTAATTTTTCTTCTTTAATTTTTTAATTTTAATTCTTTAATTTTATTCTTTAATTTTTTAGCGAAATGTTTTTTAACCTAACAAAATCCTTTGCCGACTGTTTTCTCTATGAATGAAGAAAATAAAGTAAATATTTAACTGTTGTGAAAAGAATTTTATTTAGTTGTGCAAAGTACTTCAGACAAAATTTGGTCACGTAAGAGAATTATATATATTAGATCAGAAACACATCATTAAAAGGCAGAATGCTTTGGTGTTTTCAAAACAAAGCAAACGTTGCCACCGGCTGAAAAGAAATACAGCCAAAATTTGGGAGTCACGTATGAGAATTATATACAGGGTGTCTATAAAAGAACTTCGGGGTTTTAAAAATTCATATCTCACTAACTATAAAAGATAGCAAAATTTAGTCGATTTCTCTGAAAAGAGTAACTCAAAAAGTTTTACTCATACCAATTGGGAATGTTTGTATCAACTGTTGGCGGCGCTGCTGGGCGTTGACCTTGAAATGGATTTGGATTTTGGATTTTTTCTTTTGGATTCCGTTGGATTTTTTCTTCTGGGGGCATATCAAGAATCTTGTGTATGCAGAGAAAATTCGTGATGTTCAACATCTCAGGAAACGAATAGTCAATTGTGTGGCAACCGTCCCCCCAGACATGCTCGCCAGGACATGGGAAGAGGTAGAATACCGTTTAGACGTCTACCGTGCCACTAACGGGGCTCATATAGAACTTTACTAAGTGTTAAAAAAAACTTGAAAATGTAAGCTTTTCAGTCATGTGTAAAACATGTATGTATGTTTTTTATTTCATTAAAATATTTTGCCTCAAAACCCCGGAGTTTTTTTATAGACACCCTGTATAATAGATATACCTTAATTTATTTTCTAAATAGTACATAATTTTGTATTCATTTTATGTATAGTAACAGAATTATACAATTTTATTAAAGAATAACACTAAGACAGCTATACACTATTTTATATTTAAATACTAAAAATATTTCATAGATTTTATTCATTCATCAAGCATATAAGAATATACAAATAATTCGGTTTTTAAGCATTCCTATGTAATTAAAAAAACACAACTTCTTATGTACCATATATCTTATTTAAATATATATATTTATAGGAAACATTTCAGAACAAGATAAATATTGGATTTTAGTAATGAAGATGTTTTTTTCTTTCTCTTTTCTTTTTTTTTTAATGGCGGGCACTTGGAACTATTGTCCATTGGCCACAGAAAGTACCAGAACTGCTAACTCTCCTTTCGTTACCCAGTGGGCACCTGTGGCGAAGCCACGGTGGTGGAGCAGCGTCGCCCACGTCACACTACCACAACCCGTTTATAGGGCGGGTCACATTCACACACAAAGGAGAAAGGACATAGAACACAGATAGAGAGAAAGAAACCTCCATGCCTTCCCCGGGAATTGAACCCAGAACCTTTCTGATGCGAGGACAGTTCCCTGCCTCCTACACAGGCCGGTCGACGGTAATCAAGAGGTAAAGATATACAAAATCCTCAGAATATATAGAAACGATATTGACATTTAAAGAGAACTAAAACAAAACCGAAAGTTTACTCAACTGTTCCTTGGCGCTAAAGTAACTTGCCAAGGAAGCCAACAAAGCTTTGCAGCTATTTCAGCTAAAAATAGAGCATAAATTGAAATATACTTAAACATTATAAGTTATGAAACAATAAAAACTTACGTTAAATGTAAAAAAAAGTGAACAAGACCGAGCGTACTTGATTATTATAGCAAATAAAACATGATTATCAGAGCATAACTGAGTATCGGAAAAATTTTGAACTCAATTTTAAAATAGAAAAAGGGGAGAAAATGTCGCCCTTTCTTGTAAAAAGTTATCGGACAGCCAGCAAACTTCTCCGTGCAGCGAAATGCTCAGGACTTTTGTACCATTTTTATTTCTGAATTAAAAAGACGGAAAGTTGATTGCATCAGACGATCGCAATCGGATGGACGGGAATAGAAGCGGTCTCAGTCAACCGAAAGTTTGGGCTGCAGTCACGTGACTTCATCTTGTCCACGGGTCGGAGGTTATTCTACTCTCTCTACCACAGTATTTCAACTCACGTGACTTCATCTTGTGCACTGGTCGGGGGTTATTCTACTCTCTCTACCACAGTATTTCAACTCACGTGACTTCATCTTGTCCACGGGTCGGGGGTTATTCTACTCTCTATACCACAGTATTTCAACTCTATAGTTCCGACACTTTATTTTCGTCCAGTCTTCATAGTTTCGTCATTCCAGTTAACAATCTTCCATAAAATTACAATAACCATAAAACCACAATGCTATGCGTCAAAATTCCGAGTTGAGGAAATATTTTCGTTATATATTTAAAAGTTTGCGTTTCATGATAAATTACGTGAATTCCTGACGATAGAGTTCTTAAAAATTACGAAATACAGCTCAAGGATTGCTAAATCGTCAAAAGTGAGAATTTTATTTCTGAGAGTGTTGACCTTTTGCTATGCTTAGAAAAATAAATAATTATAATAATATAAGTAAAAATAATAATAATAAAAAATTCGTGGCTTTTTATTTGCACCATCTTTACAGGGAAGACTCGTTATATGCTTCTCTGTGCTTCATTAGCATATCAACGGATCCCACTGGTACTCAGATTCTTAAAAAGAGAAGGAAAGATCTTAGTTTTGAACAGAAGCTTTAGACTAGCCCTTCAATACTAAGTTTCCTCACAATGTAATTAGATCTTAAGATTCTTATGCAGGTGGGATAAGGTAGGGAATGCAGATCTGCATTTTCTCGCAAGTGCTTCGCGCATTCTTCACAGTGCACAGAATTTATTTTTGGCATCCGAATTTATTATTCGATAGTGTATATTTTTTTTCTTCTAAAAACATTGTCAAGCATTCTGAAGCATCGATTATGTCAGAGTCTGTAATTAATATGGAATAATTTCATTTTGTAGTCAGGACTATTTTTTACCTGACGTGGTTATGAAATTCATACGCGAGGAAAAAGCTCAGAATAAAAAAACATTGGGCAATGGCTTTTAACCTTTAAAAAAATAGGTACACTGGCTAAGTATATAGCTTCCAAGTATGAACCACTAACGATAAGTCAACAGTATAATACTTGTTAAACTTCCAATTATAAAAACCGGTAAATCTCTATCTGTTGACAAAGAAGTAATTTTAATATTTGGAAAAAAATATTTAAATTGAGTCAATATAAGTTGTTTAAACAGATTTTCATTGCTTTTTTTCAGTAAAATTTCATTCCTTATTTAAAGCAGGCCAGGCAACCAGTTTAGCTTTGACTGCTAATTATTTTCTATTGATAACTATATTTAAAGTCATTTTTTGTAAAATGTTACCTTCAGGGTTTAAATAAGGAAAACTAACTAGAGAACAGTTGAAATTTTTTTTTTATTTTTTCATTAGTTTAATAAATAATATTTATACAATGGACTTCAACAAATGTTAGATTCGCTTATAATTTTGGTAGAAAATTGCTAGGAAAAAAATTTAAAAAAGTACACCCACTATATAATGTGTTCAGAAACATTGAAAAAAATTTTGAGAGGTCGTCATGAAAAAAGAATTTTCCACGTTGTTCTCTTAAGGATGGAGTTTTTAAAACAACATCGGTGAGAAAAATGCTGGATTCAACCCTTATAGTTTAATTTTACACGGTAAAATGTTCGCTTTGATTTTTCAGTTGTAAAATCTTTTATCTACCAACTTTAAAAATATGTAACAATTTTACCAGGTAGTGTAATTATCAAGTCTCCTGCTTGTAAGTTCTGGGATCTTTCATCAATATTAATTTCCATTTTTTTTAAACTTCAATCATTCTTTTTTTTGACAGAATTGTCCAAACCACGAGAAGAAATTTCAGCATCTTCCTCTCTCAGTACTTTAGCAATGCTAATCTTTGAGCATTTCTAAGACAACTACTCAAAAGAAGGCTCTAAATAAGGGATTTTGGTAAGAAATAATAATACAATACATGGAAGAATAATAAGAAATAATAATACCTTACAATAATCGTCCGTACACACAAATGGGATGATATAATGAGAAAAAAGCATGTGAAATAAAACATACTTTTATGGGAGATGATTCTCTACGGAGTTTGTGTAATTTTTAGTAAATATTGTTTAATAGCACAAAATTTTTCTTGTGAAGTACTTGTCTATACTTGTGTATAATTGTGAAGGTTGTGAATATCATTCACACCCTTTTTTAAAAAAATACAAAAAATAATAAAAAATTACAAGAAATTTTTTAAAGTTTCAAAATATTCAAATCGATCTTCTTTAGTTAATACGATTCATTACAAAATTATTTAAGAAAAACCATTTTTTAAAATTTTTCCACGTTTCTGCAGCATAAGAGGACTACTTTAAATCCTCATATCATGCACAATTTTAACTATCTTTTTTTAAACTTTAAAATAATAATTTCAGAAATTTTGTTTAATTCGCGATCGCAACGAACTATAGGGGGCGTTGTTGTATGAGGCTAATACCTGCGATTTTTATATGAACAGTCCATAGACATAAAGGAGGTCCCCTATTGTAGTCCCTGGAACAGTCATTCGGTTACTCTAGAGACGTCGTTAATGTAGCACGTAGCATTGCAACGTTTCTTCTTTATTGTGGCTAATTAAATTTAAAAAAGAAAAATGCTTGATATTCTATCTTATGCAAATGAAAACAAAATGGTATCTCTTTTTATTAGAGAAGGAATATCCAAAACACATCGGAAAAATATTTGTACATTAACAGAAAAAAATATGTATATTCTTATAAGAGTTAAAACCTAATGCCCGAGAAATAGTATTACTAAATTTAATGATATAACATGAAAGGCCCATTTAAACTTTACATTCTATAGTTTTAAGAATCATATTACTTCAAAAATTAAAATGAACAAAAAGTATACATAAGCCTCATAATTTTATGAAATTTAATTTTGTAAACAAAGTTTTTTGACAAAAATTTTTATCAAAAATTTCAAGTTTCAATAAAAATCATTATTTAGAAACTAAGAAACGTGAAATAAAGAATGCTGACGAAACAAAATCAAAAAAGCAATTCTTTTTTGTCGCCATTTTTAGTGCTACGAAAATTCGTCTTTGGGATTTGCCAAAAACAAAACAAGATGCAATTTTATTTTTTCAGGAGGGAAATATTTTACAGAAAAAACGAAAATGTACCAATTCCCACAACATGAAACTTTATCTTGGTAAACGTACGTTTTGGAAATGTTATTTCATTTGGAATCTTATTTATCAGAGTTCATATGGCGATATGATTGTTTTGAATCTATGCTAAACTCTATATCGGCTCATTTTCCACCGAAATCCGATTGTCTATTTTGATTTTAAATAAAGTGTTTTATTTTATGAATTGTCGCAAAAATTTTAAGTGTAGATTGGCGGCACTTAAAAACCGCCAAACCTGTAGCGGCGGTGGCGTTAATACGTAAGTACCGAATTTTTATTCCATACTTTTCTGAATCATATTACTTCAAACATTGGAATATACAAGAAGTATACATAAACACATAATGTCATACCATTTAATTTTTCAAAAAAAGTATTTTGAGAACAATTTTTATCAAAAAATTACAAACTAAAAAACGGAAAATAAAGAATTCTTAGGATAAAAAAACGATTTTAAGAATTCTTTACACTGAAATAAAAACTTTCATATTGTTTCTTTTTTTATTATTCTTATAGTTCTTAATCAGACGTAAAAAACCATTATGTAGAGAACCATCATCAAATGAAAAAAAAATATTTACAAGCAAATTTTTTATTGTAAAAATCATTGCACTTACCTGATTTATAATTCCCGGAGAATTCCAAAATGATAAGTTCCTTGTTTGAAAACTTTATTCTCAAATAATAGATACATAGTTTATCCCTTCATAACTTTTAGATAACATACTACACAGCAAAATGTTATAATTGATATGTATTTGAAATGTTATAATCTTGTTTTGTTTTTGGCAAATCCCAAAGACGAATATTCGTAGCACTAAAAATGGCGACAAAAAAGAATTGTTTTTTGTTTTTGTTTCGTCAGCATTCTTTATTTTACGTTTCTTAGTTTCTAAATAATGATTTTTATTGAAACTTGAAATTTTTTAATAAAAATTGTTGTTAAAAAACGTTGTTTATAAAATTAAATTTCATAAAATTATGAGGCTTATGTATACTTTTTGTTCATTTTAATTTTTGAACTAATATGATTCTTAAAACTATAGAATGTAAAGTTTAAATGGGCCTTTCATGTTATATCATTAAATTTAGTAATACTATTTCTCGGGCATTAGGTTTTAACTCTTATAAGAAGATACATATTTTTTTCTGTTAATGTACAAATATTTTTCCGATGTGTTTTGGATGTTCCTTCTCTAATAAAAAGAGATATCATTTTGTTTTCGGTTGTACAAGAAAGAAGATCAAGCATTTTTCTTTTTTAAATTTAATAAGCCACATTAAAGAAGGAACGTTGCAATGCTACACGTTACATTAACGACGTCTCCAGAGTAACTGAATGACGGTTCATATAGAAATCGCAGGTATGCGTCTCATACAACAACGCCCCCTATAGTTCGTTGCGATCGCGAATAGCTGAATTCTAGTTGAACTTATTGTCACGAGGTGTTATAATTTAATTGTTTTTTATGCTGGCTCAAATTCCGGTGGCAACGTTGTTCACGATGCCATGGTTACGAGCGATTCTGTAACTAGAGAGAGTAGTTGAAAAAATAATAAACAAAGTTCTTTTTATAAAGATGCCTCAAGATTCCTAACTTGTTATTTATATAAGGACACAACATTTGGTGACCCGTCGACGTGATCCGTAGTTGACACAGGTTTGTGAAATATTTTATAGTGAGAGGAAAAGCATTGAATTTTTGTATAATGGAGGACATAATCAGAAAACGTAAACCACTTAGAATGACTTTTACCAAAACCATAGGAAGTTTATTTGACGAATTAGAAAAACAAACGCCTGACAGTAAAAACATCAAACAGCAGTGTTTTACTTTAGATAGAGTTTTTAATAAAATAAAAGAATGTGACGAATTAATTTTGAACGATATAAAAACAGACGTTGAATTTGAAGCTGAGTATAATAAGATTGAAGAATATGATCAAAAAATGGATTTGGCAAGAGCAGAAAGTGAAATATTTTTCAGTAAACAAATTGTGTTGAATGGAGCGGCAAGTTCCGTCACTTTATCGCCAAATACAAAACGAAGAATGCGTCTTCCGAAGATTGAATTGTTACGTTTTGGAGGAGACCTGAAAGATTACCTTGGTTTTTGGAGCCAGTTCCAAAGAATACATACTGACAGCGAGTTGGCTCCAGAAGACAAGTTTCAGTATCTCCTGCAGTGCGAAACACACGGTAGCCGAGCTCGAGAAGTAATTGAAAGTTTTCCGCCAACAGCGGAAAACTATAAGAAGGCTATCGACGCGCTGAAAAGCAGGTTTGGGAGAGACGAGTTACTGATAGAATATTATGTCCGTGAATTATTAACTCTTGTTGTAAAAAATGCTACAGAAAAAAGGGGAAATTTAAATATATTGCAAATTTGTATGACAAATTAGAGTCACATCTCAGATCGTTAGAATCGTTAGGATTGGCGAGTGAGAAATATGAAGCGATTTTGTTTCCATTGGTGGAGTCCTGCATTCCCGAAGATTTAATGAGAGTTTGGCTGCGAAATCCAATACAGTCGGGCGTAGCAGGTGAAATGGCAGATAATTTTGGAAACAAATTGAAAAACTTACTTTCATTTTTGAAACGCGAGGTGGAAGGCGAAGAACGTTTACAACTGGCGAGAAATGGATTTGATGGTGCTCGGACAAGGTTGAGGTCTAAGAAAGAGCAACACATCGACGAAGTCATTCCCACCGCCAGCACTCTGGTTTCTAGTGACATATCCCAGAGGCATCCATTTTGTGTGTTCTGTGACAAGACTCATGAAAGTAGAGATTGCTTCATTGCACAAAGTTGGTCTTTGGATAAGAAGAAAGAAGTCTTAAGCAATAAGAAAGCGTGTTATATTTGTTTCAAGGCTAACCATAGGGCTAAAGAGTGCAAAGCAAAACTCAAATGTATGATGTGTTCCAAGCGGCATCACGTAATTATGTGTTTCGAGTTACCAGTAAACAAAAGGGAGTTGACAGCTAAGGAAAGGGTAGATTCAAGTAATGTGTTGGTCGCCAAAGAGGGTAACGAAGTTCTTCTGCAGACTCTCTTAGTAAATATTGAAGCCTATGGGAAAAGAAAACTGGTTCGAGCTCTTATTGACAGTGGCTCCCAGAATTCTCACATATTGAAGAGAACTGCTAAAGAAATGGGCCTTAAACCTACGACAAGAAGAAATTTAGCCCAATCATTGTTTGGCGGCGTTACGACGCAAGTGAAAGATCATGGACTTTACCAAATCACTCTTAAATCACAAAATAGAAATTTTTCTCTGGACATACAAGTTTTTGATCAGCAGCCTATTTGTGGTACAATTCCTAGACTTAAAAGAGGACCGTGGAATAAGGAATTATATAAGAAAAAGATATGGATTGCTGATTACGGAGAAGGTTCACCTGATATAGAACTGTTAATTGGTGCCGACTTTTGCAAACAGCTATTCACTGGAAACATGGAACGTCTTCAATGTGGGTTGATTGCCTGTGAAACTCATTTAGGCTGGCTTGTTATGGGCAGAACCACCAATGATTCTTACGACCCATTACGCACTAATGCTTCTGTGAGTATAACCATGTTAATTCATAGTGATAAAATAGAACACTTTTGGGACATGGAAGTTTTAGGAATCAAAGATCCTGTAGAAAAGGCCCCAAAAGAAGAAGAAGTGATGAAATTTTTCAACGATACCTTGTCAACTGATATTGATGGGCGCTATATGGTTAAATTACCCTGGACAGACAATGCTGATCTTCCGGATAACCGAGTCATTGCCGAAAAAAGACTTCTTTCCACCATATCCAAGTTAATTTCTTCAGGAAGATATTTAGCCTATGCGTCGGTTTTCCAAGAATGGGAAAGGGATCAAATAATAGAGGTGGTTCCTGATGAAGTTCCGAAGGGGAGGTGTCATTTTCTTCCTCACAGAGGAGTTTTTAAGGAACATTCGACAACTAGAGTAAGACCAGTATTTGACGCCGCAAGTAAAGAAAAGGGCAAATTTTCTCTCAATGACTGTTTAGAGAAGGGTTTGAATGTATTGGATACCATTCCATCGATATTGATGAGATTTAGAGAAAAGAATCTTGGCGTGATTTCCGACATAAAGAAAGCTTTTTTACAGATATCTATAAATCCAGAAGATCGAGATTTTTTAAGATTTTTTTGGTGGAGTGATTATGAAAAAAAGAAGATGAAGACGTACAGACACAGACGGTTGGTCTTTGGACTGAATTGTAGCCCATTTATACTTGGCGCTGTAATCAACAACCTTTTACACAGTTGCCCTCAAAAATATCGTGACGTTGCTGAAATTTTGGAGAAAAGTTTTTATGTGGACAATTGCGTCACGTCAGTTGATACCGTTCGAGAACTTTCTCATTTCGTGACCGGAGCAACCGAATTAATGCAACTTGGAAACTTTGAACTTAGAGGCTGGGAAAGTACGACAAGTGACGCTGAATTGGAGCCTTCCCAAGTACTTGGTCTTCTCTGGGACCGAAATGAGGACGCACTTTTTTGTGATTCTGATCAATTTAATAGCAGCTGTGAATCTTTTACCAGAAGAAATGTGTTGTCCTCCATTCAAAAGGTTTTTGATCCCATAGGGTTTACTTGCCCTGTGACAATCATTCTTAAATTGTTGCTGCAAGAAACTTGGAAGAAAAAATTGTCTTGGGATGAACGACTCCCTGAGGAAGCAGAGAAGAAATTTATCAAATGACTGTCCGACTTGACTAAATTGAAAACCATACGAATACCCCGATGTGTGATTCCTTTAGGATACCGACAGTCTTTCAGCTTGCACACCTTTTGTGATGCTAGCGCGTCGAGCTACGCTTGCGTAATTTATTTGAGATCAGAAGGAAAAAAGGGTGTTAATGTACAGCTACTACAGGCCAAGTCACGAGTCGCGCCGATACGACTCACAACCATACCTCGATTAGAGCTACTGGCATGCAGTATTGGCGCTCGACTAGCACAATCAATGCAGAAAGCTATGAGTTTAGAAGATGTACCTGCATTCTTTTGGTCGGATTCCACAACTGTTGGGACATTGGATTAAGAACATTGGATTAAGCACATTGGATTAAGAACAACGAAAATTGGGGTACATTTGTGAACAACAGAGTAAAGGAAATAGTTCAGCTCTCTTCAAGAGAAATGTGGAGACACGTTCCTGGGCACAGCAACCCAGCCGATCTCCCTTCAAGAGGATGCTCTGTTCAAACTCTTAAAGAGTCTAAGTGGTGGGAGGGCCCACAGTGGCTGAAAGGGTCAAAGGAGGAATGGCCCGACTCAGCAGAACAAACCGATGAAGATGAGGTCTCAAGAGAGAGAGAGAAACCCGTAGTTGTAACCAATCTTCATACTCATGAGACTACTTGGTATTTGGAACGGTTTTCAAAATACTCAACTATAGTACGAATGGTAGCATGGATCCTTCGATTCTGCGCAAATTGTAGAAACCCAGGTAGTATAAGAAGAGGAGAGTTATCTGTTGACGATATAAACTTTCCGCGATGCTGACGATCTGATAAGAATAAAGACAAAAATTTTCAGAAGGGAAGATGAAGAAAACTTCAAATGTCCCATAGTTTTACCGTCTGATCACCCACTTGTGGAAAAGTTAATTTATGAAAAGCATCTGGTTTCTTGCCACAGTGGAACTCAAGCTGTCCTGTCAGATCTTCGGCAAACTTTTTGGGTTCTCAGAGGTCGGAAGACTGTTCAAAGGATCTTGAAACGATGCATTCGATGTAAGAGATATTCTTCCAAGAAATTAGAAACCGTGCCTGCCTCCCTTCCTGAAGACAGGGTTCGAGACGCGTTGGTTTTCGAGGTGACAGGGGTTGACTTGGCAGGGCCACTCTATTTGAAGAATGGAGATAAAGTTTGGATATTATTGTTTACCTGCGCCGTGTATCGGGCTATCCATTTAGAGCTGATACAGAGCCTCTCTACTGATGGATTCTTGCTTGGACTAAGAAGATTTATAGCAAGACGTGGGAGACCACGAACTATATATATAGCGACAACGGAACAAATTTCTTTGGAGCGGTAAATTTAATGGCTTCTATCGACTGGAGCAAAATAATTCAAGAGAGTTCAATTTTGAGAATTCAATGGGTCTTTAGCCCTCCTACAGCCGCCTGGTGGGGTGGGTTTTGGGAGCGTATGGTCCAAATGGTGAAGAACCTTCTGAGAAGAGTTTTAGGAAAAGCATCCATAAATTTTGAAGAGTTGAGTACCGTTCTATGTGATGCAGAAGCAGTTATCAACTCCAGACCACTCAACTATTTATCTGAAGATCCAGAGGACTTAACACCACTAACCCCAGCTATGTTCCTTCAGGACGTTCAAACGGTGGGAGTGCCGAACTTAGACAATTTAGATAGCGTCAACCTGGCCAAAAGGTGCAGATATCAACAGAAATTGAGAGAGGATCTCCGGAAGAGATTTCGGGAAGAGTACCTCAGTATGCTTATTCATAGGCAGGAAAGTAAAAAACCTATCAAGCGAATACAAATTGGAGATGTGGTCCTCATCGAGTGTGACAAAAGGAGACTGGACTGGCCAATGGGACGAGTAGTTGAAGTTTTCCCTGGGAAGGACAACTCGGTTAGAGTCGTAAAATTGAAAACTGGAAAAGGCGAACTAATTCGTCCTGTGCAACGATTGCATCCTTTGGAACTCGATTTCACAAATGAAATATTTAACCGTGAACCATTTAAACAAGTAAAGATCAATAACTTTAAAGATAAAACTAAAGTTGATAGCCTCAAAGGTGAAACTGAATTTGGAGAGATTAGAGATGATGAACGATGCACAGACTTAATGAAAACTAAATGTGGTAGGGCTGTACGAAAACCAACTCGTTACAGTTAATTTAAGTTTCGTTAGTCGTCAACTGTTGTAGCTTCTTCTACCTTTGAATGTCTAAGAGATTTGTGTTTGATTATTAAGAACAGTCAAAGGTGGGAGTGTGTCACGAGGTGTTATAATTTAATTGTTTTTTATGCTGGCTCAAATTCCGGTGGCAACGTTGTTCACGATGCCATGGTTACGAGCGATTCTGTAACTAGAGAGAGTAGTTGAAAAAATAATAAACAAATTTCTTTTTATAAAGATGCCTCAAGATTCCTAACTTGTTATTTATATAAGGACACAACACTTATTCTTTCAAAACTAAAAAATACTTTCCAAGAAAACGATTAAAATTAATTAAGAATCAGCACAAATGGCACTATTTCAAATAACTTGGATAATTTTTTATTGTTGTTTTCCGAATTATATGCATACAGAAATACATACTATTCCATAACGAAGAAGAATATGCTATAACTATTACAATTCTGTATGTTCTGAATTCATATTTATTCACTTGAATGACGAAAGCAATGTTGACTTCACTTTAATTCGTAATGAATTGAAGACAGAAAAAATGCATTTTACCTTAATACACACATCTGTAACAGTATCCGAAATCGGAAGTCATCAGTTGCAAGTTTGTTGATAATAGAAATTAAAAATTATTGAGGAATTTTTCTTCAAATGTTTGGCGTGTTCTGTTTCTGAAAGATTTACTAATATTCTGGAGATTTTTTTCAAGTTCTTCGGTCTTTTCCTTAGGGAAATTTTGTTTCTTATTTGCTGCTAACAAATGGCGTCTGATTCAGTCAATGATTTTGATGGAACTAAATGAAAACGTGATAAATTAATGTCTGATATTTACAGGCTCCCGCTAGACGGCGTACTCGAGCGCTGCGATAGCGAATTTTGTTTAATATTTTTAAAGTTACAGCAAAAAGAACGTAAGACAAAAAAATATTATTTTATAACAGTAGTCATATCTCCCTAAATATTTTAAACCAAGTTAACAATATATCATGAAATTATTGCTAATAAAAAAGTAATCGATGCAAGTTACAAGCTTATTGCAATATTTATGACATAATAAGGGGCTCAAAAATACTTTTCTTCGTTTGTAGTTTATTAACGGGCCCTCAATTCTCTGAAAGCTTTAAAATTTGTTGATAATTATGAGAATTTGAATGATTTAAACACCTAAAAAGTTATAAAATAATTCTTTTTTAGTGTTTCTTGAGAAATTAAAAATGAAAAAGAAAATCAAAAACTGAACGTATCTCCTTTTTCATTGTAGGTTAGTGCATGCTGCAATTACTATTCCTAACATCCATTATAAAAAGTTTAACTATCCATTTTAAAACTATCCATCTAACTATCCATTATAAAAAGTATGAAAGTGTAAAATTTTAAAAGTGTTCAAATAGGATTAATAGTTCTTAGTTATGATAATTATTAAGACTAAAATAGCAAAAAATAGCTTGTAATGAAGTTTCAAAACAAAGAAATGAAAAGTTTTTCTCAAGAACACACATAAACTTGATATCTCAACAATAAATTCAATACTTTAACCTGTAATAAGGAAATTTCTCACCCTTTTATCACCTGCTACAAGGCATTAGTGGAAGATTTAAAAAAAGTTAAAGTATATTTAAATTCGTAATGATCAAATATCTATCCCTGAAGTATCAAGCGGTGATGTAATTTTCAGTAGTTTTGAATAAATAATTTTTTTTTTACTGTATCTTTTGTACATACATATAAAATAAAGAATTTGTGTGTGCAGGTGTATCTGCATACCGGGTTGCAAGTGTACCGTTGAAACTAAAAATAACATGACTTCAACATAAAGCGAAATGAATATATTTGCAAACAAATTACAAAGCCCGATTTTTGATTTTGTATTAGATTTTTAATTATGAAATATTTCAAATGTGAATTTTTCGATATTTCTGTACTTTGAAAATTAGCAAAAAAAATATATATATATGTATATATCATAGAATTTCGGTTTGATATCCATCGTAAAATTAGACTTTTCCTTCGAAGTGAACCGCCTCATTTCTTTTTCTTAGGATGATTTTTTTCATTTTCAAGAAAAAAATAATTTGAGAAACACACGTTTTAGTTCTCTCGAATTTTTAAATTGTGACATCCATTTATATAACATATGCAGTGCACTTTTCTATTCATTTAAGGCCCAAAAGAATAAAGAAACACATAATTAGGCGATTTTTAATTCATTTTTAAACGTAGAGAAAATTAAAAAAAAATTGATTCCCTCGGCAACTTTTTTTACCGTTGATGCCAGATTGTTTCATCTCTCGGGCGACGCATGCACTGTATTCAATTTTATTTTATTTTATAACCGTCGCTCAGCAGCTGACCCATTTTTGAGTGTACAACACAACTACGAACGTTCAACTCGGTAGTCTTGAAATTTTGAACACAATCCAGAAGACAAGGGGACTTCTGGATCAAGTATTGGGAGAAATTTGCTTTCCTGGCGGACTTTTTGATTGAACTTACCCGCATTTGCGTTACATGGAGAGGAAAACCATGGAAACCTTCCACCGCTAGCCTGACGGCATGGAAACTCTAACCCACGATCCAGCTATCACTAAAGATATTTTACGTCAGCACTGTGGTCAGTGCGAGATGGATGAGGATTTCAATTGGACGAGCCTTCGCTGAGATTCGAACTCGGTTCACCTCATTGGGAGGCGAGAGTTATGGTGTATTCAATTATTCTCAGCCTTAATTGCTTGAAAGCCTTTTTTATACTACTCATTATGTATTAACAGAAATGTATACCTTTGTGGTTCAAGATAGGATCTTTTGTACACCTTTCAGTGGTTCTTTAATCCTCGATGCAAAGGTCCACTGAAAAATTTGGATTTTAATATTTAGTATGAACGTAGTAAAACATAAAACAAAGGGCATTACCGTCATTTACTAGTTTGATAAGTATAATATTGGCAACTAGTAATTCAATGTATTTTTGTTCTTTTTAAATTATTTTGGTGACTTTAAGTTTTTATAACCCCCAGAACCCCGCTCAATTTTTTTCACATAAATTAAAAAACACCTGTCCAAGAGTTTTACACACAGAACATATCCTGGATGAGAAGAATGAGTTGGGCTTCTATGAGTCTTGAGTCTATTTGCTTTTATCATATAAACGTATGTCTTTTCTCTGCTGTTTAACGGAATTCCAAAGAATATCAATCATCTTTCTCGATTGTGTGCGGTCAATATTGCATTTACTTCTTACTAAAAAGATCTCAAACCTATTTTTAGTAACATATTTTTTTTATCAATTGTAGATTACTGATTTTCAGATGTATCAATTTGTAAAGAAAAGATGCGGTGTAAGATTTGTGCTCAGAAAATCATAAAATAAGATGGAACTAAAATATTTTTCGTATTCTTACGTTTTTATTTTATATCTCGGAAAGGAAATATTTTTCCGAAAACTTTTAAAGATGATTACTTTTAGAAAATTTTCTTTCCAAGAAAGAAAAATTGCTCTTCTTTCCTTTTAAAAATAATTTTTTAAAGAATGATTACAGTAAGATAATTTTGTTTTCAAAAATATTAGGGTATTTTAACATTTTTTTTCCTATCTTTTCAGGATAAAAAATTAGGAAAGGATATTGAAAAGACATTAATTATACTTCGGAAAGACTTTTCTTAAAAAAAAAAAAATAAACAAAAGTTTTTAAACAAGCAATTTTTTTGAAAAATGCTTTTTTATTTTATTTCCAGGTAGCAAAAGAATCCCGGTGTATTAAATGGTGACTAGTGCACGTTACATCTGTTGGGGTCGCAAAGCCCCCCAAGTTCCCGTAAAAATCAATAATTCTGGGGGTAATGAATTGAAGATTCATCGTTTTCGGATTCAGGTCAAAATTACAATCTGCTGATGGATGAAAAGTGTGACAATGAGTTCTCCCTGTGAAACCGGATGTGACGTATGTGTGTGGCAAAACTGTAGTCTTGGTCATAGATGGCGCTACTAAAAAACAAGAAGCACATGGTCTTCAAGCAGGCTCATTGACATTGGCAAATGGCACTTGTAAAAACAACAACTTTATAACGCAAACACTTTATTTGCTACATTTAATATAAATGTAGAACAAGTCGACATATTTCAAGCGTTCAAATATAGGCATCTATTTTTAAGACTCATTCGAAGTGAATAACAAAAATAAATAGATTTAAAAATGAAATTGCAATGTTGACTATAGAAAAATGGAAAAGAAAATGAAAGTGAAAAATAAAACTAGAAGAACCATGATCGCCGAGAGGGGCAAATCAGGACAGGGTGCATTTCCATGCACTAGATGGAGAGGATCTCACCCTATTAACTTGAATAAGTTCCTTCAAAATCCTGTATCAGGGCAATCTACCACTGAACAAACCGGATGCGTTTGAAAATTTTCTTTATAGGAGCATGATAAATTTGTCCGTTTTCAAGAACAATTGCACAACATTTTAGGAAATTTTCTCATAAATTTAACTCACATAACCTTACAATTATTTTCACCTGCGTCGTAATAGCCTATCTTGATGGTCTGAAATCGGTTTTTATTCATATAAATGCTAATTCTTCAGTTAATAACATGAGTTTTACGCCCTACCACCACAGAGTTTCAAAACGCCTTCTGCTCTGACTTGCCTTTCTCAGCTATCATGGTTCCCCCCAAAAAAATTTTTCTTTTATTTAATTAACCATTTCTTAATTGGCAATTTCACATTCCTTTCGAAATTTGATTTTTCTCATTCATGTCTAATCTGTCATTAGAATAGACGTCTATTTTTAAACGTTTAAACATGTCGACTTTTTCCACCAGAATAATTTATGCAGCAAGGAAAAAAAATGCGTGCGTTATGAAGTACATCTTTCAGCTTCAGTTTCTTCAGATATTTCATTTCATTCAGGCGTTAAATATGTTCTTGTTAATAATATTCCAAAATGCAATTTTGATCTCATTGCTTAAGTCTATTAATTGTGATATAATTATGGTTGACTAGTCTCGTCAAAACGTGCAGAAATACGTAAATTAAATACTCCATTTTCCTATATTTTTTCAAAATAACTAATAACAGACAACAAATGTTGTTTTTAAATATTCTAAAATGCTAAGTTTAGCTTTTAATTTAAAACTCAAAAGGAATAAATGCAAACTTTGAATAAGGAAATTTCTTAAAACACGAGGGAATATAATTTAATAATACTGACAATTAAATAATACTGACAAATTATTGAGCACCTTAATTATTTCTTTCTCAAAAATAGATAAAAATATTTGAAAGAATGAATTAGTTGAGTTCCTTGAGTAATAATAGATTTAGATTTAATTACTAGCTTTTAATTTACCATTGCAGTCTTTGAAAAAATTTTAATCTCTAAATTTAATGTTATTTTCAGTATTTTGATTGCTTTATTAACATATATTCGAGTTTATAAAGATTAAAAAGATTATTGTTATTTATTCAGCAAACAATAATATTACAAACATAAAATAATATATAGCAACAAAAATATTTGTCTTCGATAAATAATTGTACACGATTTCTTCAATTTTTTTTGTTGTACTTTTTCAATTAACTGTTTAAAATTAAAAATGATTTATTCGTTTAGAAATATTTTAGTGCTAGTTTAGAATAAAAATAAATACATTTGCGATCTAAGTTTGCATCACCATGTATATCTTTATTTATTCCTCAAAAGAGACGAAAAATGTTTGGAGAGAGAGGGCTGAAAGTTCAGGCGCTATCCAGGTTATCTGATTTGGGTCAAAATTATATGACTATTCGAAATGGTCCTTAGAGGAGAAACTAGCTGCATGGTGTGCGTATTTATAGAAGTAGATATTACACGGTGTTTCCTATTCACCACCATTAATATGTGGTAGAGCTCCTGACAACTAACTTTAGTTAGAGAGAAACGACAATAGCTTCAAAATCGTTCAAAACATTGGGGCTACGAGGGAGAAAATGGAATGGTTACCACACATAGTGACGTTACTTTCTATTTTCACTTTCTTCCTCCATGTTGAAATCTTTTAGCTTTCACAGTGATTTTTATTGAATTTATTTTTTTATTTTTTTGGTATCACGCAATGTTTTATCTAAAAGATATGTTAATAATAAAACTGAAATGAATAGCAATTTAATTGAAAACATATTGTTGATAATTAAAAAAAAAATTAAATTGGTAATTTTTTTAATCGTTATTTTAACTAACATATTTTTTATTACCGGAATAAATATTTTTAAGCAAAATAGAACGATTGTTTTGAATTTAAAATTAAATTGGCATTAAAGTAGCTAATTTACTCTTCTATAAAGGGATAGAATAATCAATTAAGAATTCATTCATGAAATCTTAACTGATGAAAAAATAACTGTAAGATTAATATGAACATATATTGAAGCCGAGAAAATATTTAAAATAACAAGTTGCAAAACTAATTAAAAAAAATAATAAATCAAATTGCTGATGTGTATTGTTGGCTTCATAAATCTAAAAGTGCAACTTTATTTTCAGTTTGTTTGAAAATTTTCACCTCGAAACAATTTCTTAGCAAGAAAACAAATTTTTTTTATCAAAAAATTAACAATTCTTTCGCCTTGTAATAACTTAAATATCTTCATAAAAGTAAAAAGTAGACCTACAATAATTTGAAATGGTAATATTTATTTCGCAAAATAAATGTTTTTTCACATAAAATTTTTCTATGATAAAATTTGAACAGATTAATTTTAAAAGTATTTTTACATAGCTGTAAATTTGAGATTCCGTCAAATAAAAATATCTTTTCCATCGCTCCAAGTCTATGAATAAAATCGTGTTTTACTTCGAAAATATTTGCATTGACCCATCAGAGAGAACTACCCGTTAGTCGTAATTCTCTAACGAATTTAGATAGTAGGAACTCTTGTAAAGATAGATTAGGGGACAAATAAGCAGAATTAATAATTTTCTCAAAATATCTCAAAATGACTAATTAAATAACCTAACTGATACATTTAATTTATATGGTATGCAAACAAAATTTTGTTCAGAATCCAAATAGATTTAAATTTCAAAGCATTTAAAATCTACAATGCGCATGTCTTACCCATACTGTAGTATGCAAAAGATGGGTACCCACATAATTAATTGCATAATTGCAAGTAAAAAGAGTACTAAAAGCATGAGTCTTAGCACACCATGCATGGAAACAACAATGCAGATTTGGCATTCGAACCGCTTTTATCCCTGATGGCATTCGAATATATGTAAACCATCCCATTTAAGAAGCCCTTCATCATCGGACAGAACTCAAAGGTCGAAGAGGTAGATGTTTTTAATTCCCTACATTTAACTTTCACAAATAAACTGATGATGCATATTTAGTCTATTCGGCACTATACTTAGATTCTTGTAATAGAGTACTAAACACTTGAGTCTTAGCACACTATGTAAATCTTAGAACATCAAGTAAATAGAGTACTAAAAGCATGAGTCTTAGCACACCATGCATGGAAACAACTAATGCAGATTTGGCATTCGAACCGCTTTTATCCCTGATGGCATTCGAACATATGTAGATTAGATCGGGGATTGTTGCCTTGCTAAAAAGCTCGTTGAATATCCTTCGCCTGGGCATTCGCATCTGCACAGGTGACAACTCGAGGTTGATCTTCGTCGCGTGCTTCCTTTGCAAGGGCATCTGCCCATTATTATTTTACTTAATAATAGTTAGAAAAATTATTTTAAGATATACAATTTTTTTGCATCATCACAAAGTAGGTAATTTCACATGGCAAAATGCAAAATTTCAGCGAACTCAGTCGAATTGTTCTTGGGAAATCAAACTTTAAAAATGTTGTATATTTCGAATTCGATTTCTCATCAAAAATTCCCCCGATTTCACTCAAACTTTGAATTTTGTTATGAAAAATCACCTACTTTAAAATGGCGTAAAAAATCAAATATCTTACACTTCATTTTTTTCGTCAATTTTTAAATAAAATAATAAAAAATAACGATAAATATTATTATTTATTTCTTTCAATGTAATTATATTTCGATAAACGAATTTTATAATTTTGCGTCAAGCTCTTCGATTAATTTAAAAAGTAATCAAGATATGGCAAAATACGTAAAAAGTAAAATTAACATGACTCCTGACTAAACTATTGGGACTATACTTTCCCTACAGCGGCTACCCCTTTTGTTTTGGGGGTCAGAAATCCAAATTCGTCCAAAAAAGGTACGTTTATTCCGAGAAAGTACATTTTTGTGTCTAATTTCTTAAAAGACCGTGTGCACTAATTAATTTGCATATTTGAGGTAAATCTCCTCGAACCATTAAGATTGGGTCTTTGAATGTGAATATCTGATTTCATCATTTAATCAGAGGTTATTCAGAGTGGTCAGTTTATTTTTGTCACCCTGTATATTTCAGATCGTATGATATAAAAAAAATTAAAGGTTAGGTCTTCCGCGATTATAAATTTTCAAATGTTAAAATTTAAAATTTTTCTCTAGATTACCAAAGAGCAAAAATTGTAACAATTTACAGTAAAATTACATAAATTTTTTATATATACATATAAAATTGTGTAAGAAAACTTTTCTTTCTTTTGTACTTTTTCTCCCGACCTTCTGCTTCCAAACTCTGTCCTTGAGACAAAATCGATACTTTTCCAAATCATCTCCATCTTCACTTATTGCATCACATCATTCCAGCAAGTCTAAGAGTTCAATCATTGCTAAGTGACCGAAATGTCGACATGGTTAATTACTCATCACTCATCTGAAATCTCAGTTTCATTTTTTTTCTCCCTTACATTATGCAAAAAATAGGGAAAAAATAATATTATATAGTGAAAAACTTTACCTATAAAAGACCAGAATCCGTTTTGAAAGTCAGCACAATTCAAGTAACTATATGGAGATGGATATCGCCTGTTTTTACACATACAATAAAATGAATGCTTAAACTGTTCGAAACAGTTAATTTTTATGCATTTGATGAATTGTGCAATTAAATTATAATTTTTCTGGGTCAAAAATATTATAATTTTTTTATTTTGGCAAAATCCATATTCTTCATTTTCTTTGTAGTGATTTATTTTTGAGCCGATTCCAACTAAAAACTATAAAACTTTTAACAAATATATGTAGTTTTCTGTGTTTAACTATGCGAGATTATAATTTAATCGCATTAAGCATACTGTATGAAAACAAATATTGAAGTTTAGTATAATAAATTCATAGAAATGATGGCGCATTTTCTAACTAAAGCTATGAATTTTGACAAGCTTGCTGAAGCGTTCTCAAAAGCAAATTTAATTGACTAACTGTTAAAAGAGAATTAGGTTTTAATTTTTTTTAATGTTAATTATTTATTAAATATGTGTCTATAGTTTCAGGCTCACTGAGAAATCTCTATGGTGAAAAGTACCAGAATATAATGAAATTCACCATATTTCTGGCCAGATTTCAAAATCTGAAACTAAAGAGAAAATAGAGTAGTGGGAAATATTTTTTTAAGGCACGATTAATTTAATATAAATATATGAAAATGAAACGAAGATAGAGAGTAGTGGGATGTATTAATTTAAGGGACGCATAATTTAATATTTTGAAATCTGGCAGCATAGTTACGAATTATTTCTAAACCTTTTTTGCAAGATAATGCTAAGTGCATTTCATTTGTTCTGCTTTCTAGCCTTATATGTTCGTGTATATTGCTATTTGTGTTTTGTTTTCTATTTTTCCAGAAGTTTTGCGATTATTGCTAGATTAAATTATTTTCGATTCGGTCTCTTTCTTTTCCTCACTTTATGTACTGATATACAGGGTGTTTATAAAGTCCAGGACCCATTTTGATGCTTAGTAACTCGTAAAAAAAGTAGTGCGTGAAGTCCCTCCGCGCGGAAGAAGTTAAACTTCGTAACCTGCGACGTTAATTGTAGAAGAATCTGCAGTCGTAGAAGGATAACTAGTTCTATTCAACGATACAAAACAAATGAAATAAAATAAAAATATGACCACCGAAGCCGACGTCTTCAGGGGGTACCGGCCCCGGTAGGCATTAAAAACAAAACCATTTCTATTTGAGGGAGAAGCAAAAGCTTAAAATATCTCCCTCAGTACCCCGATGGTTTTGTATAGAGGTCCAGGAAAAACAAGATACGTTCAAAAGAATAAACAAATTACGAAAAGAAAATCAATAAAAATCATCAGAAAATTAAAAACTCACAGTCACAGGTCAAGAATAAACTTCAAAAGCAAGTGGAGGAAAAGAAAACACTAAAAACTGAAAAACAACGCCCCCTATAATAATGCGCAGTAGAAGTTTAAAAATGAAATGAAAAAGGTCAGGAGAAGGAGATACGTAGATAAATTAATAGAATGCTTAACTGGGGCTGCTCAGTTAAGACTAGAATTGCGCCCTGTTAAAAGAAAAAATATATAAAAACTTAAAAACCATCAATCATTTTTTTAATTAAAAAATTAACATTACAAAAATTGAAAGGAAAATCATTTTTACTCAAATTATTTAAAAAATTATCCACAGCTTCCCGAAAACTTTCAACATTGTTACAAATTTTCTTGATCCTAACTAATTGCGAAAAAACAAGATTTTTGAATATTTTACTACACAAATTAGTTTTAAAGTTGCAGAAAAAAATAACATTAAAATTAAAGGCTTTTCTTTTATCAAACACACCAATTTTAATAAAATTGTTAACAATATCAATTTTAAAATCTAAATATTCAATATTAAAGCAATTTTCATTAGTTTTTTTCAGGACCAAATCACCAGGATAAATAGTATAAATAAAATTATAATCGTCACAATTAAACAAAATCAAATCATCAATGTATCGGAAAGCATTAAGCACTCCATGTTCAAGAAATTTAGCCTCGAAAAAGTGCAAAAAAATGTTGGCAAAAGCCCCAGAAAAGGAATTACCTTGTGGAATTCCAATAATTTGTTTATAAAAATCTAAACCATTAAAAAGAACATTCTCAAAAAGATTAAACTTGCATAAATCTAACCAGTTAAACCTATCAATTTTTTCATCAAATAAATACTTGTCATAAATACCTTCACAAATCTCACAAATCACACAAAAATTTTAATAATAGTAATTGTTCCACGGATTATGAAATTTTACATTTTCAATTTCATGATTTTAATAATGTTACTCTTTTTATTTTGGATTTTATGGAAAATTTAGAGAAAAGACTTGATTTAGAAAATATTTACATTGGTAGTCTTAAAACTCTTTTTCCTTATGGATTAAATAGTAAATTTAATGGGGAAGGTACTGTTAATACTGAAGATTTTTGTATTTATAATAAATTAAAAGTTTTTGATTTTCCTGGTGTTTGTGATTCAAAATTTAGAAGTAAAAGGGGAGGTGGAAAAGGTAAGGGTAAATTTATTGAGTTTGATGAGTTTTCGAATTTTTGTAACTTACCTGTTAATTTGAATAATATTTTCACTATTAGGAAATATATTTTTGGTTTTAAAAATAAAGTTTTAAAAAATTTCCTTATTAAATTTGGTTCTAAAATTAAATTTGATACTGAACTTGTTAAATTTATAGTTTTGGATTTAATTAAATCAAAAATTGGTGTCAATAAAACTGATTTGCTTTTTAACACTAGAAAGACGGAAAATTAGTATATACCTATATTGCCGAAAAGCAGTCAAAATGACTAGATTGTGAATGCGTCCAAAAATTTGTTTAAAATTAATTTTTAAAAATTATTTATATTATTTACAGTTATGCAACAAGTTATTAGTAAGTATTAACAATAAAAAAAATAATATGTTGTTCAAAAAGTCACAAAATTCTAAGAAATTGTGTTATTGTATACATCATTGTTTTTCTAATTGAAATTAAAAGCAGTCAAAATGACTTCCTTAGGCAATCTAGTGTTAATAATGTTTCTAAAGTCGAAAAGGTTTTTTGTACGATTAATTTTCATGATAAGAATTTTGAAAATGCTAAGTTACCACAGATTATTCATGGTCTTTCTGATTTCTTTCCTTTAGAACAAATTAGGGTTACTGCTGCTTTTAAATATTCTTCTACACTTAGGAAAAAGGTGTGTAATTATAATTTTTTAAGTCGAAATCTTAATTGTATTTCTAAATCTGATTGTTATTGTAATGAGGAGGGTTTTTCAAAATTTATTGATAATGATTATGGACATGTTATTACCGGAAATTTGGAAATTGTGGGTGATCAGGATCTAATTAGCATTTTAAGTAAGGGTTCAAAATTTAGAACCAGAGTTAAGATGAAAAAAGAAGATTTTATTTTATCCATTAAAAAAGATCTAGATTTTTTTATTGCAAAAATTTCCAGAAAATATCATTGGCCTGTTGAAGGTTTTTCTGAGTGGAAAGCTAAAATTATTGAAAGGGTTAAATTTAATTTATTTAATACCAGTTTTAGTTCATTTCCTAAAGGTACTTTTATTGATTATGATTTATCTAGAAAAATTAAAAATCTTAAGGATAAATTCATTGTTACTGTTGTAGATAAAGCTTCAAATAATTTCTGTATTATGTGTAAATATTTTTTTAAAAAATTGATTATTGGGGAATATAATGCAAATAATACCTATTTGAAGTTAAAAGAAGATAAAAAAGTTATTGAAAAAAGAATTATTGCATTTAGTAAAAAATTAAAATTTAAATTAAATAGGATTACATTTCCATATTTATTTCCAATAGTTAAATTTCATAAAAATCCGATTAAATTTAGGTTTATAGCATGTGGTACTAATAGTTATAATTCTGATATTAGTAAAAGGTTTTTTTGTTTTTTAAAAATTATTTTGCTTAAAATTAAAAAAGAGAAAAATATTATTATTGAAAGTAATGTTGAAGTTTTGGATTTTATTAAAAGTAATGATATTTCCACTATTAACACTTTTGATTTTGAAAATTTGTATACCAGCATACCACATGAAAAAATTATTGAGATTTGTGAAGGTATTTATGACAAGTATTTATTTGATGAAAAAATTGATAGGTTTAACTGGTTAGATTTATGCAAGTTTAATCTTTTTGAGAATGTTCTTTTTAATGGTTTAGATTTTTATAAACAAATTATTGGAATTCCACAAGGTAATTCCTTTTCTGGGGCTTTTGCCAACATTTTTTTGCACTTTTTCGAGGCTAAATTTCTTGAACATGGAGTGCTTAATGCTTTCCGATACATTGATGATTTGATTTTGTTTAATTGTGACGATTATAATTTTATTTATACTATTTATCCTGGTGATTTGGTCCTGAAAAAAACTAATGAAAATTGCTTTAATATTGAATATTTAGATTTTAAAATTGATATTGTTAACAATTTTATTAAAATTGGTGTGTTTGATAAAAGAAAAGCCTTTAATTTTAATGTTATTTTTTTCTGCAACTTTAAAACTAATTTGTGTAGTAAAATATTCAAAAATCTTGTTTTTTCGCAATTAGTTAGGATCAAGAAAATTTGTAACAATGTTGAAAGTTTTCGGGAAGCTGTGGATAATTTTTTAAATAATTTGAGTAAAAATGATTTTCCTTTTAATTTTTGTAATGTTAATTTTTTAATTAAAAAAATGATTGATGGTTTTTAAGTTTTTATATATTTTTTCTTTTAACAGGGCGCAATTCTAGTCTTAACTGAGCAGCCCCAGTTAAGCATTCTATTAATTTATCTACGTATCTCCTTCTCCTGACCTTTTTCATTTCATTTTTAAACTTCTACTGCGCATTATTATAGGGGGCGTTGTTTTTCAGTTTTTAGTGTTTTCTTTTCCTCCACTTGCTTTTGAAGTTTATTCTTGACCTGTGACTGTGAGTTTTTAATTTTCTGATGATTTTTATTGATTTTCTTTTCGTAATTTGTTTATTCTTTTGAACGTATCTTGTTTTTCCTGGACCTCTATACAAAACCATCGGGGTACTGAGGGAGATATTTTAAGCTTTTGCTTCTCCCTCAAATAGAAATGGTTTTGTTTTTAATGGCTACCGGGGCCGGTACCCCCTGAAGACGTCGGCTTCGGTGGTCATATTTTTATTTTATTTCATTTGTTTTGTATTGATACTTTTTTCTGAAATTTCTGCTGCTTCTTAGCGCGTTTTTTTCAAAGAAGTTTTATCCTTTTGATCTTAATTATTTGTGTTTTCTTTCAGTATTCTATTCAACGACTCTTTTTCCTGCTCCGCTCGCTTCCGTGCTCTGTAATCACGGTAATATTTTGCATTTTTCCCTCTTGAACCAGTGGAAGTGCTTGTGGTTGCCTCATCGTCTCGCCATGGAAAATGTATTTGTATTAATAATGTATGTGAATGCTTCATAATGTAATTTCAGAAGAGAAACATTCAATTGATATTCACAAGAGACGTACCTTGACATAACCTTAAATCCGTCGCATTGTCCGTGGGATTGTTTTCACTCATTTTTTACAATTGATATCCACTAAATTTGAAAATAAAAAGTACTACCCTATTAAATTATATGTGTATCAAAACAAACTAAAAAAACATTTATGGAAAAACAATACTTTTATGATTTTTATTATTTTTATGTTAGTGAGAACCAAAACAATATGGAAATGAATGAGGGAAAACTGGATCCTACCACGTGATTTCCCGGCCAATAAAAATGTAGCGTTAAACGTTTAACGCAACCTTGTTGGAAGTCGCATAAGAAGTATGACTTCTATAATAAAAATGGATAAAATTAATAACATAAATGGTTAGATAGACTCAAAAAGTTTCATGACCCTTGTCAATGATCTTCCTCGTGTTTCCCCTTTGTTGCACGGAGAATATCAAGTCGATAATGAATAAATAATATTGACAAAAACACTTTTATTAATTCGGTTTCGAATTAAAAAAAAACAATAATAATGAAAGAAAATAGGAATTAATAAGTTACTAAAATAACGCCTACTACGGATTAACCACAAATCAAATTTTCATAAGATTAAATTTTATTAGTAAAGGCTTCAATAGTTTTTTGCTAGTGCTTTGAACAAGATTTGAAATGGCAAAACTACCGAAATTGCAATAGCTATTGCTTTTGATCCGAAATATGTTCCCATGTCGTTACTTATGATCCTAAATACGTTCTTATATCTTTATCGCTGTATTCTTCCGTAAACTTCAAAATTTCTTCGATAACATTGACGATTAAGAAATATCATCACTTTTCTTATGAAAAATTAGATTTTGCTGGAGGATAATCTGAAAAAAATAATAAAACTATTAAAAATATGCGTAAAATTGTCAAAATATAAAAATAAAGTTTTAAAGTTTTGACTTTATTTTATCATTTTTAAATGTTTTTTTAAAATAAATATTACATGTTAAATTTTTTAGAACAATTAAGAAATCTCATAAATCTTTATATATATATTTCTTCTGTGCACGTGTTTGTCACTGAACTCCTCCTAAACGGCTGTACCGATTTAAATGAAATTTTCTGGTGTACCTTCAGAAGGATTCGAGAATGGTTTAGATTCACAATTCGGTCCAATTTAAATTGTTTTTTTATTTAATTTTTTATTGAGTGGGAAAAATTCTACTTCTTAAAAGTTATACTTTTTATACGGCTTCCAACAAGAAAGCGTTAAACGTTTAACGCTATATTTTTATTGGCCGGGAAATCACGTGGTAGGATCCAGTTTTCCCTCATTCATTTAGATATTGTTTTGGTTCTAACTAGCATAAAAATAGTAAAAGTCATAAAACTTTTGTTTTTCTGTAAATATCTTTTTAGTTTGTTTTGATACACATATAATTTAATAGGGAGCAGGAAAAAGAGTCGTTGAATAGAATTTGTAATTTCGTGTTATTATTGTGTTTGAAGAATTTTGAAGTGTGCATTTTAAAAATGTAAAAAACTACACATTTTGTAGATTCAGTGTGGAATCGAAGTGAGTATTTTGTATAATTTCAGATCGAATTTATACGCGCGTTGGTTAACAACCACTCTAACCTATAAATTTATTTGTGAAGCTAATTTATTCATATAAAACTTTTTCAATTGTTTTTATTTAAAATTTCTTATTTGAAATATTAAATAAAAAAGTAGAAAAATAAAATTACACATTTTTTATCTAAAATTTGGTACAATAAATCTTTTCTGTCCTTTTACTTAATTAAAATATCATTTTCAAAAAATTACTCATATTTTTTAAGTACTATTTTACAGTATTTTGTTTTACAAAGAAATGCCACGTCTTCGTGGAAGAGCAAGAAATATTGGTCGACGTACTCGAAACGCACAATTCGTCGATTGAATAGAACAGTTGAAGAACACTTGACGAATAATGTGAATTCAAGAAATCAAGTTACATCTTCACGTGAAAATGAAAATTCAGAGCAACGCAATCAACGTCTTCGTGCAAATGCATTAAGACAACGAGAGACACGAAAACGAGCGACCAACGAAAACAGAGAACGTAACCAACGGCGAATGCAAGATAATCGAGCATTGATACGAGCATCACTTGATCGTCTTGCGTTTGAATATGACCCTGAAATAGACTATTCGTCACATGCATTAATCTTAATCGGTAGTATGGACAACGAGTGTCAATATTGTCATGCTTTAAAGTACAAAGGTGAATCAGCTGGTTTATGTTGCGCATCTGGAAAAATTTCACTTCCACCGTTAAATCCACCACTGGAACCTTTGAAAACATTATTAGCTGAAACCGCATCTCAATCGAAATTGTTTTTGCGGAAAATTCGTAAATTAAATTCTTACTTTCAAATGACATCATTTGGAGCAACAAAAATTGTTCATAATGATGATGGTCGTAATTTTGAATCTACATTTAAGATTCAAGATCAAGTGTACCACCAAATTGGTTCATTGCTTCCAATGCCTAATGTCGATCCAAAATTCTTACAAATTTACTTTATGGGCGATGAGGAGCAACAAACTCATACACGATGCGCATGCAACCATGTAGAGCAGATGGAGGAACGAGAAATTGTGGACATTTTGGAAACATTCTTGCAAAACCATAACCAATGGATACGATTGTTCAAGACTCTTTTCAACATACTGCAAAACGACAACTACGCCATTGTTATGAAAGCAGACAAAGTGCCCTATGGAGAGCACACAGGCACATATAATGTTCCAACTGTTAATGAAGTTGCAGTTGTTATGGCTGGTGACCAATGTGAACGTCGAGATATTCGCATACAACGCAGAGATAATACAATACAAATAATTCAAGACAATCATCGTTCTTACGACGCACTGCAATATCCGTTGATATTTTGGGAAGGAGAAGATGGATATCATTTAAATATTAAACGAAGGAATCTAACAACAGGCACAACTTATAGATTATTTTAAATTTTTTTTGAACCAATTATTTTTGTTTATCTTATAAATATTATTATTCACAGGTGAAGAACTAATCAAGAAAGTTAGTGGATGAACTTCTACGCATACCGGTTGATGATTCGTGAAAATGAAGATAATAACATTCTCCGATGCAGACAGCTATTTCATCAGTACATTGTTGATATGTATGTGAAAATGGAAAGTGAGAGAGTGCGTTATATAAAATTTAATCAAGCGAAACTTCGTTCTGAGGAGTACATTCATTTGCGTGACGCCATAATCGGTAACGTAGATGCAACAAATGATATCAACAACATCGGTACCGCATATATTCTTTCATCATCATACATTGGTAGTCCGCGTCATATGCAAGAATATATTCAAGACGCCATTACTTACATACGCGCATACGGCCGACCAGATCTTTTTTATCACATTTACGTGTAATCCTGGGATGAAATTAAAAATTTGCTGTTATCAAGTCAAACATCGATGCATCACCATGATATCATTGCACGTGTGTTCGAACAAATATTGAAATCTCTGATGAAATTGGTTACACATCACTCGGTATTTGGTGAAACACGATGTTGGCTTTATTCTGTTGAATGGCAAAAACGAGGTTTACCTTGTAGTATTATTATTAATCGATAATTGAATCGATTAATGAGATGATTATAAATTATTTATTATATGTTGGATGACAACAGCTACAGGAAAAAGATAGAACAGAAACGAAAAATAAAATACTTACTTACTAACCTTCTGAATAAGATGTCTTGTATAAAAGCGATGAAACAACACTTCAATGGTGACTATGCGGACGATTTGAATTGATATTAATTATACCCATCAAGAATTTTGTTTAGTTTGATTCTGATCTCAGTTTGAAAAAAAAATCTGGTGACGCCATTCAGACTTCTTTCGCCATGTCTGAGGTAAGTGCTGTACAAATACCACTATATAACAGATCAGATCCTGCTCTTTGGTTTATTATGTGTGAAAGCACGTTTAGATTGGCATCTCCCAAACCTATAACAGAATCCATAACCAAATATAATTACATTGTTTCTCAATTACCGCCAGAGATTGCATCGATTGTACGAGATATTTTAATGAATCCTGATTCTACAGATCCTTACAATAATTTAAAAACAGAATTAATTGTTAGATCAGGCGAGTCATCGCAACAAGAAATTCGCCAACTTTTGTCTGGTGAAGAACTGGGTAACAGGAAGCCTTCCGAACTATTAAGGATTATGAAACGTCGTGCAGAAACATTAAAAGTCCCTGAAAAGCTTATGTTAGAATTATTTTTGCAGCGTTTGCCAACATCAGTACAAACGATTTTAGCAGCTGTTTCAGATTTAACTTTAGAAAAAGCAGCCGACATTTCCGATAAGATATTAGAAGTCACGCCAGTTCCCATGGAAACCCACTCTATAACTGAAAACGATTCAAATTCAATGGAAGAGAAATTACTTCGCCAAATAAAAAAATTAAATGAAAGAATTGACAAACTTGAAATTTCTCGCTCTCGTTCTCCTTGAACAGAAGTAATAGTGTTAAAAAACGAGATTCATCTGTTTGCTGGTACCATCGCAATTTTGGAAACAAATGTAAACCAGAAAAATGCGTTATGCCTTGTAAGTTTCGGGAAAACGGAGTTGGCGAAGAATAAACGCGACATGTTCTTTGCCACAAACATCGCGTCGCCTGTTCATTCGAGACCGGACAACAAACTTATCATTTCTGGTCGATACTGGATCCGACGTGTCCATTCTCACGGCAAATTATATTCAAAAAAGAAATAATCCTCTGCAAACAGTTTTCGCTGCTAATTCTACACCAATTAATGTTTATCGACAAAAAAACACTTTCTTTAGATTTCGGATTAAGACGAATTTTTTCTTGGTCATTTTTTATTGCTAATATTACGACGCAAATTTTAGGTGCCGATTTCCTTCACTCTTTTGCCTTAGTGCCAGATTTACGCAATAAATGTCTAAGAGATTTGACGACTAAATTTAAAACAAAAGGTCACGTTAAGGAAACAATTTTGCATTCAGTTAAAACAATATCAGGTGATTCCGTGATTCATTCACTTTTAGCAGAATTTCCCTCAATTACTAAATTACCGGAACCCAATCAACCCGTAAAACATAACACCCTTCATTTTATAAATACGGTAGGTCCTCCAGTAGTAGCAAGACCTCGCAGATTAGCTCCGGATAGACTAAAAATTGCAAAATCAGAATTTAAAAAAATGATGGAATTAGGGCACATAAGACCATCTAGAAGTAATTATGCATCCCCACTTCACATGGTCCCAAAAAAGGGAACGCTGGAGTGGAGGCCAGTTGGTGATTTTAGGGCACTAAATGCACAAACAGTGAAGGAAAAATATCCCATTCCTTGTGTAGCTGATTTCACATCTGAACTGCATGGCGCCAAAATTTTCAGTCACATTGACTTAGTAAAGGCCTATCACCAGATTCCAATTAACCCTGATGACATTCATAAAACGGCCATTTGTACACCTTTTGGACTATTCGAAAGTACACGCATGCAGTTCGGACTGTGCAACGCAGCAGCTACATTCCAAAGATTTATTGACGAAGTCACTAGAGATTTGCCTAATATTTATGCATTTGTCGACGACATATTAATCGCGTCTAAAAATCATAGTGAACATATACAAAACCTTAAGAATTTATTTGCAAGATTAGAACAATATGGTCTTTGTATCAATGTTGAAAAATGTACATTCAGTAAAAATTCTTTAAATTTCTTAGGCTTTAAATTAACAGAATTAGGAATCGAACCTCTACCCGATCGCGTAAAATGCATATTAGAATTCCCTCAACCTTCCAATTTAACACAACTTCGCAGATTTTTAGGCATGTTTAATTTCTATCGCAGATTTATCCCAAAAGCCGCTGATATCCTTAATCCTTTAATACAATTTTTAGAAGGAAATAAAAAGAAAAATCATTCTAAGGTCAAAAATGAGCCATTAAAATGGAATGAAAACGCAGAAAAATCCTTCTTAAAGGCAAAGGAAGCAATCGCGCAGGCAACCCTCTTAAAACACCCTATTCCTGGTGCAAACTTAAGCTTATGGGTCGACGCATCGGATTTTGCAATAGGGGGTTCATTAATGCAACTTTCAGAGGGGAAATGGGAGCCTTTAGCTTTTTACTCGATGAAATTAAATAATTCTCAAAAAAATGGTCAACCTATGACCGCGAGTTATTTTCTATTTATTCGGCAATAAAAAAATTCAAACACATGTTAGAAGGCAGAGAATTTCAAATATATACTGATCAAAAACCACTAATCTATGCATTCAAACAAAATCCGGATAAATGTTCCCCAAGACAACTGCGCCATTTAGATTTTATATCTCAATATTCAATTGACCTTAGACATGTACAGGGACCCGAAAATATAGTAACCGACACACTTTCGCGTATAGAATTAGATTCAATTACTAAATCGAATTTTCTGAATTTTCACGATCTGGCGAAGGCTCAACAAACTGATGCAGAAATTCAAGATATTATTCAAAATAAAAATTCTTCTCTTCATCTTGAACTCAAACCATGTCAAAATACAGACATTGACTTAATATGCGACAATTCAAATGGTTCTCCACGCCCATTCATTCCGACAACATTTCGAAGACAAATTTTCGAGCACTTGCATGGCATATCACATCCTGGTATTACAGCTACTACTAAGCTCATCTGTGCCAGATATGTTTGGCCAAATATGAAGAAAAACATAAAAGAATGGGTGAAATGCTGCGAACCTTGTCAGCGTTCTAAAATTCAAAGACACACCAAAGCTCCTCTAGGAACATTCAGCTTACCTGATGCTCGATTTCAACAAATACACGTCGACATTGTAGGCCCGTTACCTTCATCTGATGGTTACCGCTACTTATTAACAATGATCGATAGATTTTCAAGATGGCCAGAAGCCATACCGATTGTGGACATGCAAGCCAAAACCATCTGTCGTGCAATTTTCCACACTTGGATATCTCGATTTGGATGCCCTTCGATAATTACAACAGATCAAGGTTCTCAGATGCGATCATCTTTATATCGTGAGTTTTCCGGAATGTTAGGAACAAGCCGAATTCGTACGACAGCATACCATCCCATTTCAAATGGCATTGTGGAAAGATTTCATCGCCACTTAAAATCATCAATAAAAGCGCATGAAAACTCACAGTGGACAGAAGTACTTCCAGCAGTCCTTTTAGGAATCCGTACTGCTGTAAAGGAGGATATCAACGCATCGTGTGCCGAACTGGTATACGGAACAACTCTTCAACTTCCAAGCGACATGCTAGAAACATCCATCATTCCACCATGTGAGGATATTTTTGTTGATCGTCTTAGAAACACCATGCGTGAATTGAATCCAATTGCAACATCTGCTCATGGACGAACTACATTTTACGTTAATCCCTCACTAAGCACTTGTTCTCACGTGTTTTTAAGAGTGGATTGTGTAAAACCTCCCTTATGTCAATCCTATACAGGTCCACATAAGGTTTTGAAGCGATCAGCTAAAAACCTTACAATTCAACTAAATGGCAGGCAATCTACTGTGTCCATAGACCGTGTAAAGCCAGCATATTTGATTCCTACTACAGAGAAGGTTGAATCAAACTTACGGGTTGTAAAACCTGGAATTTCCAAATCCTTACAAACAGAAAAAAATCATTCTCCCAAGGAACCCGACAAAATTGTGACTAGGTCTGGAAGACATGTACACTTTCCAGCAAAACTGGCAACTTATGTTAGTTATTAACATTATTAGCTAAGCAAGGTTGTTTAGTATAAAATATTATTTTCAATGATGTAAATAGAGTAATATTCAAAATTTTATGTAAAATATTATGTCGTTTCAGAGTATAATTCACACTGGGGGGATACTCTGTAGTATTATTACTAATCGATAATTGAATCGATTAATGAGATGATTATAAATTATTTATTATATGTTGGATGACAACAGCTAAAGGAAAAAGATAGAACAGAAACGAAAAATAAAATACTTACTTACTAACCTTCTGAATAAGATGTCTTGTATAAAAGCGATGAAACAACACTTCAACCTCATGCGCATATTTTGAACAGAATTGATGAAATCATCTCTGCAGAAATACCAGACATTGAAATTAATAAAGACTTGCACGATATTGTCTCGAAAAATATGATTCACGGTCCATGTGGCTCCCAAAATAATAATTCACCTTGCATGTCAGATGGAAAGTGCACAAAGCGGTATCCTAGAGACTTACTTGCTGAAACTATTTCAGGCAATGATGGATATCCACTCTATCTACGACGATCTACCGAAGATGGTGGAAAATCCATTAAACTAAAACTACTCAACAATACTATTGATGTCGATAATCGTTGGGTAGTACCATATTCTCCATTACTACTAAAAACGTATAACGCACACATAAATGTTGAGTACTGCAATTCAGTGAAAGCTATAAAATATATTTGCAAATAAGTGAACAAAGGAAGCGATATGGCAGTGTATGCAGTGGAAAATACAACTGCTTCTAACGATGAAGTCACCCAATATCAACTGGGACGCTACATAAGTAGCAATGAGTCTGTATGGCGTATTTTATGATTTTCCATTCATGAGCGATATCCAACCGATGTTCCTTTGGCAGTACATCTTGAAAATGGACAGCGAGTGTATTTTACATCAGAAAATGTACGTGAAATGCAAGAGCAATGTCACCACCGCCAACAACATTAACTGAATTTTTCGCATTATGTAGAAATGATACCTTTGCAAGGACGCTACTGTACTCTGAAGTACCAACTTATTTTACTTGGAATACATCATCAAGAAAATTTCAGCGTCGTAAACAAGGTAGAGCAGTACAAGGTCATCTAAATTTATATTCCACAGATGCATTGGGTCGTCTGTACACTGTACATCCAAATAATGCAGAATGCTTTTACCTGAGATTATTATTAATCAATGTTCGGGGACCAACATCTTTCCAAGAATTAAAAACAGTCAATGGCCATGTGTGTGCTACATTTCGCGAGGCTTGCCAGAAATTAAGTCTCTTAGAGAACGATGCTCATTGGAATATTTCACTCGCTGATGCTTCTAATACAGCTCAACCACCACAGATACGTACACTATTTTCCATCATACTAACTACATGTTTTCCGGCTAATTCAGAGGATCTTTGGGAAAAATATAAAGACTATATGACATTTTACATTGCATGCGTAGAATAAATGCTGATCCCAACATTCAGTTTACATCAAATATATACAATGAAGCATTGATTTTAATTGAGAATGTGTGTTTGACAATAGCCAACGAATCACTGACAGAATTTGGAATGATTGCCCCAAATGGATCTGGTAATGACATTTTCGATCGTGATATACAACGAGAAACGCACTTCGATGTTAATGAATTACAAACATTTGTTCAAATTAATCTTCTGAAATTGATATTAGAACAACGAACAGCATATGGCACAATTATAAATGCAATATCTAACAAGAGTTGCGGCTTATATTTCTTAGATGCACCTGCAGGTACTGGCAAAACTTTTCTTATTTCAATTATTCTGGCAACTATAAGACCGCAAAATAATATTGCACTTGCTATTGCATCATCTGGTATTGCAGCAACTCTTTTGGACGGTAGTCAAACAGCACATTCAGCATTGAAATTGCCATTAAATGTGCAGGTAATTGAAATTCCAACATGTAATATTAGCAAAGATTCTGGGAGGGGAAAAGTACTAAGATCATGTCAGCTTATAATATGGGATGAATGCACCATGGCACACAAGAAATCATTCGAAGCACTCAATCGCACATTAAAAGATTTGAGAGGATATGAGCAGCTCTTTGGTGGTGCACTCAATTTGCTAGCTGGTGATTTTATACAAACTCTACCAGTCATACCCCGTTCAAAACCAACAGATGAATTGAATGCATGTCTCAAATCATCAGTGTTATGGCGGTATGTGGAGAAAATATCTTTAAAGACCAATATGCGTATTCAATTACAATAAGATCAATCTTCTGAACGATTTACAAAACAATTGTTAGATATTGGGAATGGTAAAATAGAAATGGACCAATCCACACACTGTATTACATTACCAGAAAATTTTTGTCACATTGTAAAATCCACTGATGAATTGATTGCAAAAATTTTTCCAAATTTATTGCAGAATTATAAAAATAATCAATGGGTTAGAGAGCGTGCTATATTGGCAGCCAAAAACATTGATGTGAATTTAATAAACTGCAAAATTCAAAATGAAATACCTGATGAAGAAACAACATATAAATCCATAGATACTGTTGTCAATCAAGATGAATCAGTTAATTATCCAATAGAATTTTTAAATTCATTGGATCTACCAGGAATACCACCGCATATTTTATCTTTGAAAATTGGTTCCCCAATCATCCTTCTACGAAATATAAATCCACCGCGACTATGCAATGGGACTAGGCTATCAGTAAAAAAAAAATAATGAATAACATAATTGAGGCAACCATTTTAAATGGAAAACACCAAGGAGAACATGAAGTACTACCACGCATTCCCATGATACCAACGGATACTACACTATCTAGCCATTAATGACCGGACACCCCTTGAAAGGCAGGTGGACTCGTCCTGGCGGAATAAATACGCAACCTGTGGTGGGGGAAAGACCATTCGCAAGCAGGCGACGGCCATACGAGTGTTAACAGTGAAAATGAGTGGACGGCGAGAGCTGAATGAGGCGGAAAAGGACATGATCATAGGCTCCCACCGATTTGGTCATTCCATACGTGCCATCTCCGACAAGTTTCAGATACATCGGTCAACAGTTGGTGACGTCGTGTTAAAATGGGAACGAGAGGGAGTGATAAAACCTCAGTCCCGACCCGGCAAGCCCAAAATAATGTCCGACAGGGATTGACGATCTCTTCGACGTGTAGTGAAAGCAAACCGACAAATGTCGTTGAACACTGTCGCTACCAGCATCCGGGCTGCATCTGGCAGTGTTGCCAGTACACGTACCATTCGTCAGGAGCTGATTGCGCAAGGATTCCATGGACGAGCAGCAGCACATAAGCCAAACATCTCTCCATCAAACGCCCGCCACCGATTTCAGTGTTGCAGAGCACGTCGCCAGTGGACAGTAGAGCAATGGAAAAGCGTTATGTGGAGTGATGAGTCACGCTACATGTTGTGGCACTCTGATGGACGGGTGTGAACCTGGCGAATGCCCGGAGAACGGTACCTACAGGAGTGCATTGTCACCACTGTGAAGTTCGGCGGTGGAGGAATTATGGTGTGGTCCTGTTTCTCATGGTTTGGCCTTGAACCCTTGGTGTTAGTGCGTGGAACCCTGAACGCAGAAGGGTATAGAGACATCCTGGACAATTCGGCGCTTCCCACCCTGTGGCAACAGTTCGATAATGGCCCGTTTGTGTTTCAACACAATAACGCTGCCATTCATAAAGCACATGCCATCACGGACTGGTTTGATGAAATGGGGGTGCAAGAACTTGACTGGCCATCCCAAAGTCCCGACATCAATCCAATTGAGCATCTCTGGGATGAGTTGGAGCGCCGGTTGAGGGCCAGACTACAACGCCCCAAAACCACCACTCAACTCTTCGCCATGTTACAGGAGGAATGGCGGGCAATACCTGCCGCCGTGTACCAACACCTAGTGGATAGCCTTCCTAGAAGGGTTAAAGCTGTGATTCGGGCGCGTAGCGGCCCTACGCCCTACTGACTTGATACTAGCACCTCATGTATCCGAAATGAGAGGTGTCCGGTCATTAATGGCCAGATAGTGTATATTTGAATTCAAACATCTACAGTTTCCAGTAAGACTAGCCTTTGCAATGACCATTAACAATGCACAGGGACAATCATTGCAAGTATGTGGATTAAATTTGATATATCCATGCTTCTCACATGGACAGCTGTACGTTGCGTGTTCACGAGTTGGAAAACCATCCAATTTATTTGTTCCTGCACCAGATAGGAAAACAAAAAATGTTGTATATTTACAAGAACTACTAAGATAAAGTTCACCACCAATCATCAAATATCATTAATTTCATGATGATATCGTTTGCAATATTGTTTAATATCACAAGTAAAGAAACATGTTTATTCTACCATCAACTATGTATATCTATGTTTCATTATATTCAACTGACATATATGTAGGGATAATTTTATTATTAATTTCCATTTTGATGTATTGTATACATTTGATCAACGTGTGAACGGGTACAGCTAGTTTTATTATGAAAATCAAATAAAAAATAAGATTTTGCTTCATAATAATATAAAAAAGAATAATAAAATTATTAAACATATGTCAATAATTGTTAAATTTAATTTCTTAAATTTCTTACATTTGGTGTGTGTAAAAAAAATTTAGTCTTTTTCAGTATGTTTTAACACATTTGAAATTATTTCCAATTCAATAGTTGGTTATCAGATTTATTTCTCAAGTCTAAAATAGTCTAAAAATACATTTCATTAAGGTTTTTTATTCATTATAAGGCCATGTAGTTAATAATCAATTATGAAGAATTGTTTGATAATTTGTTCACAAGAACTACAGCTTAAAAAGTTGATATTTTTTTATGTCACAATTTTATGATTTTGGATGGAAAATTGATTAATTACAAAATTTTCACCATCGTATAAAATAAAAATATCAGTAATATTTAACTAAAAACATGTCTGGTCCATTAAAGACCTAACTTTTCGTTATTCCTGTTACTTGAAAAACATTGTTATGCGAGGTTGCGTGTTACATATTTTGCTCATACATATATCTTTGTTTTCAAGGTAAAATTTCCTTCGCTTTCATATAAGAAGACCCTAAGAAAATCTAACTTGAAAAGAAAATCCATTCCGGATAAAAATGGAAGTGTATTTAATGAGTTCTTGAAAACTACCTGCACGAAGACTATTAAAGCATCACAGAAAAATCTTGCACGATTTTACTTTTTGGGATTATGTCATGTTTTGTACAATTGGATGATAAAATGATATTAAATGGTAAACTTTGAATAAATGAATGTCATAATGATATGATTGATAAAATGATATGAAATGTTAATGCTTTGAAATGACTTTCAATTTTTTTTAAATGACTTTCAAAACTTTCTGTTTTTAACGTTTTCTTTGTCATAGTAGTACGCAATTTGGCTTTAAATGAAAACATTGGATTGATTTATAATCTGAATATAACGTTATGATGCTTACGAATTGCATAAAAAGGTTTTCTACTATTAGTATACTAAATAGGCAGTAAAATCAATGTATCTCATTTTCTCATTACTTCGTTTCCCATATAAAAACAATCATCTTGTAAAAGCAAAAAAGAAAAAAAAATCGATTATTTGTTAAATGTGATTATTAAACGTATCGATTATTTGTTAGATGTTTAGTATTGTGTCAAGGATTGATGTATTGAATACTGTTCTAGGAGTTCTTGCCTGTTAAACAGGAAGAAGAAAGTTTTTTTTTTTTATGACTGTGACTGAATCAATTCCTGAATCAGCAATCAGTACCTGCGTACTTAAAAAATATGAAACTACATTTTTTTCCTACCAAAAAGAATGATAGCAAAAATTTTACCTCATTATGAAAAGCTTTTAACATAATTGATTTAAATGGAGAGAGAAGTAAGCATTCGTTGTTATTTTTTTTAATAAAAATGATTTTAATAAAAAGAGATATTTTTTTAATAAAAATGGTGAATTTTTCATGTTCATAATTTTAGCATTTATAATTATTAAATGTCGAATGCCGAAATTTTCAGGCAAATAGGCGTTCTATTAATTTAAAATCTTTAAATCAAAGATTACAGTGGTTTTTAAGAAAAACACTTTTTTCCTCTTTTTATTTTTCCTCCTTTTATCTTTACTTACTCATGGACATTATGGAGGAAAACACCAAAATTTTTCTTGCTCGGAATTTGACATTTTATGCTAAATACCATGATACCTTACCATGATGAAAAACCTTAATAATACCATGATGAAAAACCTTATTAAAAAATGTAATTTTTCACAGTTCTACAAGTACATGGTTAACGCATTACTAATTATTTCGCAACTCTACCACTTGATTGTTATTTACATTTATTTCAAATTTGGTTAAAATTGTCTGGAATGTTGTTTATGTTTTATTGATAAATTTACATTTCTATTCAAGTTTTGCTTTTATTTATACCATAAAAATCATTGTGATTTTAAACCGATTCAAAAAGTCGTTGACGCATTCTTATTGGCCGCAAAATCTGATGGTATTCTTAATTAACAAGCTGTAAAAAATGGATACTCAATTTTTACGAAACTTTTTTTCGTTTTTCATGAAATTGTTTCCTGATATTTCTCTAAGCGAAAGTTTCATCAGAGTGACGAAATGACAAATGCCTATCATCGCTTCTTTAAAAAACCTTATTCCGACAAAAACAAAGAAATATTTCGTCATTATAGTTTCGATCATCTAGTTTTCATTCAAGTTTCGTCATTCTAGTTAACAATCTCCCACAATACACAGCAATGAAGTTCCGAGTTGAGGAAACATTCTCGTCATACATTTGAGAGTTTGCGTTTCGTCACAAATCGCGTGATTTGTGACGAAATGATTTTAAAAATTAACGAAAACAGGTGAAAGATTGCTGAATCATTAGAACTGAGAGTTATATATCTAAGAATGCAAGAAAGTTTTTAAGTTGGTTGTTAATATGTAATACAAAAAAACTCTTTGAAATATTTTTATAGTAGTAATTTCCTGCAGTATCCATGGAATCCTTTCTTAAAATATTTTCTGATATTATTTTGTTTTTGATTATTACTCCAGGTTAAGAACTAATAACTAGAAGAGGCGTTCTTTCTAACGGCTTTTTTCTGTGATATTGCCTTATAATGCAAAATTTTAAGAATGTAATTTTATAAGAAAATTATTTTATTCTTGAACGAAAAACAGTAAGCACTAAACGAAAAACAGTTACTATGATTTTTGTAATAAGCAATTAATATTTCTAAAACTTTTATTTTATTTTATCACTTTTCAATGTTTAAAAAAATATTGCATGTTAAATTTCTAAGACCAGTTAAGAAATATCATTACTTTTCTTATAAAAAATTAAATTTTGTAGAAATATAGTATAAAAAAAAATAAAATTATTAAAAATATGTGTAAAATTGTTAAAATATAAAAATAAAGTTTTAAAGTTTTGACTTTATTTTACCATTTTTCAATGTTCTTTTTTAAAATAAATATTACATGTTAAATTGTTTAGAACAATTAAGAAATCTCATAAATTTTATTATGGAAATCTAATAAAAAATTAGATTTTGTTTCATGAGAATATAAAAAAAAATTATTGAAAATAAGTCAAAAATTGCTAAATTTTAAATTTCTTAAATTTCTTGCATCTGGTGTGTGCAAAAAAAGTTTAATCTTTTTTAGTATATTTTAGTACATTTGAAATTATTTCCAATTCAATAGTTGGTTATCAGATTTATTTCTCAAGTATAAAATAGTCTAAAAATACATTTCATTAAGCGTACTAAGAAATAAAACAGACTGCTGCTTAAGCATTTGATTAAATTGTAAGAAAGTTAGTAGACATGAAATAAACTAGTTTTTCTTTCTTACCATTTAAATGCATTGGAAGAAAGAGATTTTTATCTACACAGGTCACTTTACTAAATGCTTTTCTTACGAAAGAGTTTTCTTTCTAATATGTTTGAAATAATGTTGCAATGATTATTTCTTTGTACAAATTATACCCGGGTTTTCCGTTTCAGCACTTAAGAGGTTAGATATTAAATTAACCGTATACCTCTTAGAAATATAAAACTATATCAAATGTGTAAGTGAAGCTGATTTTATTAAATATTCTTGTAAGTAAATTATACAATTACATACTAACATACTTCGTCTAAGTATGCTTGATAGAAGCTTTGTCAAAAACTTTCTATAAAAATTGATCTGTTAAATACGAAAGCAACTGTATAGAATAGAAATAATCTATTTGTCAAATTCTGTTTAAAAAAGCTAATTCAATAGATTTATTAAATTCTCGGTTGTGTGGTCGATCTTGACAATGTTTTTTGAAGCTATCCCACAGAGAAAAATGTAAAAGCCACAGTTTAAGTTGCCTTACGTTTAAGTCAAAGCTATAATTTCTATTTATGTAAAAATACCATCTTTACATAAGGAATTATCTGGGCTCTAGAATGAACAAACAATAAAATAATTTTAATATTTAAAAAAATATTGCATTTTTATTAAAAATAACAAAATAAAATTGTTAATTTAACAAAATTTTTCTGCCTAAATTAAAATGATCAAAAACGATGAAGGACACAGGGGAACATATTTTTTGTTGCATTTATACAAATACTTGATCTTGCCAAATTAGGGTGTGGGAATTTCAAATCCGAAATTAGTTTTGATCCTAATGCTACAAATTTGAAATGTCAGTTTTGGTCTATTTTTTGTTGAAACGTACACGGTTAAAAAAGTTATAAATAACTGGGGGTCATGTAATTCTTGCTGCCAACTTCTAGGGGAGTTCGAGCTCATCGAGCTCATAATGATTAAAACTGTATAGGAGCTCAAGTTGGGAATGTCGCCGTAGGCAGTTAGTGGCACTTCGTTGTTATGACCTGTTCAGAAGCACACTAAGAAACAATTTATAATAAGGGAGCGTCCCTAGCGGAGCATGACGATATTTCCGAGCATAGAATCCCATTCAATTTTAATCTTGATAGTGTACCCTAAATCCTCTAAAAGTTTGGCGCAGCAATCGCCCATTATATAGAAAGTTTTTAAATCTGTGCATTTCGACAGAAAATAGACTAAAATTGTCATTTTTTAAAATAAAAACTGCAACTTGGAGGGAGAAACAGACTGCAGATTTCAAGTCAGAGATAGAAAAGTTTTTAAGAACTGTTGAAAAACCTCATGCAACAGAAAAAAAAATCTGTTTCTGAGTGTAATTCTGAGATGCGAAATCAGAAAAACGCAGTTTCTCTAAATTTTTTAATGAATTCGGATTCGTGACCCTCAAAATATGGGGATAGCGGCAATCTGAAAAGTACTGAGAAAATATATGGTCGGAATATGGTCCTCAAAATCCGACCATTAGATCAAAAATTATTTTAAATATTCTCTTTTTAACACACTATATTAGTTTATCGGTCTTGCGAGTTTTAAATATAATTATCTATTATATATAATTCTCTTACGTGGCTACCAAATTTTGGCTGTATTTCTTTTCTGTCGGTGGCAACGTTTGCTTTGTATTGAAAACACCAAAGCATTCAGCCGTTTAATGATGTGTTTCTGATCTAATCTATTATATATAATTCTCTTACGTGGCTCCCAAATTTTGGCTGTATTTCTTTTCTGTCGGTGGCAACGTTTGCGTTGTTTTGAAAACACCAAAGCATTCTGCCGTTTAATGATGTGTTTCTGATCTAATATATATATAATTCTCTTACGTGGCTCCCAAATTTTGGCTGAAGTACTTTGTACAACTAAATAAGATTCTTTTCACAACAGTTAAATATTTACTTTATTTTCTTCATTCATAGAGAAAACAGTCGGCAAAGAATTCTGTTAGGTTAAAAAACATTTCGATAAAAAAATAACGACTTCTAAACGAAATAAAAATAAACAACTTAAAAAATAAAAATTCTGTTGCCAGCCATGGAATTTTTTAAAAGTTAACTTAGCAACATAAATCCAAATGACATAGTTGACTAGATCAAAATTATGATACCTGAGCGCTTGACGTAACAAATCCTTCAATTCTAAAAGTGTTGTATCGCCAAATGTCCAAATTAACAATTGTGTTCTTAAAGAAATTCTATAAAAAGTTTTAAATAAATAACCTACTTCTACAACTGCCTCTTGAAGAACTTGGCTCATTGATTAAAAATATTGTTTAAATTTTACAGTACTAACTTTACTTCTACTTTCATTATTGCTATGACCCTCTTTCATTACATTTTACAACTTCATGCTAAATTTGAGAACTTTAAGTTGTTTTGTGGTTGAATACTGACATTTAGAAATGTGTACATAAAAAAAATAATGTTTAGAGGTTAAGAGTTGCCTCAGAAAAATTTGAATTGTTGACATTGAACTTAACAATGAAAACAATCGTTTTTGTGAAAAATTGAATTGTATTGTTGACATCAAAACTAAAAATATTGTGTTTCAACTTAACAATACTACCTTAATTTATACTTTAGAATTGCCTTGGAGAAATTTGAATTGTTAGCAATGACTTAAACTAAAAGTTTTATTTTAACTGACAAATACTATATTATAATTTTAACTTTTTCTATGGCTAAACTCATTTTCTTACTCTTTTCTTTGGTTTTTATAAATTTTATTTTTTTGTGATAAAATAAAAAATAAAAAACATCAACAATCAAAAATATATACATTTATTTTACAAATTCAATATTATTAAGGTGGCACCCTCCAGAGAATTAAAAATACAAAATTATCATCATCAAAGCCGATGCTTTACATCCGGCGTTCAGTGGCAGACTACTATTTCATATTGCTTTTCAACACATGGCTTTAGCCCTCTGGTGGGAAAGACTTTAAAACAAAACTTACAACAGTTACTTTTCTCAACAACTGAAATTTAGAATAGTGTAATTAAGAAAAATATGTGAACTTTTTGCAATTTCAAATTAATATTGAAATGTACAGGTTTAAAATTTTCTACAGTGAAAAGTTTTCGGAACTTCAGTTTTCAAAAAAAGTATACAAAAACTAGACGTTAAGAACGTATCCAATGAGCGAGCAAAGCGAGCATTGGATTGCGAAGCAATCCGAAATGAACTGTGAAAGCAGTTCCGGGGGTTGGTGAGCGCCAGCGAGCAGGGGGCGAAGCCTCTTAGTTGAATATATTGTGGTATTTCAAATGACGATCACAGAGATGATCTCATGATGTTGCATGTTATTATGTAATACTTGCCTCTTTGCTAGCTAAATATTGCTTGAATCTTGGAAAACGCTTTGTTTAAAACGTTGTGTTAGAATGAAGCAATTATTAAAAAAAACACTATAAAACGATCTATTTATTTTTTCATGGAACATCGACAAAGTTGCCACTCTCTCGAAAGTAAAACTTATGAAGAATATTAAGTTGCTTCAAAGGCTTCAAAGTTGCACCTAAAACTTTCATTGAGATTCGCCAGTCTTATCTTGTATCCTTCCGGAACAAAACCTCCTAGCAACGAATGATTCACTGGGTCTCTCCTCACTGAGGAAATAGTCCATTTTCTCAACGATATATTTTGAAACATAAGATCTTTGTGAACTAGAATCCAAAATCGCTCGTGATTGCATTATCATTCTATCAGAAATTAACTTAACCCTTAAAGTTTGAAGAAATACTTTAAGGCCTCTTCTAGTGTTAGCCAAATTTACTTCATTCTCTGACAAATTCACTTCCTCTTTTTTCTGCACATATTTTTTGCTTTTAGAGAAAGTATGGCACATTAAAAGCAATGTCTTCTTCCACAAATCACACACCTCAAGAATGCACGACAGAGTCGAACTCGATGTCCATAAGTAAGACATAAAAATCAGCAGCCTTTCTATTTTAAAACATTTTGCTTCTTAGTTAAACTCATCTTTTGTGCTGAAAAACAGTCTGGGTTTGAGGGCTGCTTTCCTTCGAAAAAGGCAAACGATTTATGTTTCTTTTGTGTTGCTGTAGTTAATAGCCCAGTGGCAGTAGATGATTTGTAGTTGGGAACTTCTAAACCCAGTTTTTTTCTCCCAAGTGTCTTTTTTTCTACATCTGTTCCAAGACCAAAACCTTTTATCGCCAAAGATATCCTTTCTTCATCTTCAACTTCAATTTTAAGAAAATCCATCAAATTGTTTAAACGCTCTTTCGCTTCGGTAGGTGCAAAGGAAGCATTGTTCCTATGCCAGGCTTTCAGGAAATCATCGGGATACCAAGGTTCATCCATAGGATATAAAATTGAGCCGCATTTATCTGTAGTAACTTCTAAAGTCTCAAGATCCCGCATGTTCAATTCAAGTTTGTCGTCCAGCGATGTAAGAGAGAAGTTGATGCCCTTTGTCTGCACATAAACTATTAATTTAATTAGTTCTCTAATATATACCTCTACCAGAAGATCATCTTTTCCAAAACGAGACTTTAAACTATTTACTGCTACACTATAATTAGTTCTGGTTGGCGGGAAGCTCTCTTATACTTCTCTAGCTCTTGAACCGAAAATTTTTACTTGCACTAAGTACTGAAATTTATCCTCTGGTGCTATATCTTCATCTTTATCAATTCAATGTGTTGGAATTGGCTCCAAAACGGTAACCATTCTCTTAAATCACCGCCAAATTGTCTAAATTGTAACTTCAGTAAGGTATATTTTCTTGAGTTGCTGCCTCGATTGATTCAGACAGAAATTTTCTTTTGCTTATTCTCGCCAACTCTGTTTCATTGCCTAGCCTCTTTTTCGAGTTCAAATTGTCTTTCTTTTTCTAGTCTTTCTTGTTCTTGTCTTTCTTTCTTTTGTCTTTCTTTCACTAGTCTTTCTTTTTCTACTCTTTCTTTTTCTAGTCTTTCTTTCTTTAGTCTTTCTTTCACTAGTCTTTCTTTTTCTAGTCTTTCTTTTTCTAGTCTTTCTTTCTTTAGTCTTTCTTTCACTAGTCTTTCTTTTTCTAGTCTTTCTTGTTCTAGTCTTTCTTTCTTTAGTCTTTCTTTCACTAGTCTTTCTTTTTCTAGTCTTTCTTTTTCTAGTCTTTCTTTCACTAGTCTTTCTTTTTCTAGTCTTTCTTTCTTTAGTCTTTCTTTCACTAGTCTTTCTTTTTCTAGTCTTTCTTTTTCTAGACTTTCTTTCTTTAGTCTTTCTTTCACTAGTCTTTCTTTTTCTAGTCTTTCTTTTTCTAGTCTTTCTTTCTTTAGTCTTTCTTTCACTAGTCTTTCTTTTTCGAGTCTTTCTTGTTCTAGTCTTTCTTTCTTTAATCTTTCTTTCACTAGTCTTTCTTTTTCTAGTCCTTCTTTTTCTAGTCGTTCTTTTTTATACTGTTTTTGTTGTTTTCTTTCCTCAATAGTCGTCACCAAAATTTCTTTGACAAACTCAGTATCATTTTTATAATCAACACTATTTAAAATTAAATCTTTTATTACTGTAGTTGCATGGATTGGTATATCTATGCCAATCTCTTCTGCTTCAATTTTTAAGTCTTTTTGCTTAAAACCTTTAATGGCATGAAATATATTCGGAACACTAATCTTGTAATGTCCTGTCATGGACGCCAATATTAGTTTAACGTACAATCAAAAACAGTTGTTAACTAATGACACATAAAATAAAAGTACGCTATCTAATTCAAAATATTGCCAGCGCTACTCGCATTATCTGAATCTCAGATTCGTTTTGATGAGTAGATATACTTAAATAAAAAAAATAGTGCATGGAGTCCCTCCGCGTGGAAGAAGTTGAACTTCGCAATCTGCGACGTTAATTGTAGAAGAATCAGCAGTCGTAGAAGGATCACTAGTTCGACTCTTTTACCTGCTCCGCTCGCTTCCGTGCTCTGTAATCACGATAATATTGTGCATTTTTCCCTCGTGGACCTCTTGAACTAGTGGAAGTGCTTGTGGTAGCCTCATCGTCTCGCCCTGGAAAATGTATTTGTATTAATAATGTATGTGAATGCGTCATAATGTAATTTCAGAAGAGAAACAATCAATTGATATTCACAAGTGTCGTACCTTGACATAACCTTAAGTCCTTCGCATTGTCCGTGGGATTGTTTTCACTCATTTTTTACAATTGTTAACCACTAAATTTGAAAATAAAAAATACTACCCTATTAAATTATATGTGTATCAAATCAAACTAAAAAAATATTTATAGAAAACCAATACTTTTATGACTTTTATTATTTTTATGCTAGTGAGAACCAAAACAATATGGAAGAGGGAAAACTGGATCCTACCACGTGATCTCCCGGCCAATAAAAATGTAGCGTTAAACGTTTAACGCAACCTTGTTGGAAGTCGCATAAGAAGTATAACTTCAAAAAATCTAGCAATTATTAAAAAACAAAACAAAAAGGATACATTTATTTTTTCATGGAACATCGACGAAGTTGCCACTCTCTCAAAAGTAAAGCTTAATAAGAATATTACAATCGCTTCAATTAATAAATTAAAAATGCAACAAATTGTGCTTTAGACATTAATACATCAAAGATTTTTTAAACGAATTAAAACTAACTTTCCAAACTAATTAAATTTTAGAGTACCATTTGTAAACACACGAACCTTACATTTTATTGTTTATCTGGAAATAAAATGTTAAAAAAGTTTAATGAGTTGTAGCATCCTGACTCTTTACTGTATACAATAATGAAACTGTGCTCTAATATTTGTTACTCGTGACAATGAAATATATCATTGTTCTAAAAGCTAAAATTATGAAAGAAAAATAAATTAAAATTTATAATTATAATTACCGTTAAAATTTATTTTTATTTTAAGTAATGATTCTGATAGAATCTTGAAATTCGGCATAAAAAATAATGCTAACAGCTTAAGAAAATCCTCATTGTTCCTCATTTTAAATTTTTAAATTTCAAAGTAAATCCTTTAAGATTAAAATATCATCACATTTCTTTCAAATAAATAAATAAGAGTAAGAACTGAAATCGTAATATTCAAAATAAGTTACCTCTGTTAATTGAATAAGGAGTTAAACTAATTAGCTAAAAGAATACGATGAAACACTAGTTAAAATGATAATCTTAACTTCTGCTATGTAAAATAAATCCTGATGCTTTGCATTTTCAGGCATTTATAGTTTTTCTGTCTATATTATCTTCTTGTTTGACTATCTATGTTTGAAATGAAGAAAAAAAATAGACATGCACTTATTAACTTTTTGATCTTACATACTTGTGTATGAATATTGCAGAAGTCATTTTTCATGTTAGTTTAATGCAAGAATGAGACACAATTAATTTAATGTAGTGCATATATAATATTAAAGCATTAATCGCCTTCAAAATTCATATTATCTTCTTCTACTTCTTACCATTTTACTCACATTTAGACGATGCTTAGAAGCAATAAGGCGTAATTTCAGCTATATGATCAATACATTATATAGTAAAACCTCTATATCTATCATAATAAGTACTTCCAACAAGTAGGAACTGATGCTTAATCTTCTGCAGCTTACATTCTTTCTAAGATTGTCTAGGGAACGATTAACTGTGAAAGATTGAATATGACGTAGTAATTTTCACTATATAGTTCCGAAATTCTACTTGATAACTTCTAAGAATAGTTGCATACGACAAATAACATAATGGATTTTGCCTGATTCGCTGAAGTGAGCAATATTCTGTAAAACTATTGTTATGAATGCTTTACCATTTTCCCCCCATAAAAAGCAAAATGGTACTTTTTAGTTTTAAAACATTAGATACATAAAATATTATATAATAAGATAAAATAGATAAAATATTATATACATGCACGTGCGTGGTACTTATTACTTAATGTATTCACGTATTCTATTTTGTTTCTTTGTTTCAAAAAGTTTTTTGAGTGTTTCGTACACCATTGCACAGATGTAATTTGCTTTGACTACATTGATACAATATTAGAAAGCACTCCTTTTTACAGATATAATCGTGCGAGCTGCTGAAGAGATAATAACTTTTTTTCCCCGGATTTTCAATAAAAAAAATTTTTTTCATTATTTTTTTTTTTAAATACGTTATTTTATTTTAGTAATTTTCTTCTTCTCTTTTCATTTTTCTGTAATGTTTCCCTTGTTTTTTCTACATTTTGAACTTTTATACATATATTTATATATATGAACATTAATAGAAAATAATCTTCAAGTTTTTTTCTTTCAATTATAAGCATTAATGCTTCTATAAGACCATTTAAAATCTGGTAATGAAGAGTGAATTTTTCTTTTCAATATTGTTATAGCACAAGTTGGGCTCGCGATGACGATGAATTCTCACTGAAATAAATTCAGCTCTGCCTGATTTGTCGTCATTGTAATTGTGCCTCTAATCAAAGGTCCTGCCGACAAATTGCTCCTACGAAGAATTATCGGGTAATTAATTGTGCTTATACTACGAATTTCGAACGATGTGAATTCTGTCCACCACGAGAGGTCGCTTCGAATAATTGAGCACGATGATTTTTTTTAAACATATGGCTTTATTGGAAATCAATCCATATAATACAGGCAACATATACAGACGGCGAGAATATGAGTAATATGAATACTTGAACAATAAGGAAACACAACAATTAAAATACGTGAAAAATTAACGAGAGCAATAAATATTAAAATAACTAGGAGGCTCCGCCCCCTGCTCGCTTACGCTCGCCAACCCCCGAGAATTGCTACGCAATCCTATGTGGTTCACGCCGTGAACCATGGCTCGCTGCGCTCGCTCGCCAATGAACACAATGTTCTAGCACCAAGACATAATATATTATCATCAAAGACATAGTATTTTATCATCAAAGACATAGTATTGTACTTATGTAGAAGAATTCTACCAATGTTCTTATTGGCTTTTAAAAAAGTATATTAGCTATTTAGATCGTACATGGTGAAAAAATCAAAACATTAGCTAAATAAGAAACATATTAGCAAAATAAATTATCAAATATTGCTTCAGTAATATTCTGCATTTTAAAGCGTGAAAATTCAATGCATAAATAACGCGAAATATAAAAAAAATTCAATGCATTCAATACAAACACTTAAACGTTTTTTAGACGTTTAGGTAGCTCCCAGTAGAAAAATATCAATTCAACAGCGGCCTTTTAAAGCATTCTCACTTCAATTAATTAATTAATTCCTAATTGAGTTTAAATTAAATATTGTCATGTTTTTAGTGTATGAATCTGAATTGAACAACCTGATAATGCTCACTCTGGTTATTGTTATCTGGTTGCTCACTACGTGCTCTTGCGCGCCGAATCCAATCAATTAAAAATGAAAACTGTTGCCAGCGCGAGAAAAGAAATATCATCGGTTTTATTGATACATACATACGTACGTATTAGCGTTTTATATAAGATAGATTGGGAAAATAAAAAAATGTGACACAATTCGAGGAACGAATGTCTTACAGAGATTTCATTACGCTTCCAGCATCCCACCATATCTAGAAAATATAGCCATTTCTTGGAGATTCTTTATTGATCTCTGGGCATGATAGTAAGCGTTCAGCATTCATTTTACCTTCTCTGCAGATCTAACAGTCACTAGTTAAAAGGATGCCAATGGTGTTTAGTGAAAAAGTGTTACGGCAAATTGTGCACGACGAATCGACGTGACACAGCAGATTCAGCTCATTACAGATAAAAATTGAAACTTTATTTCTAGTTCGTTTTCAGATCACAATATACAACCTTTTAACTAGAAAACTAACATTTTATGTAGAAGAAGCTCTATTTAGCATATAATAACGTTAATTGCTGATATATTAAGGGAATTGGAAAGAAATGTCGTTTCGGTGCATTTGATATCTGTTATCAAGATTTCATTTTTAATCAATAATGTATTCACTCTCGTTATCAACAACCTTTCAATGCCGGATCGAAAATGAATCGAAATGGATTGAAAAAATTGTATTGGTTTTTAAGACTGATGAATATTTAATGAGCCGAAACGATATTACTTTCCTGTCCTCGTAATAAAAGTAACACTACAAACAAAATGGCCTAGTACAGCTATCATATTTTTAAAAGTAATTGCTTTACAAAATATTTATTTATTTAACATTATTTTTGCATAAATCGAATACTTTGAATACTTAAAGTAGCTATTGAAAGCAGGAAAAAAATACATACCGGTCACTTTGAGATTTGATCAATAATGAAATAATGAGAAGTTGTCGATTAAACCATGTTAAATTTATAGGTACAACGTTATTCGTAAATTTTGTTTCTTAAACAATCTCTGCTTCCTATTCGTAGAATGCAACTCAGTGAATAATTTTGATGAAGGAACTCTAATGTAACCGAATGATTCAATCGGGAAAATTTCATAAGATTTTACGATAATAAAATCTTATGAAATCTTATATTATTATTAGTATTATTAGTAAAGGATGCTCATGCCATGCATGTTACACAAGCTTAATTAACAATTTCACAGTATTATGACGCTTAGCGTCACTTAAAATTAGAATCACGCGAAAGGGCTGAAATTAGATTTCTAGAACATCTCAAAGTCAAATAAAACTAACCTGGGAAATCTCCATCGGCAAATAGTAACTTGAATACGAATAGAGTAATTCAAATAAACAATTATGTTCAAATCTTACAATGTCACCTCCATCATAGGATTAACCATGGGACTAACTCGAAAAAAATTTATAACTTTTGGACTCATTATCTGAAATTTGACCAATCCACAAATTTGTAACTTTTTATCAAGCAAAAAATAATGATTTAAAAACAACTGAAGGAAATGGTTAGGAGAGTAATTAAAGTTGGTCTACTCTAGGTAGATACCGGAAGTAAACCATGTATAAACTTAGTAAGTCTCTATCTCAACCTATTCTGAAACAATTTAAGCACTAATGTTACGAGGGTTGCTATTTATATTTCTGGCCTTGACAACAATAAGTGTTGCTAGGCGACCGCAGTTGATTTTAATCGAAAGTTTGATATTTTTAAACATAAATTCAGCAGACGATTTACCATTATAGCTTCATTTGCGTTGTTGACAGTAAATTGAAAAGTTCTTCTCTTTCAAGAAATGGAATTGAATCGTGAACATTTTCGTGCCATTATTTTTCATAACTTTCGACGTGGATTGTCAAGACAAGAGTGCTTCGATGAACTTAATTGTTTATTCAGCCATAAAGCGCCATCCTACAGCACTGTAAAAAATTGGTATAACGAATTTAATCGTGGTCGATGTTCGATCCAGGACGAATCCCGTGCAGGTCGTCCAAAATCCGTTGTTGTGCCAGAAAAGATCGATGCTGTGCGTGAACTGATAAAGCAAGATCGTCATGCGACATACCGTGAGATAGATGCGTCTTTGGACATTAGGATGACTAGCATCAATAAAATATTGCATGAACATTTGAGCGTAAAAAAAATTTGTTCGCGTTGGATCCCGCATAATCTGACAAACGCTCAAAAAAAGGCTCTTGTCGATTGGTGCAAGGAAATGTTGGAAAAATACGTTCAAGGTACATCAAAGGCTGTGTATAACATCTACACAGGTGACGAATCATGGATCTATGCATATGAGCCGGAAACAAAACAGCAATCAACTGTATGGGTCTTCCAAGACGAGGCAAAACCAACAAAAGTTGTTTGAGGAAGAAGCACATCGAAACAAATGATTGCCTGTTTCTTCGGCATTAACGGTCATGTGGCAACAGTGGCGTTAGAGCAACGCAGGACGGTCAATTCTGAATGGTACATGACCATTTATTTGCCAGAAGTCATCGGAGAAATTCGAAAAAAGCAGAAGAACAGGCGAATCATTCTTCATCATGACAATGCGAGCTCTGACACATCGACTCAAACAAAGGCATTTCTGACGGAGCGAAAGATCGAACTGATGGGTCATCCCCCGTACTGCCCTGATTTGGCACCCAATGACTTCTTCTTATTCCCACACATCAAAAATAAATTACGAGGACAACGATTTTCGACCCCTGAAGAAGCGGTTGATGCATTCGAAACTCATGTTTTGGAGTTACCTCAATCGGACTGGAAAAAGTGCTTTGAAAATTGGTTCAAAAGCATGCAAAAGTGTATTGATCATCATGGAGAATATTTTGAAAATCAATAAAGCCAATTTTGATCCTACATATTTGTTTTTTCATTATTAGGCCAGAAATATAAATAGCAACCCTCGTATCGCCAGAAATATAAATAGCAACCCCTAAGTTGGTTTAATTGTAAATGTTAATGCTAAAATAGTTTAATTTTATCAATTAGTTATTATATTGCAAATAAAATATTCTTTGCTTAAATTTAAGGCGAGTAAAATTCCTTTATTTGTTTTAATTATAATAACTATATGATGCTACCCAAAAGCTCCTCAGTATTTTGCATTTTCAGCATAATAAACACTCATATACTTTATGAATATTTATTTCATTTTTACAGACATTCATAACTGAACTGAGCATTTAAATCAAAGGCACTAACAAATGAAAAATTTTTATATGCAATTGTCATCCCTAAAAATTATAAGAACAAAGTCTGATCTTATTTGATCGTTACTAGTGTCGTTTAATAAATTTTATTTTCAGATATTGCTTTTCGATACAACCAATACTTAAACTGTTCACGCAGTTCGAATTCTACGCTTCAAGATTAAATCGTCCCTACAGATTTCTCAGCCAATAAGCATAGAGAAAACCTGATCCGGAATGTAATCTGACCTTAATCCAATGCCAAGTGTATATTCGAGAGGGTGTTTAAAGTCATAAAAAGCTTTTATAAACGGGCAGAACTTTCCGGTAATAAAAAAAATTACCATATTTACTATGCGTGATTAAGAGATTATTGAATATCTATTTTTTAGGCATTGTTTTATTCTTAATACATTGCTCATATGGAAATCAAACAAGTAAGCTTATTGATGTTGGTTTAAAAAAGTATTTTCAGTTCTTTATCTCTTAAACTTGCTGATACAAGTTCAGATAAAAACAGAATTTATATATATTTGAAATAACCCGTCTGTTGCAAAAACTATATATTGTTATATATTGACTGCTAACAGCGGAAAATGTGTAGAGAGAGGCAGGAAAAGGATAAGCCCAGGGGAAACATCAGGAAAGAGAATTTTATCCCATATTTTTTTTTCTTTTTACGCTTCATTCTATCTTTAAATCATGCCCTTCAGGAATAAAGTATGTTTCTCCAATTCTAGAGAAATTTTTTTCTTCAGATTTCATTTATATTTTTTATGTACAGTTCGCAAAATAAAAAAAACGGAGCACCCTGATTAACTTTTGATGCGATGATTGGATCCTTACGTTCTAGGTCTCAATTTTAATGGTTCGAAGGGGTGACCTCGAATATGGTAGCTAATTAGTGCAGACGATATTTTAAGTTACCAAATAAGACACAAAAACATACTTACTCTGAATAAACATACATTTGTTTAGACGGATTCAGATTTCGAATCCGTTGAAAGAGGTGTGTTTTTTCAGAGAAAGTAAGTTTTTGTGTCTAATTTCGCAACCTAAAATATCCTCTGCTCTAATTGAGTAGCATATTTGATGTCACCCCCTTGAACCATGATGATTGAATCTTAGAAAGTGAAGATCCAATCATTCAATCAAAAGTTATTTAGGGTGATCCGTTTTTTTGCGTACCGTACTTTAATTATTTGTATATACGTAGAATAGTGATTTTAAGTGTTAAAACCATTGAACCCAGATATTTTTCTCAATATTGATAACTTAATATAAAATACAAGACATATGCTTAGCGATTATTTATCTGCTTCTGAATCATTTACTTAATAACTGTATTGCGTATTTGTAATAGGAAGGGAGATATATGGATTAAGAGTATTAAGAGCATGGACAAAACTCTGGTAAATCTTGTTCTTGTTGTTCATTTACGTCGCACTAGAGCTGCACAATGGGCTATTGGCGACGGTCTGGGAAACATCCCTGAGGATGATCCGAAGACATGCCATCAGGATTTTGATCCTCTGCAGAGGGGATGGCACCCCCGCTTCGGTAGCCCGACGACCTGCACGCGAAGTCGAGCACATTACGGTAGAACAGTTTAACGATTACCAATACCGCACACCCTCGGTTCCCACGCAGACTGATCCAAGTGGTCACCCACCCGCACACTGACCGTAGCCAGTGATGCTTGACTTCGGTGATCTGCTGGGAACTGTGTCTTTACGATCAGTCCACTGCGGGACAAAACTTTGGCAAAATTACCACACATTGGGGTAATGGCATTTCTGGTGAAAAAACCCCCCATAGTTCTGATAATTAAACCTAAATATACGGTATTTAAACATTTAAGTTAGTAATTTCTCCGTTTATATGGCAAGGGTTACCTGCCTGGTTTTCAAAATTTTAATTCTTATTACTACGCAATTGGTAAAAAAATTTAAAGCTGAACAACAAACTTAACCGAATAAATAGTTTTTATGCCATACTCTGAGATATCTTTAAAAAAAAATAAAATTGTTTAGCTTCAATTATCAAATTTTATCACGTACTTTATTGCTAATTTTGCCAAAATCATTATGAAAGTTATCATTATGAGATCATTATGAGTTAATCATTATGAGAGTTTCTTGATGTTCTCATAGAACCGGAAACACTGTAAATTTTCACCATATACTGGTAGATTTTGACCATCCTTTTTTTTCCAGTGAAAACATTTGTCTGTAAAATTTAAATGAAGCTTCGATCCACAATTTTTTTCTGTGTCTTTTTAGAAGCATTAGTTTATTTTAATTTAAGATTTTTGTATAAATTGTATGTAGAAATACAATTAAAAAAATATGAAGTTTTCTGCAAGCAACGTCAGCAAGTTGGATATCAAAGTAGTTTTGACATCAAAAGTAGTGTACGGAGTTTCAAAATTGTTCCCCAAAATAGAGTTTAAATACTTCAAAGAATAAATTTAGTGATAGTATGGCACAAAGTGTGTGATCTTTCGTAATTTTGAGAGCTTTCTAAATAAATTTAATTTAAATGTTGGTTTTTTATAGAGAAAAATTTCCATCTTCAAAATAGCTTTTTTCTGCAGCCGTTGAAATATTTTTAAAAATAAGTAGTGCATGTATGATTTAAGCAAAAATTTTTTTTAAATTATCATCAGCAAATTTTGTTTGCTATAGATTCCTTTAAATAGTAGATATACGAAAAATTGAGAAACGAAGCATATTTTAGGTAAAGTTTTTTGATAAGTTACATAAATGATTCTTAAATAAATTCTAAAAAAAGTCTTAAGTAAGTTACAAAAGTCGTACTTAAAAGAAAATTATTTATATGTTGTTTTGAATAATATTTTTTACATTGAATTAATTAAAAATCTACCTACAAAAAAAATCACAATAATCATAGTGTTTAACATCTCAAAATTATTTTCTCGTATTTCAAAGAACTCAGCAACAAAGACCGTTTTGTCGAAGGGTCCGATGATATTCTTATGAAATTAAAACTATTTATATTTGCGTGTAAATATGGAGTGCAATTTTACCTGGATATCTGATATACTATTTGATTTAATAAATTTTTTTTAAAGATAAAATCCAATTTTTTTTAATGAGAATTTAGGTAATATTTAAATTTTCTTCTCACTCTTTTATTCTATAGACTTCGAATTTTGTGCTGTTAGCTTATTAGTTATAACTGTCTGTATTGATTGTTAAATATGCGTGTCCTAGTACTGTATGTACTGGAAACATTGTATGACCAGTTTTACCAAATTACATTCATTATTTTTCCCAGACTTATTAAAATATGCAGTTTAATATTTAAATGGTTAATATTTAAATGATTGCTTAATGTAAATTGAAAGATTATACATTGAATAAATATATTTCTATACAAACACTTATAATTTGTACACTAGGACTGCTGTAATAAAAAATTATCGTAATGAAATTTAAATATTAATTTTTGATCAGTCGAAGTTTTCTATAAAATTACGTTATGATTAAAAGTGGATCATATTAATAATGTTAAAGAATTTTAAAAAGTTTTTTTTTAATTGTTCAATAAACTTTTGTTAAAGAACTATTATATAGGAAGAGTTTAATTTTCTTAACATGCAAAATGTGATGATCTTAAAAAGCTGTTGGAAACCCATGATTTACATGAATTAAAATAATTTATTATTAAAAATTAGCTAGTTCATTAGAGTGTTTAATCCGTTCCAGGAAAGAAACTGAAAAATAACCTCAATCGCACCCCTCCCCCCCAAAAAAAACTTTCTAATTACAGCCCGCCCTGGCAAGTTCTACATTGGTGAAGTTTTAGATCAGCGAAGATTTTTTGCATCGACGAAGTTATGAATCAGCGAACCGTAGCATTTTGATGAAATGTGGATAGCTGTGTGTCTCCAACTTGCCTATACTATCCTACATGAGTAATTTTAGCTACTCATTATTAGTTTAACTTCTTCAAAACATGAAAATTAAAATACAAAGGTAGGCATAGTTGAGTTTTGAAAAATTTAGGTATTTATAGTGATACTTCAGAAAGTTATAAGACTGACAGATAGTTTCAAAGTTTTGGCAACTTTGTCGATAAGTTTTGATGCTTTGCCAGTTTCAAATTACGTCGTTACACTTATTACGTCATTTATAAGGGATATCTATCATTTATAAGGGGTTTATGCCTATGACCCAGACTAAGTATTCGATATTAAAATAGAGTTGTTGTTGTTGTGGCTTATCCTCCAATGCCTGACGAAGTCAAACAAGGTCCATCAGACCGTAGACCCTAAGAAAATCGAGGACCAGAAAGGGGTTTAAGTAAATGTCCTCTCTGGAAAGTCCAAAGCAGTCCAGGATGTGTTCGGCAGAAGCCTGCTCATAAAATAGAGTTGTTTCTAAAAGCTGAAGTTTCTTAGTCTTTGGTGTTGAAGTTCTGATGAGTAAATAGCAAAAAAACGTAGTCGAAGGTAAATTACTATGGAAAATAGTTTTATTAAATGTATCAACTAAAAATAACTTTCTAAAACTTATCACCTTAAATGTTGAAATACAAAAAGACCTAGTTTTTTTTGGAAAATATTTAAGAAAAAATGTTTATTAAATTTTTTCTTACAGTTTTACTACTTAAAAGGAGCATCTTCAGAGTTGAAGCGGTTATTTATGCATAACAACATTGTTTAAAAATAGCATGTTTATTGTTAGGTTAATTGTGTCCAATTGTTAAGATTACCTTGTACTTCATTTTAGAAATTTATTTCCTTTTAACCGTAAGGAACTTAATAACAAGCCATTTCATCAACGCTAACTTATCTCTACGGCTACTCAACATTAAATCTTCGACACGCTGTAAATCCAATTAAGAGCTTCCTATTCGGTCACACTTTCTTTTAAAAGAATTCTAATTGCTCAAAGCGCAGCAATAAGAACTAATTTAATCTACGAATGGATTTAAATGTTAAAAGGAGAGCTCTATAAGACTCCTCGATTGTTCTAGTCTTGCTATGATTGTATAATTATTTCTTCAAAAACACTTAAAACGATTGTTATTTAAGATTTATTAATAAACTTCCCTAATTAAAAAATAAATTTCTAATAAAATCTGCTTAGACGCATTTTTTGTTTACTTAAAATTATTTTTATCGCTGTATTATTTTTTCCCCAACGTCAGTTAAATTTCTTGATGGACTAAACAATAAACCTAAGGCCTGGATAGCCTGGTCGGTAAGACGCTGGGCCCATGTCCAAGAGTTCGTGGGTATGATCCTCGCCGTCTGAAGGTTCCCCGTGTAGTAAAACGGTGACTGATACACGTTAAATCTGTCGAGTCGCAAAGTCCTCCATGTTCCCATAACAAATTAATACCTTTGGGGGTACTGATCTAGGAGTTTCCTTGTCTTCTGAATTGATTCAAAATTACAAGGCAACGGAGTTGAACATTAGTAGTCGTAAACCCAAATATTGGATCGGCTGTTCAACGATGGATATAAAATAAAAATAAATAGCACTGAACCTAGTATGTGTATGTGTGGCACATAATTGCGATCTCTGATATTTATTGCTTGAACTAGTAGGCTCAATACTATTCTAGTTAACTGGTTTCGTGAATATAACGTATATTTTATTAGAGTACATAATATAGAACACTAGCTTGTAATTTATAAATCATCTAGGTTTTTTTAAGTGTTGTTTGTTGCACAGTAAAATAAAATAAAATTACATTTGAAATAATCCATCTATGTAATAAAATAAAGAATTTGTGCCTCTTTGTGTGTATGTCTGCATAAAAGATAGCGGGTATGTCGTAAGCACCGAAAATACAAAATTCAACCTGAAGCTAAATGAGAATAATTGTAAAATGATTACGAAGCTCTATTTTCGATTATTTAATTGTATTTTTAAATCAGAGACATTTAAAAAAGCGGAATTTTCTCATTTGCTTAGTCATTGTTTTAAATTATTAATTTTAATTTCTTCATCGTCATCATTGTTTCAAACTAAACTACAGACTATTCAGCTACGTCAAATAGTTATCTATTAAATTAATTAACTAATTTGTGATGTTTTATAGCTTTCCGCTCTAACAAAAAAAATTGCTTTTTCCGCATTCTGAGAAACTTAAATATTTTTTTATCACTTATACCAGATTATCTGAATGGTCAATATGATTATCGTAGCAGAAGTGGATTACATCCCCAAATTAGTATTTCTTAAGTTATCTGAAACTAATTGTTTAATTTGTATATAGTTATGATTTTAAAACATGTTAAAATAAAATTAAATACTTTATAATCAATCTATTTTAAAATAAAAAAAATATATTTTGTACTTAAAAGCAAAGTCAATGGTAAAATGATACCAATTCGTTAAGAAAAAACATAAAAACTTACCAATGTTATTTATTGACATTGATGATTATTAATTTTTGTAATAGTTACTGACTGAAGAAAAAAAAGTTATTTATGTAGTACTAGAAAAGAAATTTTATGGAGAAATGGAACTAGAGGTTAAAAAGTCATTAAATTATTATTGACGTCAATGACGTAATTATCTTCGTCAAAAAGTACTAATTGAAATAAGAAAATATGTTATGTACTTAAAAGCAAAATTAGGGGAGAGAGTGTACATTATTCGCAATTGGGAACCGTGAAAAGTCGCCATACTATTTTGTACCAATGATGCTTTATTTTGGTAATAAGCACTACAGGCTTTACGGTAATTGGAGCAGTTTTATAAGATATCAAATATACTCTTATATAGGTATGAAATATTTTATGAGTAAAATTGGTACCAATTAAAGCTGCACCAATATTGTGTATCTTTATGATGGATACTGCAGAGGTAAAGTTTTTCATGACCCCTCCAATATATTAGTGCAGGAGAAAGTTGCTTGATTGCTGTTAACTTTGAATGTCATGAGTTTTACTGGGCACCAGCACAGTGTCATAAATACCAAAATATAATAGAATTTGCCGAGTTTTTGCCTCTGTGGAAACACCGAAAAGCTTGGTAATGTTTAAAGATGCGTTTTGTAAATGATTTTAGTATTACTAACAATGAAATAGGATTTTAAAATATGAGCTAAAATTTGGTAAATTCTGGTATTTTCATCATAGTACCTTAGCATGACATAAAACCCATTTATTCCGCCAAATTTGTTTTCAGTAATGTATTTTTTATTAAATGTGTGGTAATCAGAACTATAGTTCTGAAAAACAGAATTTTCCGCAAAACGTTATCATATAATCGAAAAAATTACCAAATCAATGGTTTAAATACCGTATATTACAGTTTTTATTGAAAGAATAATTTGTTTTAAAAGTAATGTCTTTACCATAGAGTAAAGTAATTTTACCAGATTTTTTCCCCGTGCATTATTGCCTGATTATTTTGAGTGCAGCTAATCTTTATTTTGATGACTTTTATTTTTAACTAGTAAATAAGTGTTTTTCATGATCTAATAACGTAAAGTCACTATTAAGGGTAACAAATAACAGTAAATAGGAAAAAAAAACATTATAATTATTTTAGGTTTATTGTTTGTGTCATTTGTTGTCTTTCAGTTCTGTTCC